>NC_079196.1:104722702-105028360 GCF_029499605.1 Hyla sarda | reverse complement strand
TCACCTGTCAGTATGAACCTGTTATGGTCATGTTTTAACCTTGGCATGTATCAGAAAATTGTGCATCTTTTTACCCCCATTAGCAGCCGATGACATGATCACTGGGTGCCGAGGAGTTTCTATAGCAGCCAGGTGTATTATGAAGGACCCTACATCTGCCATGGATACGCATGAATAGAACTATGCTACAGACATAACATTGCATAACAGGCATATTGCACTGCATGGTGCTCAAAAAGAACAGAAAAAAAGAAAACCTACCTACCTGTCCTGATCAGATAAGTATTGATACAGTTTTATACTGTACCCTGACTTAAAAAAAAAATATATATATGTGGGGCTAGAATACCACTTTAACCCCTTAACGACCACGGACGTAAATGTACGTCCTGGCTTGGCAGTACTTCACGCGCCAGAACGTACATTTACATTCTGTGTATGGCCGTGAGCATCAGAGCGATGCTTGCATCATACACGGCAGGTTCAGGCTGCTATCAGCAGCCGGGCACCCGCCGGTAATGGCCGACATCCACGATCGCGCGGATGTCTGCCATTAACCCCTCAGATGCCGAGATCAGTACAGATCACAGCATCTGTGGCAATGCGCATATTAAAATAGATGATCGGATCACCCGCAGCGCTGCCACGGCGATCATATCATCTGTAATGGCGGACGGAGGTCCCCTCACCTGCCTCCGTCCGTCTCCCAGCGTCTCCTGCTCTGGTCTGAAAAAAAAATATGAAAAAAAGAAAAGTGAAAAATGTGAAAAAAATTCCCCTCCCTCAATAAAAATGAAAATTGTCAGTTTTTCCCATTTTACCCCCAAAAAGCGTAACAATTTTTTTCATAAACATATTTGATATCGCCACATGTATAAATGTCCGATCTATCAAAATATAATGTTAATGATCCCGTACGGTGAACGGCGTAAACATAAAAAATAAAGAAAGTACAAAAATTCAGCTTTTTTGTTACATTTTATTTTTTAAAAATAATCTAAAAGCTTTATATATGCAAATGTGGTATCAATAAAAAGTACAGATGACTGCACAATAAATGAGCCCTCATACCGCCCTATATACGGAAAAATGAAAAAGTTATAGGTGGTCAAAATAGGGCAATTTTAGATTAGTGATTTTGTACAAAAAGTTTTAGATTTTTTTTAAGCGGTACAAAAATATAAAAGTATCTAGCCATGGTTTTCATTTAAATTGTATTGACCCGCAGAATAAAGAACACATCATTTCTACCGTAAAGTGTATGAAATGTGCAAAATTGTGGTTTTCATTAAAATTTCCTCCCTAAAAAAATATTTGTTTGGGTTTGCCGTACATTTAATGGTAAAATGAGAGGTTTCATTACAATTTACAATTGGTCACAAAAAAAACAAGCCCTTATATGGGTCTGTAGATGGACATATAAAAGAGTTATGAATTTTAGAATGCAAGGAGGAAAAAACGAAAACGCTAAAATAAAATTGTCCTGGTCCTTAAGGTGAAAATCGGCTTGATCCTTAAGGGGTTAATAGCAGCAGCATTGTGAGCCATAGGAAAAAATAAAACAGGTCTACAATGTAAGGACAATATCCAAATGAGGTTTCCAAATCCTAGCTTTCAATACAACTGTAACCCTGTCATAAGGAGTATAGTGAGATTTCAGGCTTTTTAAGTAATTATGTAGTTTTACATTTTGAGAAGATGTAGGCATTAAATTAAAAAAAATTATAATATTTAAGGCAGAAGATGTGGGTATAGATTTTGTGAAACTAGTTATTTTATTACAAGGATTAGTTTCAATTTTCAATAAATGAAGAACTAAATAATGAAAACAGTCCCTCAGCAAAAATATAAGTGCCCTAAAAAACAAAAAGGCAAAATCATTATTGTAAGGTCACTAGCAGATGGCACCTGGGCTCAAAGCATAGTCTCTCTGTGGCACAGTCTTTAAGTCTGTGCTTTTAAGTCAGTTGCTCAGCATATAACTGAAACGATTATTGAAGACAGTGGATTTGCAAAGTTTAAGAGCAAATACTTAAAAACTAAAAAAAATCGGAATAAACCTATTCCAATGGAGGAGGTGCATCATAACTTTTGAACATATTATTGAATGCTGGGTTCACTTTAGTTCAGAGCCAACTTTAAACATAAAAAGATAAACTCTGAATCACAGAGAAGGAAGTTGAATAGTTTATTCTAGAACTAATGCAGCTATAAAGCTTTTATGAAAAGTGTTATGAAGCACAAATTAGCTAAGCAACTTCTTTAATACAGAACATCAACCAACATTTTCAAAAAGATCAATGGGGGGAGATTTATCAAAACCTGTCCAGAGGAAAAGTGGCGGAGTTTTCCATAGCAACCAATCAGATTGCTTCTTTCATTTTTCAGAGGCTTTTCAAAGGTAAAAGAAGCAATCTGATCTGTTGCTATGGACAACTCAGCAACTTTTCCTCTGGACAGGTTTTGATAAATCTCCCCCAATGTGTGTAACTGGAAATAACTACCTAACCTCCTCTGGAGTACACAGCAGCTGATAAGTACAGGAAGGTTTAAAGGGGTACTCCGGTGGAAAACTTTTTTTATTTTTTTAATGAACTGGTGCCAGAAAGTTAAAGGGGTTATCCAGGAAAAAAACTTTTTTTTATATATCAACTGGCTCCAGAAAGTTAAACAGATTTGTAAATTACTTCTATTAAAAAATCTTAATCCTTTTGGTACTTTTTAGCAGCTGTTTGCAACAGAGGAAATTCTTTACTTTTTGAATTTCTTTCTTGTGTTGTCCACAGTGCTCTCCTGACACCTCTGTCCATGTCAGGAACTGATCAGAGCAGCACATGTTTGCTATGGGGATTTTCTCCTGCTCTGGACAGTTCCTGATATGGACATCAGGTGTCAGCAGAAAGCACTGTGGATAACACAAAAAATAAATTAAAAAAATAAAGATTTTCCTCTGTAGCATACAGCTGCTAAAAAGTACTGAAAGGATTAATATTTTTAAATAGAAGTAATTTATAGATCTGTTTAACTTTCTGGCACCAGTTTATTTAAAAAAAAAAAAAAAGTTTTCCATCGGAGTACCCCTTTAAGATTTTTAATTAGACAGTTTACAAATCTGTATAATTTTCTGGTGCCAATTGATTTGAATGTTTTTCCCTCTGGAGTACCCCTTTACTTGAAATCCTGTCTTTAAAGGGGTACTCCGCTGCTCAGCATTCCGCCAGGAGCTTGTGACACCATAGCCCCACCCCCTCAATGCAAGTCTACGGGAGGGGGCGTCACATCATGAGAGGGGAGCTATGACGTCAAGAGCTCCCAGCGCCGGCTCCAGCGTTCGGAACATTTTGTTCCAAACGCTGAGCATCAGAGTACCCCTTTAAGATAGGCTGTCAATATGTCTTTATTCATACACAAACCCCTACTGCAACTCAATCCATACATGGGGCTATGTTCACATCAGCGTTGGGAGCTCTGTTTGCTGATTCTGTTAAAATGATGGGTCTTTAGTGGAGAAAATTGAGCACTATAATGAAAAACCAATGGACCTCCATTGAAAGTTGATGGTACTGTTGTGACACCATCCCTGTTATCAGTGGCTGTAAGAGAGCTTCCGAACGGAGGTCCTTAAAGAGGTATTCCAATTTTTTTTTATTTGACTATGCTACAGGAGCTGTAAAGTTAGTGTAGTTCATAATATAGTGTCTGTACCTGTGTGTGATGGTTTTCTCACAATTATTCTGTGATTTTCACCCCAATATTTATTTTTAACAGCATACAAAATTATTGTTGTCTCAGATTTTTCCCAGGTTGCAATGTGGCCGAGACCTGACTCACTAGTCAGCTGATGACAGTGAGCCTGCCTGCTTCAATGGGTGGAGGGATCGCTTGGTGGGAGAGGGATCAATCTGCAACTAATGCAACAGCTGTAGGCATCCTGATTGAAAAACCACAGGTCTTTTGAATGGATGCAGCTCATTTATGTTTCAATGGGTGGGGTGGCTGATGTGTGGGAGGGAGGAAAATGGAACTATGGGATTTGTAGTCAAAAAAAGAAAACAAACAGAAAATACCACTTCACAAAAAGCTAGCCACAGTGTTATGGTAATCTCACAACAAAGCCATTTAGCCCCAAGACAAGTGCAGATCCTTCCTAAGCATGTCCATTACTGCCTGTTGTAGTACTACCTAAAAAATAAATAAATAAATAAAGTGAAACACACACTCACACACACTGCATTTTATTATTGTCGGCTAAATTTTTAGGTCCCCGCCCGCCCACATAAACTGATCCCTGTTTAAAAATTAATACAAATTTTGTAATAAAAAAGATACATTTCGCTAGACACAATTTTTTCCTTCACTACTGTGTATATATATATATATATATATATATATATATATATATATATATATTTTTTTTTTTTTTTTTATTTATTTTTTTTTTTTAATGGTACCCTACAAAATGTTATTAAAAAAAAGGAATCTTCATAATTTTTTTGGATTGCTAAAGTCCAAAAAAGAATAAAAACCACCTGCAAAAAGTTAAAACCTACATATTGTTTTTCTTGCAGGTTTTTTCACTCCCATAGACTTCTATGGGATAAAAATGCCACAATTTTAACAAAAAAAAAAAAACCCAGTGGCTCAACATGCTGCGATTACCAACGATTTCAATGCCAAAAGGATGAAAAAAAACGTCAAAGTGAAAAACACCAAGTGGAATAAGAATTTTGAGATTTCTCATTGATTTACAGCTAACATCTGTCCACAGCTTTTTTTGGCAAAAAAAAAAAAAAAAAAATAACAAGTGGAATTCCAGCCTAATGCAGCCAAATTTTCAGCAGGTAACAACAGACGCATTATGGTTTTGTACACTTAGTTGGATATTTCTATTTAACTTTCTTTTAGTTTAATACCATTTTCATATTTTCCTGCTAAAGCCAAGAATCAAATCAATGATTATTAATTTGATTTCAGTTTTTTATTTCTTAGCTTTCACTGATATTTATAGCAGCCATGATAAAGGAGAGCTACATTGACATTCAACTGCTTTCTTTTACAGCAAATCATGTAGCCATTCCAGCAGTGGAACAGTTAAATATGTCTCCAAACTTTCCTAGCGACACTCTGTCAAGAAAGACAAAGTGTAATGGTTGCGTATTACTTAAGTATCAGTCCAGCCTAATGTCCAACTGGGAAGCACTTACCATATTAAAAAGCTGATGTTTTAATGCGCTTTACAAATTATCCTGCAATTTTCAGAGATTTTCAAATAGAGACTTAGAGTTAACCACCTCAGTGCTAGACAGAAGCAATATCTTTTAACCCCTTAAGGACCAAGCATTTTTCAGTTCTTGCACTTTCGTTTTTTCCTCCTTACATTTTAAAAATCATAACCCTTTACATTTTGCAATTAAAATACATATGATGGCTTTCTTTTTGCTCCAACAATTCTACTTTGTAATGACAAAAGTCTACGGCAAAACAGAAAAAAAAATCATTGTGCGACAAAACTGAAGAAAAAAAACGCAATTTTGTACATTTTGGGGGCTTCCGTTTCTACGCAGTACACTTTTGGGTAAAAATTACACCTTTTTATTCTGTAGGTCCATATGATTAAAATGATACCCTACTTATATAGGTTTAATATGTCGTATTTCTGGAAAAAATCATAACTACATGCACAAAGATTTATACATTTAAAATTGTCATCTTCTGACCCCTATAACTTTTTTTCTTTTCCCACAAATGGGGTGGTATGAGGGCTAATTTTTTGTGCCATGATCTGACCGTACGGTTTAATTAACTATATTTGTTTATGGTTTGGACATTTACGCATGCAGCAATACCACATATGTTTGTTTTTATTTTTATTTACACACTTTTTTTTATGGGAAAAGGGGGGTGATTCTGATTTTTATTAGGGAAGGGGTTAAATCACATTTTTTTACTTTAACCCCTTAAGGACTGAGCCCTTTTTCACCTTAAGGACTCGGCCATTTTTTGCAAATCTGACCACTGTCACTTTAAACATTAATAACTCCTCAGGAATGCTTTTAGTTATCATTCTGATTCTGAGATTGTTTTTTCGTGACATATTCTACTTTAACGTAGTGGTAAAATTTTTTGGTAACTTGCATCCTTTCTTGGTGAAAAATCCCAAAATTTTATGAAAAATTTGAAAATTTTGCATTTTTCTAACTTTGAAGCTCTCTGCTTGTAAGGAAAATGGATATTCCAAATAATTTTTTTTATTCACATATACAATATGTCTACTTTATATTTGCATCATAAAATTGATGAGTTTTTACTTTTGGAAGACCCCAGAGGGCTTCAAAGTTCCGCAGCAATTTTCCAATTTTTCACAAAATTTTGAAACTCGCTTTTTTTCAGGGACCAGTTCAGGTTTGAAGTGGATTTGAAGGGTCTTCATATTAGAAATACCCCATAAATGACCCCATTATAAAAACTGCACCCCCGAAAGTATTCAAAATGACATTCAGTAAGCGTTTTAACCCTTTACGGGTTTCACAGGAATAGCAGCAAAGTGAAGGAGAAAATTCACAATCTTCATTTTTTACACTCGCATATTCTTGTAGACCCAATTTTTTTATTTTTGCAAGGGGTAAAAAGGAGAACATTTTTACTTGTATTTGAAACCCAATTTCTCTCGAGTAAGCACATACCTCATATGTCTATGTAAAGTGTTCGGCGGGCGCAGTAGAGGGCTCAGAAGGGAAGGAGCGTCAAATGGTTTTTGGGGGGCATGTCACCTTTAGGAAGCCCCTATGGTGCCAGAACAGCAAAAAAAACCCCACATGGCATACCATTTTGGAAACTAGACCCCTCGGGGAACGTAACAAGGGGTAATGTGAACCTTAATACCCCACAGGTGATTCACAACTTTTGCATATGTAAAAAAAAAAAATTATATTTTTACCTAAAATGCTTGGTTTCCCTAAAGTTTAACATTTTTAAAAAGGGTAATAGCAGAAAATACCCCACAAAATTTGAAGCCCAATTTCTCCCGATTCAGAAAACACCCCATATGGGGGTGAAAAGTGCTCTGCTGGCGCACTACAGGTCTCAGAAGAGAAGGAGTCACATTTGGCTTTTTTGAAGGAAATTTTGCTCTGAGGGCATGCCGCATTTAGGAAGCCCCTATGGTGCCAGGACAGCAAAAAAAAAACACATGACATACCATTTTGGAAACTAGACCCCTCGGGGAACGTAACAAGGGGTAAAGTGAACCTTAATACCCTACAGGTGTTTCACGACTTTTGCATATGTAAAAAAAATTTTAAAAAATTTACCTAAAATGCTTGGTTTCCCAAAAAATTTACATTTATACAAAGGGTTAAAGCAGAAAATACCCCCCAAAATTTGAAGCCCAATTTCTCCCGATTCAGAAAACACCCCATATGGTGGTGAAAAGTGCTCTGCTGGCGCACTACAGGTCTCAGAAGAGAAGGAGTCACATTTGGCTTTTTGAAAGCAAATTTTGCTCTGGGGGCATGCCGCATTTAGGAAGCCCCTATGGTGCCAGGACCGCAAAATAACCCCACATGACATACTATTTTGGAAACTAGACCCCTCGGGGAACGTAACAAGGGGTTAAGTGAACCTTAATACCCCACAGGTGTTTCACGACTATTGCATATGTAAAAAAAAATAATAATAATTTACCTAAAATGCTTCTTTTCCCAAAAACTTTACATTTTTAAAAAGGGTAAAAGCAGAAAATACCCCCCAAAATTTGAAGCCCAATTTCTCCCGAGTACGGCGATACCCCATATGTGACCCTTAACTGTTGCCTTGAAATTCGACAGGGCTCCAAAGTGAGAGCGCCATGCGCATTTGAGGCCTAAATTAGGGATTGCATAGGGGTGGACATAGGGGTATTCTACGCCAGTGATTCCCAAACAGGGTGCCTCCAGCTGTTGCAAAACTCCCAGCATGCCTGGACAGTCAACGGCTGTCCGACAATACTGGGAGTTGTTGTTTTGCAACAGCTGGAGGCTCCGTTTTGGAAACCGTGGCGTACCAGACGTTTTTCATTTTTGTTGGGGGAGGGGGGCTGTGTAGGGGTATGTGTATATGTAGTGTTTTTTACTTTTTATTTTATTTTTTGTGGTAGTGTAGTGTTTTTAGGGTACAGTCGCACGGGCGGGGGGTTCACAGTAGTTTCTCGCTGGCAGTTTGAGCTGTTGCAGAAAATTTGCTGCAGCTCAAACTTGCAGCCCGATACTTACTGTAAGCCTCCGCCCATGTGAGTGTACCCTGTACATTCACATTGGGGGGGACATCCAGCTGTTGCAAAACTACAACTCCCAGCATGCGCTGACAGACTGTACATGCTGAGAGTTTTAGTTTTGCAACAGCTGTAGGCACACTGGTTATGTATCACGGAGTTTGTGACCTTACTCAGTGTTTCAAAAACAGTGTGCCTCCAGCTGTTGCAAAACTACAACTCCCAGCATGTACGGTGCATGGTGTAAGGTGACTGCTGGGATTTGTAGTTTGCAACAGCTGGAGGCACACCGGTCGTGAAACACTGAGTTAGGTAAAAAAAAAACTAAGTTTCACAACCAGTGTGCCTTCAGCTGTTGCAAAACTACAAATCTCAGCAGTCACCGACAGCCAACGGGCATGCTGGGAGTTGTAGTTATGCAACCAGCAGATGCACCACTACAACTCCCAGCATGCACTTTAGCTGTTTGGGCAAGCTGGGAGTTGTAGTTATACAACAGCTGAAGGTACACTTTTCCATAGAAAAAATGTGCCTCCAGCTGTTGCAAAACCATAAGTCCCAGCATGCCCATAAGGGAATGCTGGGAGTTGTGGTGGTCTGCCTCCTGCTGTTGCATAACTACAGCTCCCAGCATGCCCTTTTTGCATGCTGGGAGCTGTTGCTAAGCAACAGCAGGAGGCTGTAACTCACCTCCTGCTGCTGCTCCATCGCAGGCTGTCCCTCGCCGCCGACGTCGCTCCTGGGGCCCCCGATCCCAACATGGACGCCGGGGATCGGGGTCCCCAGCACCCGGGGTCGTCTTCCCGCACCCGCTCACGCCCTCCGGAAGAGGGGCGGAGCGGGTGCGGGAGTGACACCCGCAGCAGGCACCCTGATTGGTCGGCCGGTAATCCGGCCGACAAATCAGGGCGATCGTGAGGTGGCACCAGTGCCACCTCACCCCTGCAGGCTTTGGCTGTTCGGGGCCGTCAGAGACGGCCCCGAACAGCCAGTAATTCCGGGTCACCGGGTCACTGGAGACCCGATTGACCCGGAATCGCCGCAGATCGCTGGACTGAATTGTCCAGCGATCTGCGGCGATCGCCGACATGGGGGGGGCATAATGACCCCCCTGGGCGATATGCCGGGATGCCTGCTGAACGATTTCAGCAGGCATCCGGCTCCGGTCCCCAACCGGCTAGCGGTGGGGACCGGAATTCCCACGGGCGTATGGATACGCCCTGCGTCCTTAAGGACTCGGGATGCAGAGCGTATCCATATGCCCTGCGTCCTTAAGAGGTTAAAAACAAAAGCCAAATAAACTAAAAATCTTTTTTTATTCAGTGTTATAGCCCCCTCTTGGGGCTGTAGAATTGCATATATTGATTGCAGGCACTGTTCAATGCATTGCCATAGGAATGCATTGATCAGTGTTTTCTGTGCTTGAGTGATCAAGCCTGAATTTCAGGCTCTGAGCAATCAAACGCCGATCGGACAGCCGGGAAGAAGGTCAGACACCTCCCGCGTTTCTCTCATCTGTTTAGGACACCGCAATTTCACTGCGGCGGTCCCGAACAGCTCCGCTGAGCTAAATGGCAGTGTATTCTCCCGTTTTATATGCCGCAATCAACTTTGATTGTGGCGTCTAAAGGGTTAATACTGGATATCAGCCTGATCGGCGATGTCCGGTATTAACCAAGACCCACAGATATGAAGCGCGCTCAGCTTCTGAACGCGCTTCACAGATCAAGAGCCGGCCACGGACGTAAATATATGTGGTGTCCCACGGTGTACGGCGGGACCACGGGGTGTAGCGGTGTAGGTGGAGGGGCAAGATGGTATTAACCCCCAGGGCAAGGTGTTATTAACCCCTAGTGTTCATGACGACAGAGTGGTTTTTGGGTACCGGAACCACAAGAACGGTATCTCCGCTATTCCAATGGTTAGGTAGTGAAAGGAGAGTCCACAACCAAGTTATGGTTTAATGGAGGCTTTACTGAGTTCAGATAGATGGTATTATCTTCACAGCTAGGCCAGATTCCCAGAGAGGTGGCCAGGAACACAGAAGGATCTTGCAGCTTGCTGGGACCAATTAGACTGGTAATAGACTTTAGATATTTATCTTGAGGCTTGACTTTAGACTAGACTTGACTATGGGTAGTGACAGCAGACATAGACTTTTGACTTACTGGAATGACTGTCGCTTTGTGGCCTTCCAGGTGCTGGTCACTAGCACTGAGGTATCTGGTGCTTGCTGGTCTCAGTAAAGAAGAGTCTGAGCTAAGAGAGAGAATTGTAATGGCCGCCCCCTTATATAGAAGAGGGCTGAGCCAAGCCCATTTGTCAAGCTGCGGGTCATAGGTTAAGCTGGTGCTCTCTGGGTAACATCATGTGATAACATAACATGTAACATGTGACATTTCACAGGTCCTTTATAGTAACTATACTTTAGGACACTGACTACAATCCCATTATAATAAATTACATTACAGGAACAGCAGGGGAGACACTGCAGGAGAGCCCCCAGGTCACTGAGGGACTAAACCTGACAGGGCCTAAGGGTAGTACAGAACCATGTTCTGTACTGGGACATCACAAACCCCCCTACTTAACGCAGGTTCTGTTAGAATTGAAAGTCAAGGTGGCCATGGGGCCGGATGCAGTCCTGAGGCATTTTTACCCACAAATGTCCATTCCAGGCTGATAAATTTCCTTTGGTAAAAAACTGATAACATAAGAGTCTCTGTAATATTGTCCATAAATGTTCTGATGCTTGGTGTTCAACCGAGAACAGGATTGATAATGACTAGGACCAAAACATATAACTTTACTTTAAGGACCATTGACTATGAATTTGATAACTCGACTATGCAAAACAGTGGATCAAACACAACATGACATTTGTGGATTGGGTTGCCTGAGGTTCTCTGCCCAATGCCTTGGCTACTGGGGTCCCTTGGCATTTACCCCTTAACGACAAAGGACGTAAATGTATGTCCTGGTGACGTGGTACTTAACGCACCAGGACGTACATTTACGTCCTAAGCATAACCGCGGGCATCGAAGCCCGGATCATGCGCGGCAGGTCCCGACTGTTGATCGCAGCCAGGGACCCGCCAGTAATGGCAGACACCCGCGATCCCGCGGATGTCCGCCATTAACCCCTCAGATGCCGTGATCAATACAGATCACTGCATCTGCAGCATCGCGGTCACTTAAATGAATGCTCGCATCGCCCGCAGCGCTGCTGCGGCGATCCGATCATCCAACACGGCAGAGGGAGGTCCCCTCACCTGCCTCTGCTGCCTTCCGGAAGTCTTCTGCTCTGATCTGCCTTCCCGCAGACCAGAGCAGAAGATGACCGATAACCCTGATCAGTACTATGTCCTATACATAGCACTGAACAGGATTAGCAATCAAATGATTGCTATATATAGTCCCCTATGGGGACTATTAAAGTGTAAAAAATAAAAGTAAAAGTAAAAAAAAAATGTAAAAAACCCCCTCCCCCAATAAAGATGTAAATTGTCCCATTTTCACTATTTCACCCCCAAAAAGTGTTAAAAAAATATTTTATATACATATTTGGTATCGCCGCGTGCGTAAATATCTTAACTATTAAAATTAAATGTTAAAGATACCGTATGGTGAACGGCGTGAATGTAAAAAAACTAAAGTCCAAAATAGCTGCTTTTTTATAACATTTTATCCCCAAAAATTTTTATAAAAAATGTATTAAAAGTTATATAAGCAAATATGGTATCAATAAAAAGTACAGATCACGGCGCAAAAAATGAGCCCTCATACAGCCGCATATACGGAAAAATGAAAAAGTTATGGGTCTTCAAATTAGGGGGATTTTAAACCTACTAGTTTGGTTAAAAAGTTTGTGATTTTTTTTTAAGCGCAACAGTAATAGAAAAGTAGGTTATCATGGGTATCATTTCAATCGTATTGACCCAAGGAATACATAATAAGTCATTTTTACCGTAAATTGTACGGCGTGAAAACGAAACCTTCCAAAATTAGCAAAATTTTTCTTTTTAATTTCCCCACACAAATAGTATTTTTTGGTTGTACCATACATTTTATGGTAAAGTGAGTGATGACATTACAATGGACAACTGGTCAGGCAAAAAACAAGCCCTCATACTAGTCTGTGGATGAAAATATAAAAGAGTTATGATTTTTTGAAGGCGAGGAGGAAAAATCAAAAATGTAAAAATAAAACCAAGCACGTATGAGTACGTCCCTACACCCTGGGTCTTAAGGACCAGGCACATACTCATACGTCCGTGGGAATTTCGGTCCCTGCCGTGCGCCGGGCAGGGATCGGACCGGGGTGACTGCTGATATCGATCAGCAGGCACCCCGCGCAAATGCCCAGGGGGGTAATCAGACCCCCCATGTTGGCGATCAGCGCAAATCGCAAGTGAACTCACACTTGCGATTTGCGCGATTCTGGGTCATTACGGGTCTATGGTGACCCGGAATATAAGGGGGATCGCGGGTGTCTAAGACACCCATGATCCCCCTGAAGAGATAGGAGTGAGGTGGCAGGGGTGCCACCCCTCCTATCCCTGCTATTGGTGGTCTAGACGCGACTACCAATAGCAGATCGGGGGCAGGGGGGGGGGGGTTAACTTTTGTTTTACCCGTCCTGACCTCCCACAATAGGCGGGGCAGAACGGAGAAACGACAAAGGACCGGCGCCGGAGTCCACTTACCAACCTGCGGAGGACGATCGGCGTCAGAGATCGGCGGGCGGCGATGACTTGCAGCAGGCTCCCTGGATCCGACGGAAGCCAGAAAATTGCCTAGCAACATCTGGAGGGCTGCAGTCCGAGACCACTATATAGTGGTCTCTATAGTGTAGCACTCCAGATGTTGCAAAACTACAACTCCCAGCATGCCCAGACAGCTGTTTGGGCATGCTGGGAGTTGCAGTTTTGCAACAGCTGGAGGGCTACAGTTTGAGACCACTATATGGTAGTCTCTGAACTATAGCCCTCCACATCTTGCAAAACTACAACTCCTAGCATGCCCACACAACTGTTTGCTGTCAGGGCATGCTGGGATTTGTAGTTTTGCAGCATCTGGAGGGTCACAGTTTGCAGTGGTCTCTATACTGTAGCTCTCCAGATGTTGCAAAACTGCAAATCCCAGCATGCACAGACAGCAAACAGCTGTCGAAGCATGCTGGGAGTTGTAGTTGCGATCCCTCCAGCTGTTGCATAACTACATCTCCCAGCATGCCCTTCGGTAATCAGTACATGCTGGGAGTTGTAGTTTTGCAACAGCTGGAGGCACACTGGTTCGAAAATATTGAGTTAGATAACAGAACCTAACTGAAGGTTTTCCAACCAGTGTGCCTCCAACTGTTGCAAAAGTACAACTCCCAGCCCGCATGGTCTGTCAGTACATGTTGGGAGTTGTAGTTTTGAAACAGCTGGAGGTTTGCCCCCCCCCCCATGTGAATGTACAGGGTACATTCACACGGGCAGGCTTACAGTAAATTTTCTGCTTCAAGTATGAGCTGCTGCAAATTTTTTGCTGCAGCGCAAACTCCTAGCAGGGAACTCACTGTAAACCTCCGCCAGTGTGAATGTACCCTAAAAAGACTACACTACACTACACTAACACAAAATAAAGGGTAAAACACTACATATACATCCCCTTACACTGTCCCCCCAATAAAAATTGAAAACGTATTGTACGGCAGTGTTTCCAAAACGGAGCCTCCAGCTGTTGCAAAACAACAACTTCCAGCATTTCTGGACAGCCACTGACTGTCCAGGCATGCTGGGAGTTTAGTAACAGCTGGAGGCACCCTGTTTGGGAATCACTGGCATAGAATACCCCTATGCAATCCCTAATTTAGTCATCAAATGCACATGGCGCTCTCTCACTTCGGAGCCCTGTCATATTTCAAGGAAACAGTTTGGGGCCACAAATGGGGTATCTCCGTACTCAAGAGAAATTACACTACAATTTTGGGGGGCTTTTTCTCCTTTTACCCCTTATGAAAAGGAAAAGTTGGGGTCTACACCAGCCTGTTAGTGTAAAAAAAAAAAAATTTTACACTAACATGCTGGTGTTGCCCCATACTTTTTATTTTCACAAGAGGTAAAATGAAAAAAAGACCCCCAAAATTTGTAACGCAATTTCTCATGAGTACGGAAATACCCCAGATGTGGGCACAAAATTCTCTGTGGGCGCACAACAAGGCTCGGGAGTGAGAGCTCACTATGTACATTTGAAGCCTAAATTGGTGATTTGCACATGGGTGGCTAATTTTACAGCGCTTCTGACATAAACACAAAAAAAAAAAACATACCGACATGTGACCCCATTTTGGAAACTACACCCCTTATGGAATGTAACAAGGGGTATAGTGAGCCTTAACACCCCACAGGTGTTTGACAAATTTTCGTTAAATTTGGATGGGAAAATGAAAAAAAATATTTTTTTCACTAAAATGCTGGTGTTACCCTTAATTTTTCATTTTCACAAGGGAAAATAGGTGTCTGACAGATTTTTGGAACAGTGGTCCGTGAAAATGAAAAATTTTATTTTGCTCAACCCATTGTTCCAAAGATCTGTCAAATGCCAGTGGGGTGTAAACTAGGACTCTTTCTCTTCTGAGCATTGTAGTTTGCCCGTAGTGCATTTCAGGTCAACTTATGGGGTACCTCCATACTCAGAAGAGATGGGGTTACAAATTTTGTGGGGTATTTTCGGCTATTAACCCTTGCAAAAATGGGAAATTTGGGGGGAAACACTCATTTTAATGAAAAAAAAATTTTTTTTTTACATATGCAAAAGTCATGAAACCCCTGTGGGGTATTAAGGCTCACTTTATGCCTTGTTACGTTCCTCAAGGGGTCTAGTTTCCAAAATGGTATGCCATGTGTTTTTTTTGCTGTTCTGGCACCATAGGGGCTTCCTAAATGCGACATGCCCCCCCCAACCAAAATTTGCCCTCAAAAAGCCAAATATGACTCCTTCTCTTCTGAGCATTGTAGTTCGCCCGTAGTGCACTTCAGGTCAACTTATGGGGTACCTCCATACTAAGAAGAGATGGGGTTACAAATTTTGGGGGGTATTTTCTGCTATTAGCCCTTGCAAAAATGAGAAATTTGGGGGGAAACACACATTTTAGTGAACATTTTTTTTTTCCATATGCAAAAGTCGTGAAACACCTGTGGGGTATTTAGGCTCACTTAATTCCTTGTTACGTTCCTCAAGGGGTCTAGTTTCCAAAATGGTATGCCATGTGGGGGGGTTTTGCTGTTCTGGCACCATAGGTGCTTCCTAAATGCAACATGCCCCCCAAAAACCATTTCAGAAAAACGTACTCTCCAAAATCCCCTTGTCGCTCCTTCGCTTCTGAGCCCTCTACTGCGCCCGCTAAACACTTTACATAGACATATGAGGTATGTGCTTACTCGAGAGAAATTGGGCTACAAATACAAGTATAAATGTTCTCCTTTTACCCCTTGTAAAAATTCAAAAATTGGGTCTACAAGAACATGCAAGTGTAAAAAATGAAGATTGTGAATTTTCTCCTTCACTTTGCTGCTATTCCTGTGAAACACCTAAAGCGTTAAAACACTTACTGAATGTCATTTTGAATACTTTTGGGGTGCAGTTTTTATAATGGGGTCTTTTATGGGGTATTTCTAATATGAAGACCCTTCAAATCCACTTCAAACCTGAACTGGTCCCTGAAAAATAGTGAGTTTGAAAATTTTGTGAAAAATTTGAAAATTGCTGCTGAACTTTGAAGCCCTCTGGTGTCTTCCAAAAGTAAAAACATGTCAATTTTATGATGCAAACATAAAGTGGACATATTGTATATGTGAATAAAAAATTTTTTGGGGGGGGGAATATCCATTTTCCTTACAAGCAGAGAGCTTCAAAGTTAGAAAAATGCAAATTTCCATTTTTTCATCAAATTTTGGGATTTTTCACCAAGAAAGGATGCAAGTTACCACTAAATTTACCACCATGTTAAAGTAGAATATGTCACGAAAAAACAATCTCGGAATCAGAATGATAACTAAAAGCATTCCAGAATTATTAATGTTTAAAGTGACAGTGGTCAGATGTTCAAAAAACGCTCTGGTCCTAAGGTGTAAAACGGCCTGGTCCTTAAGGGGTTAAGGCCCAAATGGGCTGCATCCTTAAGGGGTTAAAACACTTCTAGCCAGAACACTATATTAAGTTTATTCTAGACACTTTTATGCTAGACATTTGATCTAGATTACATTTTGACATTTCTGTTACCTCATATTCACTACGTGCATTACTTTAGTATCAGGAGTACTTTTTGGCCATTAAAGTATCCTGCGCACGACCATAATAATATATGACATTAGAGACATTTGACATTCAAATTTTGAGTGCTACAGTACTACTGTATGTGACTTTGGATATACATTCCTTATGTGTAGTTTTTATGTGTACATTATGGCACTTGTTTACTAAAAGTGTTGCATAGGTTTCTTTTTGGGTTTTAACTCCCTACAATTTATTTCCTACGGTATTTACTAAGGTTTCCCTACAATTTCCACTTTCCCTAAACTTTGCTTTTTAATTTTTTTTACACATGCTCTGATCTGTCTGGTTTTTCTCAGCTGAAATCCACCACATGTTATGTGGAAACCTTAGTAAATATGTTGGTTTTTTTGTGTGAAAATGTCGGGAACACTCCCCTTTTCGGAGACCACGCCCCCTTTCACCGGCGGCCATGACCCTTTTTCAGGTTTTCTTAGCAAAATGGAGAGTTAGTCAGGGTTTTTTCAATTCTGGCACAAATTCGGGTGCAGACAGAATTTCTGGCGCAATGCAACAGAATCTGGCGCTATGTCGGATTTGCAATAGTAAATAAGGGCCTATGTGTACTCTAGTGTATTACACATACTGTTTATTGTAGAATGTATATGTACAAGATGCTGGTGGAGGGGAAATATGTGCTCCTCCCGAATAGATCAGGACAACCCCCTGTAAGGATACAACCAGTCATCAGAAAAGATTGTACATGGTGACTTTTGGTGTACAATAACATATCTATATCTATATATATATATATATATATATATATATATATACACATACACACACACATATATATATATATTATTTTATTTTTTTATTAGACCTTGACCTCCGTGTGCCTCCGTAACCATTTTAATGAACCAAGATATATTACTTTAGGTATTTACACAACAGTTCATGTACTGCTCAGTAGTCCTTGTACATAAATGAAACAAGTCCATTGTTCAGTCAGCTCAGGGTCAAGTCCTGAAGAGAGTGACTTGTTTGTGAGATATGCAGCTAATATGGAATCTCCTACACCATGGAGTCTCTCGGCTGAAGCCGGGCACATTACTTACAAATCTTGGTTGCAAAAAGTAGAAAAACTGTCAGGCACATTTCTTGAACGTTGCAGGAACCTAGAACAACAAAAGTGTGCTACTGCACCGCAGTCAGTTAGTCTTGCGACCAAAGTTTGGTTACATTTACTGTATACAAAGTTACTTAAACTGATTTCTTTCCCAGTCTCGCTTGCCAAGTGGGGTCCTAGACTGTGAGATGAACCTAGGGTTGCGAGACTGAGCCCCTTGCATGGGGTCAACATGGGTGTTCCATGATACATGGGACAATCAGGAATTGGTGAAGGTGGGACTTACTGTAACCACCACCTGCAATGCACCGGCTTGTGTCACAGAGGGATTACTGGTTGGTGCCTGTTCTTCTGGCCAAACCTCCGCCACTGCAGGAGTAGGCCGAGGCAATTTTGTCGGTACCCGCTGATTATGCCAAACCTCCTTTACAACTGGAGTAGGCCTGGGTACATTAGTTGGTACCCAATGATCAGGCCAAGCCTCCTTGCTCATAGGAGTAGGCCTGGGCACATCTGTACTGGAACATTGAGGTGTGTACTTGGGATCCATCGCTGGTGGATCAGGATACTCCTCCTGGACGACTGCTCCTTTGGCACTTGGAGGAAGTAGACTGAAGGGATCTGCGTCCCAATCTTCAGAGGGGAAATAGGCAAATGGGATCTGAGTAGGATTCTTGGGTCTGGTGACATCAGCTGCCCATTCCCCTTGCAAGCTTTTCACTGGAGTGTATTCAACAATCTCCCCGCTCTTTAGAGAATGCTTTTCTGTGGGGAGATAGTCCTTCTGTACAGCTCTCCTGTTGACAAGAATGACTCCATGAGGGTGCCAAATCCCTGTACATGATCAAACTTTACTACTGTGGCGCGTCGGTGCTCCAGGAGTGGCTTACCCTCTCGTGGATGCTCTAGTCTGCGAATATACAGGGCCTCTAACTGCTTAGTGTCCAGTTGCTGTTGTTGCCTTTCCTCATAGGGCAACGGCTTAGGCTCAAATCTCTGTAGCCTTTGGGCCCTCAATTCCTCCATGATGGCAGCTACCTCTGTGTCTCTCTTAGCCCTTTTGGACTGGGCTGGAGGAACTGGGGGTAGGGGCTTCTGGGCAAGGGAAGTAGGTGCTCCTGCATGTATCGGATAAGACTCGACTCATCACCAAACAGCCACTTAGGGAGCGGTGGTGGCCGGGGATGTGCTGGGGCTGTTGGGCCTTTGGTGCTGGCTCAGGGCTGGAGGTGGAGGAAGGAGTAGAGAATTTGGCTTCCGCCGGGGTACTCACATCAGACTCCTCCATTGGGATCTCGGCCCAAGAACCCCAGCTGCGGTAGTGAGGTGACAATCTCACAGGCGACGGCCCTCTGGAATCTTCTGGTGTCTCCTTCTCCGGAGTTGAAGCCTTTCCATTGTCCTCGGGAAGAGGCACCTTCAGGCAGGCATCTTCAGGCCCGATAGACAAGTGGTGCAGACACTCTGATAACTCTTGGAATATCTTCGCCGTAGCAATCATCAGATCCTCCGGCTCCATCTTGGGACTCCCGGAGCACGTGGATCACTGTGACTCAGCCATCTTGCTGCTCACTGTCAGCACTTCCTGTAGACTGAAGAGGTCAGGCTTCGTCTCTTATATTGGTCTCCAACATAATGGCCGCCGCCCGGAAGGACGTCATCAGCGGGGCCTGGGACCGGAAGCGACTCAGTGGTACATCCTCTTCCATTTTGGGCTGGACACAACAACATGATCTTCACACCTGGGGGTGGGATGCTGGCTCTGGCTGGACCCTTTGGCACGCAGGTACAGCAGACATTTTAGCACACAATATGGCCTCTGGCCTGACTTTGCAAATTGTAAATCCAACTTTTACAGACTTCTTTACCACCGACAATACTGTAATTTTCACCTCCCCCTCTACTTCTTCAGTGCCAGTACAAAAACATATTTCAATGACAAACTCCCGTACACTTTGCTGGCGTACACTTTTTTGCAACTGCATGCAATTTTCTACTAGACACACTTCAGACATGGGGGGGGGGGGGTGGGAGGAGTACTTGCGGCAACTTGCCTATGGCACACACCCACATACTGTTAATGGGTGGCATGACTTGACTTGGTGGTTAAGTGGTTAAGGCACACACCCGTATCCTGTTCGTGAAGCCAAGATTGTGGTGACCCATGGTGTATGGCGGGACCACGGGGTTTAGGTGGAGGGGCAAGATTGTATTAACCCCATGGGCAAGGTGTTGTTAATCCCTAGTGTCCGTGATGCCAGAGTGGTATTTGGGTACCGGAACCACATGAACGGTATCTCCGCTATTCCAATGGCTAGGTAGTGAAAGGCAATTCCACAACCAGTTATGGTTCAACGGAGGCTTTACTGAGTTCAGACATATGGTATTATCTTCACAGCTAGGCCAGATTCCCAGACAGGTGGCCAGGAACACAGAAAGACCGCACAGCTTGCTGGGACCAATTAGACTGGGAATAGACTTTAAATAATTATCTTGAGACTTGACTTTAGACTGGACTTGATTATGGGTAGTGACAGCAGACATAGACTTTTGACTTACTGGAATGACTGTAGCTTTATGGCCTTCCAGGTGCTAGTCACTAGCACTGAGGTATCTGGTGTTTTCTGGTCTCAGTAAAGAAGAGTCTGAGCTAAGAGAGAGAATTGTAATGGCCGTTCCCTTATTTTGCATTAAAAATGTTTTCCTCATCACCTTCTAAAAATCATTATGCTTAAAATTTTGTACCTAAAATTCCATATTATGGCTTATGTTTTGCGCCACCAATTCTACTTTGCAGTGACATTAGTCATTTTACAGAAATATCCATGGCGAAGCGGAAAAAAAATTCATTGTGTGACAAAATTGAAGAAAAAATGGCATTTTGTAACTTTTGGGGCTTCCGTTTCTACGCAAAGCATTTTTCGGTAAAAATGACATGTTATCTTTATTCTGTAGGTCCATACGGTTAAAAAGATACCCTACTTTTATAGGTTTGATTTTGTATTACTTAAAAAAAAAAATCATAACTACATGCAGGAAAATGTATACATTTAAAATTATCAACTTCTGAACCCTATAACTTTTTTTTTTTTTTCCGCGTACGAGGGCTCATGCATAGGGAATAGCACTATGCATAGGGAATAGCACTGATCAGTATTACCCGTGATCTTCTGCTCTGGTCTGCTGGAAGGCAGATCAGTGCAGAAGACCCCAGGAGATGGATGGAGGCAGGTGAGGGGACCTCAGTCCACCATCTTGGCTGATCTGATCCCCACGGCAGTGCCGTGGGCTATCAGTTCAGCCATTTTAATCTGTATTGATCACTGCACCTGAGGGGTTAATAGCAGACATTAGCACGATCACTGAATTCCCCCATTACTGGCAGGTCCATGGCTGCTGACAGCTGCCGGGACCCGCCGTGAATTAAGCGAGTGAAGTTCCTGCGCTAGTGTCACAGCCATGCCATAAATGTACAGCGGAGTACTCCAGTTAATGGGGTACTCCGGTGGAAACTATTTTTTTTTTTTATTAATCAACTGGTGCCAGAAAGTTAAACAGATTTGTAAATTACTTCTATTTAAATATCTTAATCCTTCCAGTACTTATCAGCTGCGGTATGCGCCAGAGGAAGTTCTTTTCTTTTTGAATTTATTTTCTGTCTGACCACAGGGCTCTCTGCTCACACCTCCACCTGTCCATGTCAGGAACTGTCCAGAGCAAGATCAAATTGCCATAGCAAACCAATCCTGCTCTGGACAGTTCCTGACATGGACAGATATGTCAGCAGAGAGCTCTGTGGTCAAACAGAAAAGAAATTCAAACATGACATGTGTTGGGTCTACTTTCCAGAAGCGGAAAATTAATGCTTTTTTTTTCATAAATAAATGGGGGCAGAAAAAGGTTGGAGGAAACACTTTAGGGAATGGGAGGGAATACAAATCATGTTCTATTGCAATAAGAAAAAAGGGTTGAACAACCTCTTTAACCTCTTCAGGACATAGGGCGCATGGATACGCCCTGCATTCCGAGTCCTTAAGGACCGAGGGCGTATCCATACGCCCGTGGGAATTCCGGTCCCCAACGCTAGCCGGTTGGGGACCGGAGCCGGATGCCTGCTGAAATCGTTCAGCAGGCATCCCAGCATATCGCCCAGGGGGGTCATTATGTCCCCCCATGCCGGCGATCGCCGCAGATCGCTGGACAATTCAGTCCAGCGATCTGCGGCGATTCCGGGTCAATCGGGTCTCCAGTGACCCGGTGACCCGGAATTACTGGCTGTTCGGGGCCGTCAGAGACAGAACAGCCAGAGCCTGCAGGGGTGAGGTGGCACTGGTGCCACCTCATGATCGCCCTGATTCATCGGCCGGATTACCGGCCGACCAATCAGGGCGCCTGCTGCGGGTGTCACTTCCGGAGGACGTGAGCAGGTGCGGGAAGACGACCCCGGGTGCTGGGGACCCCGATCCCCGGCGTGAATGTTGGGATCGGGGCCCCAGGAGCAGCAGCGGCGGCGACGACGAGGGACTGACTCTCCGGCGTGGATCGTTGGAGGTGAGTGACAGCCTCCTGCTGTTGCTTAGCAACAGCTCCGAGCATGCAAAAAGGGCATGCTGGGAGCTGTAGTTATGCAACAGCAGGAGGCAGACCACCACAACTCCCAGCATTCCCTTATGGGCTATGGAAAAGTGTACCTTCAGCTGTTGTATAACTACAACTCCCAGCTTGCACAAACAGCTAAAGTGCATGCTGGGAGTTGTAGTGATGCATCTGCTGGTTGCATAACAACTCCCAGCATGCCCGTTGGCTGTCGGTGACTGCTGAGAGTTGTAGTTTTGCAACAGCTGAAGGCACACTGGTTGTGAAACTTAGAGATTTTTTTTTTTTTTTTACCTAACTCAGTGTTTCACAACCGGTGTGCCTCCAGCTGTTGCAAACTCCAACTCTCAGCAGTCAATGTACACCATGCACCGTACATGCTGGGAGTTGTAGTTTTGCAACAGCTGGAGGCACACTGGTTGTGAAACACCGAGTTAGGTCACAAACTCAGTGATACATAACCAGTGTGCCTACAGCTGTTGCAAAACTAAAACTCTCAGCATGTATAGTCTGTCAGCGCATGCTGGGAGTTGTAGTTTTGCAACAGCTGGATGTCCGTCGTCCCCCCCCAATGGCAATGTACAGGGTACACTCACATGGGCGGAGGTTTACAGCAAGTATCTGGCTGCAAGTTTGAGCTGCGGTAAACTTTCTGTCGCAGCTCAAACTGCCAGCGAGAAACTACTGTGAACCCCCCGCCCAGGCGACTGTACCCTAAAAACACTACAATACACTAGCAAAAAATAAAATAAAAAGTAAAAAACACTACATATACACATACCCCTACACAGCCCCCCTCCCCTCCCCAATAAAAATGAAAAATGTCTGGTACTCCACTGTTTCCAAAACGGAGCCTCCAGCTGTTGCAAAACAACAACTCCCAGTATTGTCGGACAGCCGTTGACTGTCCAGGCATGCTGGGAGTTTTGCAACAGCTGGAGGCACCCTGTTTGGGAATCACTGGCGTAGAATACCCCTATGTCCACCCCTATGCAATCCCTAATTTAGGCCTCAAATGCGCATGGCGCTCTCACTTTGGAGCCCTGTCGTATTTCAAGGCAACAGTTTAGGGTCACATATGGGGTATCGCCGTACTCGGGAGAAATTGTGTTACAAATTTTGGGGGGTATTATCTGCTTTTACCCTTTTTAAAAATGTTAATTTTTTGGGAAAACAAGCATTTTAGGTAAAAAAAATATTTTTTTTTTTTACATATGCAAAAGTCATGAAACACCTGTGGGGTATAAAGGTTCACTTAACCCCTTGTTACGTTCCCCGAGGGGTCTAGTTTCCAAAATGGTATGCCATGTGTTTTTTTTTTTTGCTGTCCTGGCACCATAGGGGCTTCCTAAATGCGGCATGCCCCCAGAGCAAAATTTGCTTCCAAAAAGCCAAATGTGACACCTTCTCTTCCGAGACCTGTAGTGCGCCAGCAGAGCACTTTTCACCCCCATATGGGGTGTTTTCTGAATCGGGAGAAATTGGGCTTCAAATTTTAGGGGTATTTTCTGCTATTACCCTTTTTAAAAATGTAAAATTTTTGGGAAAACAAGCATTTTAGGTAAAATTTTTTATTATTTTTTTAAATTTGCAAAAGCCGTGAAACACCTGTGGGGTATAAAGGCTCACTTTACCCCTTGTTACGTTCCCCGAGGGGTCTAGTTTCCAAAATGGTATGCCATGTGTTTTTTTTTTTTGCTGTTCTGGCACCATAAAGGCTTCCTAAATGCAACATGCCCCCCAAAAACCGTTTCAGAAAAACGTACTCTCCAAAATCCCCTTGTTGCTCCTTCGCTTCCTAGCCCTCTACTGCGCCCGCTGAACACTTTACATGGACATATGAGGTATGTGCTTACTCGAGAGAAATTGGGCTACAAATACAAGTAAAAATTTTCTCCTTTTACCTCTTGTAAAAATTCAAAAATTGGGTCTACAAGAACATGCAAGTGTAAAAAATGAAGATTATGAATTTTCTCCTTCACTTTGCTGCTATTCCTGTGAAACACCTAAAGGGTTAAAACGCTGACGGAATGTCATTTTGAATACTTTGGGGCGTGCAGTTTTTATAATGGGGTCATTTATGGGGTATTTCTAATATGAAGACCCTTCAAATCCACTTCAAACCTGAACTGGTCCCTGAAAAATACCGAGTTTGAAAATTTTGTGAAAAATCGGAAAATTGCTGCTGACCGTTGAAGCCCTCTGAAGTCTTCCAAAAGTAAAAACTTGTCAATTTTATGATGCAAACATAAAGTAGACATATTGTATATGTGAACCAAAAAAAAATTTATTCGTAATATCCATTTTCCTTACAAGCAGAAAGCTTCAAAGTTAGAAAAATGCATATTTTTCAAATTTTTCATCAAATTTACAGATTTTTCACCAAGAAAGGATGCAAGTATCGACAAAAATTTACCACTATGTTAAAGTAGAATATGTCATGAAAAAACAATCTCAGAATCAGAATGATAACTAAAAGCATTCCAGAGTTATTAATGTTTAAAGTGACAGTGGTCAGATGTGCAAAAAACGCTTCGGTCCTTAAGGCCAAAATGGGCTTGGTCCTGAAGGGGTTAAGTGCTGGAATACCCCTTTGAAAATTGAAAGCAATTGTTACTTAAAGTTACATTTCTGATTAAAAAACAATTATGGCTACCATTAAATCACTCACAGAGGTTTGAACCCAGGGTACCAGTTATGTTGTTTATTACTGTAGGTAAACTAGGTAACAATTCAGCTTATCTAGAAAAATATGCCTACATTACAATTTAACACCTTAGTATAGAAGGGCATAATGTTTTTTGTGGTGTTTGACTTCAGGGAGATATTATCTTTAAATAAACTTTCTTGCTACTGTCCTTCCTATAAACTATTTATCTGCATTTATCTTACAGTAAGGAACATGAGCTAAGTGCAGTTCATTGACAAGAGATTGTCTGTGATTGATGCTATGGTTGTCTGTTTAACATACACTGAAAATTTGCTGTTGTGTAGTTTAATGGCAGAGATTAGCTGACTCGGCAGGTTGGTGGCAGATGAAAAATATTAACATAAACAGAATGCAGACGTTAAAAACCAAAATATCTTAATCTGCTGAGATATAGAGAAACTTAATGTACATGGACAAATATCAATGATAACAAACACATCAGAAAAACAAGGCACATATAACTGCAGACTGTTTTTGACAACAATCAAAGTGATGTAGAATAACTCTTAGGTGTATGCTTTAACAGCTACTATCATTTGTGCAAAATATTTGCTTTTCATTACTTC
The DNA here is from genome assembly GCF_029499605.1 of Hyla sarda. NCBI lineage: Eukaryota > Metazoa > Chordata > Amphibia > Anura > Hylidae > Hyla > Hyla sarda. The sequence continues at coordinate 105,002,852 of NC_079196.1, read as the reverse complement.
AACATTCCTAAAATAAAAAAAGAATCAACTGAAAGTGCCTTAAATAATACTACATTATGTCTACAGCTACTATGCAAACTATTGTGTCTCCACGGTTACAGACTACGAATCCTGTGTAGTCCTTTCCTGTAGTCAAGTGTTCGTTCATCTGCCGTTTCTTCTTGCAGCTAGAGTCAGAAGGAAAGCAGGGGCTTTATAGCTCAGTGCTGGGCAATGTTCAATAGCCCCATAGTATAAACTGCAAGAAAAAGAAAAACTCGGCAGCGGACACACCACCCTATTCACACTTTGCTTCAGAGCACTTCGTACCAAGGGGAGTCTTTTCTCAATCAGAGCTCCCCTCGTGCCGGCACGCTTGTCATCCCACTACTGAAGCTCCAGCAGTTTCAAACAGGTACGTTTCTTGATTACACCTTGGTCCATGTGTAGTATATTAGTACTCCAGTGTAACAGGTTAGGAAAAAATGCAATCTCTCAGCAATTTTATAAGGGATTACATTTATTGGAACAGAAACATTAAAACAAAAATGAAGGTTCCGACGCGTTGCGGAGGGGCTCCTCCTTCCTCAGGGAATACTAAACAAATGAGCTTCTCTTCCTATTAACCCTCTCATACCTGGAAATTACATCAAAGTTACAGGACCCACCCTCCATACTTGCTAAATTTACACAATAATCCATATCAAAATTTATAAAACACATAAATAATTAATATATTATACCCTCTCTATCATTTCATTAAAATCTTTAGGAGACAAAGTATCAAGTTTAAAAATATAAAAGCTCTCTCTTTTGCACAATGTTGAGAATCTTCTGAGCCCAGGTTCAACCTGTTCTATGGGTGTTACTTTTAATAGGTCCGGATTCCCATTGTGCATCTGAGCAAAATGCCGGGACACGCTATGGGTAGCGATGTCTGATGTTAAACCTATGTGAAGTCATTCTTTTTTTCAATGACTGCGTTGTTCTCCCTACGTACTGGATGCCGCATGGGCACTCCCGTACGTAGATAACATAGTCTGAACTACAGGTTATATGGGAATTAATTCCTATTTTTTCACCTGTGCTGTTGCTTACCACTGAATCAACTCCATGTTTAATAATATTGCACGTCCCGCATTTGTTTCTATGGCACTTAAATACTTATACTTATTATATCCTTGGTAAAATGAGGGTGCGTGTGCATGTGTATACCCTGATACACTGTTTCTGACCCCGCAGAAGCCCCCAGGAAAGGCAGGGGGAGAGAGGCCGTCGCTGCCCGCTTCTCTCCCCCTGCCTTTCCTGGGGTCTAGAGCCCTGCTGCCGCTTCTCTTCCCCTTGCTATCGGCGCCGCTGCCCCTTCTCTCCCCCTGGCTATCGGTGCAGCTGCCCCATTGCCGGCGCCGATAGCCAGGGGGAGAGAAGCGGCGCCGGCAATGGGGCAGCGGCGCCGATAGCCAGGGGGAGAGAAGGGCAGCGGCACTCATTGCGGGCGCCCCTGCCCCGTTGCCACCCCCATCCCCGGATGTATAATTACCTGTTGCCGGGGTCGGGTCCGCACTCGTCATTGTGTCTCGCAGCGCATAGCAACGATGCAGGGGACGCCACACGGAAGGCCAGAAGCAGCGCGGACCTGACCCCGGCAACAGGTAATTATACAACCGGGGATGGGGGAGGCAATGGGGTAGCGGTGTCGGCAATGGGTGCCACTGCCTCTTCTCTCCATCTGGCTATCGGCGCCGCTGCCCCATTGCCGGCACCGCTTCTCTCCCCCTGGCTATCGGCGCTGGCAATGTGGCAGCGGCACCGATAGCCAGGGGGAGAGAAGGGGCAGCGGTGCCGATAGCAAGGGGTAGCACTCCTAAAAATAAAAAGGTAGCACTCCTAAAACACTGTGGTCTTCTTGACACAAAAGTATTAACCGCCATGTAAATAATAATCAAAGTTAGTTAAACAGTGTAGCACTGAGCGCTTCACTGTTTTTAAGACTCCAGAGTTACATAAAAAAGAATAATTTATTCAACTCCCAATAAAATTATTGATAGTTACATAAATTGCATAAAACAGTCTGTCCCGCTGTTTTTGGCTTCATGATTACCTCTACTGGCTACAAGCTAGCTAGAGGGGCCGAGAAGGCCCTTGATCCCAAGATAGGCTCAGAGGCCTAGATGCCCATATCTATATGACATATATGATATATCCAGTTGATATGCCATATATGTCTAGATAGATGTAACCCTTTAAGGAGAAAGTTTGGGGCATTCTGTACAATCATACAAATATGACTCAAATAACTGATATTATTTCCCAATAATTTGTCAGAGGTAGAGTATACAATATGTCTAAAAGACCTATAGATGATATATTCTGACTAAGCCACAGATCTAAAGATTAAAGGGGTAAATTTAACAATTTGTTGACTAGTTCCATAAAAAGCAAAAATGTCAGCAGAAAAACATGAAATAAGGTACATATTAAGACTTGATTATAATTTAAGTTCTTCTGCAATGCTCATCTTAATGTTGCATACCTTGAAAGCAGCTCCTCCATGGATGATAGATTTAATAAAGATCCCTAAATCAGTGCTGGTGTCTCTGGACTTGTTTCCTTTCAGACTGATCCCTAGTCCAGCTGATCCTGAGTCATTAAGTGGAATCTCGAAGGTCATCTGTGTTACTTTCTCTGGAGAAACAACATGGCTCTCAGATTCACATTTCTGCTGAAAGATCAAAAACAGTTTTAGAGTTACTGTATGCCAAGCTGACATTATTATATTTATTTATTTTTACAAAAACAAGAAATAAAAAGCTTGGAATTGGTCTTGTGCTTAGAGCAGAGGATGAAATTTATCTAAGCGTTTTGGTTACTAGTTTCAAGTGTAGCATTCAGGCTTGAACTTCAGATTCGACTAGAGGATTTTTGGATACAAGAACAAAATAATCACTTTATTGCATCTGTTGAACATCTTGGGGGAAATTTAACAATGTTTTTTGTAAAGATTTTTGTAAACAAATTTTGTGTAAAAATGTTTGCCTTTTCCTTCGATTTGCACAACAATAGAGAGTGTCGCAAATCCCCCTTGTATTTAGGTTTTTATCATTTGGTGTATTCATTCTTAAAGATTCTGCATTGCTCTGTCTTACATAAATTATTATAAAATAGCTTTTATTTAATTTTTTTACTACTTGCTTAGAGAAAAACCATGTAAAGCTGATGTGCTAAATAAACTATTACAAAATAAAAAGCATTCTTGGATTTATATCATAAACAACCACATTATCCTCTTTAAACTTATAAAATTGCCAGGCTAATTAAAATTTGGTTGCATTCATAAATGTTCTTGTAACACTCCAGGAATTTAAATTTGTTGGGTCATTTACATTTATTAAATTACCCTGTTTATTAAAGTAAAAGCAATTTACTTCAAATTAAATTAGCTTAGCTGATTTGGAACTATAAGGCCTCATGCAATGTTTCTCTATACACTTTAGCTCTCTCTCCCCCTCTCTAGATAGTTATATTTATCTCTCTCTCTCTCTATACATATATATATATATATATATATATATATATATGTATATATGTGTGTGTGTGTGTGTGTGTGTGTGTGTGGTACTGCTTGTTATGTAGAATTAACTTCGGGTGGCTGTAGCCTTACAAGGTTTAATGGACTGTTCAATTGGACTATACTAGAGTACGAGTGCTAGGGCCTAGATCTCTGTGTTTCTTAAAAGTGTTTTTTATATGTGTTAGTGTCATATGCAGAGTGTATATTAGTGTATTAGAGTCAAATGCAGAGTGTTAGGGGGTTAACATCTGTCTACCCATAAGTCTACTGCACTATATGCAAAGCAGTATCTGGTCACATGTCCATCTTTTAAACAATTAATGCTTAGTGTGATCCTGTTCCACTCCAGGATAGGGTGTTCAAACCTAATCTCTTATCTAATAAGAGAGTTTAAAAGGGGAATCCTCCGGTGTATCAATCATGCATACCTTAAACTCAGAGGCCACAACAATGCTCATTTAGTACTAAAGTGGAAGATAAGGCGAGTGGCACGGCACTGCTGTATATTGTTGGACTCGATGTGGTATAGGTGGATGGATGTAGATGAGGGTGGTGGTGCTCTGGTCAAAGCTGAGGCACAGTAGAAATGATAGAATAAGAACAACGAATCAGACCGGCAGACTCACCACGTTTCTCTTCTTCTTTATTTGCGTAAGCAAGGCATAGACAGATACTCACAAACTTGGGGGATAGGACGTGCAGTGGGGGGACAAACTGGCAACAGACTCCGTTTCGCACGGACCACCGTGCTTCCTCCGGCCATCGGAGGAAGCACGGTGGTCCGTGCGAAACGGAGTCTGTTGGCAATTTGTCCCCCCACTGCACTTCCTATCCCCCAAGTTTGTGAGTATCTGTCTATGCCTTGCTTACGCAAATAAAGAAGAAGAGAAACGTGGTGAGTCTGCCAGTCTGATTCGTTGTTCTTATTCTATCATTAGTACTAAAGTGCCCAAAGTGTGCCAAGAAAATGAAACCCACTTCATAACACTACCACATGCCTAAACTTTTGATAAAAGGCAGGATGGATCCATGCTTTTATGTTGTTTACACCAAATTTTGGCCCTGCCATTTGAATGTAGCAGATGAGACTCATTAGACCAGGCCAAATTTTTCCAATTTTCTATTGTCCAAATTGTAGCCTCAATATACTGTTCTTAGCTTACAGAAGTGCAGAGACAAAAGAGGAAAAAAGGCACACACGCCCCTAGTGTAATACTGTATTTATATATGGCAGTGGTAGTAAAAAACACACTTACCAAGTAGCATTGTGCTCTGGGCACAACACCATGCAGTGTGTAAAACAATGGTTAGCTGTCAGCAGCCCCGATCCTCCGGTCAAGTCCTCAACCACCAGTCCAATATCAGCCAGAAAACAATAGAAAGATGGATCTCCAGCAGGCGCTTTAACAGCATGAATTAAGGATGAAAATGTTCAAAGTGCATATAGCAATCTATTTAGGCACACAAAACAATGTGTTTCCTGCCCATAGAGGTTACTTCATCAGGCAAATGTGCAAGTTTGCCGATGAAGTGCCCGCTATGGGCAGGAAACGCGTTGCTTTGTGTGCCTTAATAAATTGCTATATGAACTTTGAACATTTTCATCCTTAATTAATGCTGTTAAAGCACTTGCTGGAGATCCATCTTTCTATTGTTTTCTGGCTGATAGCTGACAGAAGTATCATCCGGTGTGGTCACTCGCTGCTGTATCTGCTACTCTTGTATTTCTGTCATTTTGAACCAGTCTGCCCATTCTCATCTGACCTGACATTAATAAGGCATTTTCGTCCACACAGCTTCTGCTCACTGGATATTTTAGAGAAGCTTCTGAAATACTTAGACTAGTCCAAGTATTGAGGACTAAATTAGGGAGTGCATAGGGGTGACATAGGGGTATTTTTACGCCAGTGATTCCCAAACAGGGTGCCTCCAGCTGTTGCTAAACTCCCAGCATGCCTGGACAGTCAGTGGCTGTCCAGAAATGCTGGGAGTTGCTGGAGGCTCCATTTTGGAAACACTGCCGTACAATCAGTTTTTAATTTTTAATTTTTTTAGTTTTTAATTTTTATCGGGGGGGGGGGGGGGGGGGGGGGGCAGTGTGTAAAGTGTTTTACCCTTTATTTTGTGTTAGTGTAGAGTAGTGTATTGTTTTTAGGGTACATTCACACTGGCAGAGGTTTACAGTGAGTTCCCTGCTAGGAGTTTGCGCTGCAGCGAAAAGTTTGCCGCAGCTCATACTTGAAGCAGAAAATTTACTGTAAGCCTGCCCGTGTGAATGTACCCTGTACGTTCACATGGGTGGGGGCAAACCTCCAGCTGTTTCAAAACTACAACTACCAGCATGTACTGACAGACCATGCAGGCTGGGAGTTGTACTTTTGCAACAGCTGGAGGCACACTGGTTTGAAAACCTTCAGTTAGGTTCTGTTATCTAACTCAATATTTTCCAACCAGTGTGCCTCCAGCAGTTGCAAAACTACAACTCCCAGCATGTACTGATCACCGAAGGGCATGCTGGGAGTTGGAGTTATGCAACAGCTGGAGGGATTGCAACTACAACTCCCAGCATGTTGGGATTTGCAGTTTTGCAACATCTGGAGAGCTACAGTATAGAGACCACTGCAAACTGTGGCCCTCCAGATGCTGCAAAACTACAAATCCCAGCATGCCCAGACAGCAAACAGTTGTGTGGGCATGCTAGGAGTTGTAGTTTTGCAAGATCTGGAGGGCTATAGTTCAGAGACTACCATACAGTGGTCTCAAACTGTAGCCCTCCAGCTGTTGCAAAACTACAACTCCCAGCATGCCCAAACAGCTGTCTGGGCATGCTGGGAGTTGTAGTTTTGCAACATCTGGAGTGCTACAGTATAGAGACCACTATATAGTGGTCTCGGACTGCAGCCCTCCAGATGTTGCTAGGCAACTTTCCGGCTTCCGTCGGATCCAGGGAGCCTGCGGCAAGTCATCACCGCCCGCCGATCTCCGACACCAATCGTCGCCCCCAGCCTCCGCAGATTGATAAGTGGACTCCGGCGACGGTCCTCTGTCATTTCCCCGTTCTGCCCCGCCTATTGTGGGTGGGCAGGACGGGGAAAACGAAAGTTAACCCCCCCGCCCCCGATCTGCTATTGGTGGTCGCGTCTAGACCACCAATAGCAGGGATAGGAGGGGTGGCACCCGCAATCCCCCTTATATTCTGGGTCATCGGGTCCCCATAGACCCGTAATGACCCGGAATCGCGCAAATCACAAGTGTGAATTCACTTGCGATTTGCGCCGATCGCCGACATGGGGGGGTCTGATGACCCCCCCGGGCATTTGCGCGGGGTGCCTGCTGATAGATATCAGCAGTCGGTCTGGTCCCCGCCCGGCGCGCAGCTGGGTTGTGAAATTCCCACGGACGTATGAGTACGTGCCTGGTCTTTAAGACCCAGGGCGCAGGGACGTACTCATACGTGCCTGGTCCTTAAGAGGTTAAAGGCTTACTTTCTTTTATATATTAAGCTTTACCAATTGCTTAAATTGTATATTTTTTAGGGTCCTTGAACAAAAAGAAAAGTATTTCAATATTATACCATTGTTAAGGTGTCTTTAACTCCTTAGGGACTCAGCTCATTTTCACCTTAAAGGGGTTTTCCAGAATTTGTATTTATTTATTTGACTATGCTGCAGGGGCTGTAAAGTTAGTGTAGTTCATAATGTAGTGTCTGTACCTGAGTTTGACAGTTTTCTCACAATTCTTCTGTGATTTTCACTTCAATATTTATTTTTACCAGCATACAAAATTACTGTTGTCTCAGATTTTGCAATGCAGCCGAGACCTGACTCACTAGCCAGCTGATGACAGGGAGCCTGTTTGCTTCAGTGGGTGGAAGAATCGCTTGGTGGGAGAGAGATCAATCTGCAACAGCTGTAGGCACCCTAATTGAAAACCACACAGATTTGAATGGATGCAGCTCATTTATATTTCAATGGCTGGGTGGCTGATGTGTGGGAGGGAGGAAGATGGAATTGTAAGATTTGTAGAAAAAAAAAGAAAAGTCAATCAGGAAATACCAGTTCAAACAGCTAGCCACAGTATTAGGGTAATCTTACAACATATCCATTTAGCCCCAAGACAAGTGCAGAGCCTTCCTAAGCATGTCCATTACTGTCTGTCAGGTATGTACTAAAATCATCTTATGGTGGATAACCCCTTTAAGGACTGAGCCCTTTTTTGCAATTCTGACCACTCTCACTTTATGCATTAATAACTCTGAGATGCTTTTACCTTTTATTCTTATTCAAAGTTTTTTCGTGATATATTCTACTTTAACATACTGGTAAATTTTTGTCGTTACTTGCATCTTTTCTTGTAAATTTTGCATTTTTCTAACTTTAAAACTTTCTGCTTGTAAGGAAAATGGACATTCCAAATAAATTATATATTGATTCACATATACAATATGTCTACTTTATGTTGGCATCATAAAGTTTACATGTTTTTACTTTTTGAAGACATCAGAGGGCTTCAAAGTTCAGCAGCAATTTTCAAAATTTTCATGAAAAATTCAAAATCTGAATTTTTCAGGTAAAGTTACGTTTGAAGTGCATTTGAGCGGCTTTTCTGTGAGAAATACCCCACAAATGACCCCTTTAAAGAAACTGAACCCCTCAAAGCATTATAAATGACATTCAGAAAGTTTGTTAACCCTTTAGATGATTCAAAGGAATTGCATCAAAGTGAAGGAGAAAATTCTAAATCTTCATTTTTTACACTCGCTTGTTCTTGTAGAGCAATTGTTTGAATTTTTACAAGGGGTAAAAGGAGAGAAATCCCCCCAAAATTTGTAACCCAATTTCTTTCGACTAAGGAAATACCTCATATGTAGATGTAAAGTGCTCTGTGGGTGCACTAGAGGGCTCAGAAAGGAAGGAGTGACAACAGGATTTTGAAGAGTGAATTTTGCTGAAATGGTTTTTGGGGGGCATGTCACATTTAGGAAGCCCCTATGATGCCAGAACAGCAAAAAATAAAATAGAAACAAAAAAAAAAACACATGACATACTATTTTGGGAATTTCACCCCTCAAGGAACGTAACAAGGGGTACAGTGAACCTTAACACCCCACAGGTGTTTGATGACTTTTTTGTTAAAGTCGCATGTGTAGATGGAATTTATTTCACCATAAAATGCAGTTTTTCCCCCCAAATTTTACAAGAGGTAATAGGAGTAAATGCCCCCCCAAATTTTTAACCCCATTTCTATGGGGTTTCTATGGAAATACCCCATATGTGGATGTAAAGTGCTCTGCGGGCGAACTACAATGCTCAGAAGAGAAGGAGCGCCATTGGGCTTTGGGAGAGAAAATTTGTCCAGAATTGAAGGCCATGTGTGTTTACAAAGCCCCCACGGTGCCAGACCAATGGACCACCCCCGACACATGTGACCCCATTTTGGAAATTACACCCCTCAGAGAATTTAATAAGGGGTGCAGTGAGCATTTATACTCCACTGGCGTTTGACAGATCTTTGGAACAGTAGGCTGTGCAAATGAAAAATTACAATTTTCATTTTCACGGACCACTGTTCCAAAAATCTGTCAGACACCTGTGGGGTGCAAATGTTCACTGTACCCCTTATAACATTACGTGATGGGTGTAGTTTCTAAAATGGGCTCACATGTGTGGGGGGTGTCCATTGTTCTGGCACCATGGGGGCTTTGTAAACACACATGACCTTCAATTCTGGACACATTTTCTCTCCAAAAGCCCAATGGCGCTCCTTCTCATCTGAGCATTGTAATGCACCAGCAGAGCACTTTATATCCACATATGGGATATGTTCTTACTCAGAAGAAATGCTGTTACACATTTTGGGGGGGGGGGGGGGCTTTTTTTTCTGTTTTCCCTAGTGAAAATGAAAAATTTAGAGTAACACCAGCATTTTAGTGAAATATTTCCCCCCCCCCCCCCCCATCCAACGAAATTCCTCAAACACCCGTGGGCTGCAAAGGCTCACTATACCCCTTGTTATGTTCTGTGAGGGGTGTATTTTCCAAAATGGGGTCGCATGTGGGTATTTTTTTTTTGCTTTTATGTCAGCCACCCCTGTGCAAATCCCCAATTTAGGCTCAAATTTACATAGTGCGCTCTCACTCATGAGACCTGTTGTGCGCCCGCAGAGCATTTTACGCCCACATAATGGGTATTTTCGTATTGAGGAGAAATTGTGTTACAAATTTTGGGGGTCTTTTTTTCCTTTTACCTTTAGTGAAAATAAAAAGTATGGGGCAACACCAGCATGTTAGTGTAAAAAAATTTTTTTTTTTTTTTACAATAACATGCAAGTGTAGACCCCAAGTTTACCTTTTCATCAAGGGTAAAAGGAGAAAAAGCCCCTCAAAATGTGTTAGGCAATTTCTCTCGAGTACGAAAATACCCCATATGTGGCACTAGATGTTGCCTTGAAATACAACAGAGATCCGAAGTGAGAGAATGCCATGCGCATTTGAGGCCTGAATTAAGGATCTGCATAGGGACGGACCCGGAAGCAAGACTTACAATTGCCTCTCATACCAAAATTACCATACAGCAAACAATGCAAAACAGGGTGCCTCTAGCTGTTGCAAAACTCCCAGCATGTCTGGACAGTCAGTGACCTCCAGCTGTTGCAAAACTACAACAGTGTTTTGCCACCAGTGTGCCTCAGCTGTTGCAGATTGAGCTCTCTCCCACCAAGCGATCCCTCCACCCATTGAAGCAAACAGGCTCCCTGTCATCAGCTGACTAGTGAGTCAGGTCTGGGCAGCATTGCAAGCTGGGAAAAATCTGAGACAACAGTCATTTTGTATGCTGGTAAAAATAAATATTGGAGTGAAAATCACAGAATAATTTTGAGAAAAAACCGTCACACACAGGTACTATGTACTATATTATGAACTACACTAACTTTACAGCCCCTGTAGCATAGTCAAATAAAAAAAATCCTGGAATACCCCTTTAATTAAATTGATTGATCTCAGAATTATTTCAGCAGGCATCCCGGTCCGGTCCCTGCCCGGCGAGCAGCAAAGACCGGACATACTCAGAGCGTACAGGTACGCCCGAGTCCTTAAAGGTGTTATCCAGGAAAAAAACTTATATATATATATATATATATATATCAACTGGCTCCAGAAAGTTAAACAGATTTGTAGATTACTTCTATAAAAAAATCTTCATCCTTTCAGTACTTCTGAAGTTGAGTTATTTTCTGTTTAAGTGCTCTCTGATGACACGTGTCTCGGGAACCGCCCAGTTTAGAAGCAAATCCCTATAGCAAACCTCTTCTACTCTGTGCAGTTCCAGAGACAAGCAGAGATGTCAGCAGAGAGCAATGTTGCCAGACAGAAAACAACAACTCAACTTCAGCAGCTGATAATTATTGAAAGGATTAAGATTTTTTAATAGAAGTAATTTACAAATCTGTTTGACTTTCTGGAGCCAGCTGATATAAAAATAAAAAGTTTTTTTTCCTTGAATACCTCTTTAAGGATCGGGGATGCAGGGCGTCTGTATACGCCCTGCATCCCCAAGAGGTTAAAGGGGTATTCTGGCCTTAGACATCTTATCCCTTATCCAAAGGATAGGGGATAAAATGTCTGATCGCAGGGGTCCCGCTGCTGGGACCCCCCGTGATCTCCGTCCAGCCTCCAGCATTCTGTTCTGGAGACGTGGTGTCATGGCCACGCCCCCTCCATTCAATACTATGGCTGGAATACCCCTTTAGGAATGGTGATCTTTATGTAACCCTCAGAGAGGCCCCTGTGCCTATGCTTATACAGGACTGAATCCATCTTATTGCACCTCAGTGCTTTGTACTAGATTGTAAATTTGAAAAACCCAATAAAAATGTGATTTAAAAACAAAACAAAAAAACTAAACAATAATAAAAGTGAACGGCCACTGGAATGCATTCTTAAACTGTGTAGTCTTTGATTAGACCACCTATTAGTTTGCTTACTTTATGGAAAATTTCCTATAGTTCTTATCCAGCAAAATATTTGAACTGAGGTATGTTGAGTTGTTCAAGCATTTTTGAGCAAAAGGGACGGGGAGATTCCCTGTATGTAAAACACTACTAGAACACTACTATATGATATAGCTGGTAAATGAGTCAGGGTATTTTCAACTTATGCAGGAGGAAGGAACCTATTTATCTTCATCAAAATAAATAGTTAAATATTTAAACTATTACATTTATACTTTTTATATTGTACTTTGGGGTTCTGCCTTATCTCATCAGATGACAACATATTTCATTTTCTTTCTCTCTTTCGAGAGACAAATTTAAAAACAACAGACTGCCACAAAGCATAGTCGAAGAAAAATATCAATAGAACATCTATGAAAAATGAAAATAAAGGTATCGGCTCTATCGAATCATTCTCTCATTCTCTCCCGAAACAGAAAATAGGCCAGCAGAAAGGATAACAAATCAGAAAGATCAATGAAGTATTACATAAGTCATTTTGAACAAGATTTGGACCAAAATATCACTTTTGGAAAGTGCTAAAATGTTTTATACATACTACACCCATGAAGAAACCAAATGAAAGATCCTGTAATTTCCCAAGGGTACAGTATGTGCTAAAGGTTTATCTATCATTCGGCTACTTAATGGGCAGATAAGCCGAGATTGAATGGGGGTGGAACTGCTGCTGATTAGATTTTATTACCACACCTGAGAGAAATTTGGAGCAGCCCTGGGCAGATTACAGAATAAAAAAGTTAAAGACTAGAAAATGCTGCCATAAATGTTCTGCTTTAATGTTTTAAAGGTTTTACACTGTGAAGTTTATTCCCAGAGAATTACCAAATCTGATTTACTATAAAGATGAATTGCCTGAGCAGTTCTAATGCATTAAAACTGAACTTTACTGGGATGAGATTCATATAAGCTGTAGGGCAACAGAAAAAAATAAACTCTTATTAAGCTCATAAGCTCTGTCTTAAACTTTCATCAAAGATTCCCCAGAGAAAAAATGTATTCAGCACTAAGGTGTCAACAGAAGAAAGCAAACATGGGTCTAATTATTTTCCTTCCTGGTATAAGGCAAGAAGTCAGCATAAGACCTAAAGGAGTACTCCGGAGGAAGTAAAATGTTTTACATCAACAGGTGCCAGAAAGTTATACAGATTTGCAAATTACTTTTATTAAAAAATCTTGAGCCTTCCAGTACTTATCAGCTGCTGTATGCTGTAAGTCCCTATAGGGGACTATTACATGCAATCTTCTGATTGCATACACTGTTCAATTCTATGCCATAGCTTGGGATTGATCATTGTCATCGGCGCTCTGCTGCTCAGGTATGGAGCGGCAGATTGCCGATCGGACTAAGAGGAGGCAGGATGGGACCCTCCCCGTCCTCTCAGCTGTTCGGGATGCCGCAAATTCAGCCCGACTGAGCTTTTGGGGTACTTCTACTGTCCAATGAGACCCTTCCTGATCTCCCTAGGCCCGACCCTGGCCTTTAGTGAGTGTTGTAGACGGCTCATTCATATGTATGGGAGCGCCGGGGATGCGCGAGCACCACATTTATGCATCTCCGGAACTCATATACAAATGAAAGAAGCACATGCTATCTACAGCATGCGCTCTCGCCAAGATGCTATGATCAAAATTGATTGAGATGTTGAAAATGCATAAAAACTAATCCTGGCTATCTCAGCGGGCTGATCGGGACCGCTGTGGTGAGATTGTGGTGTCTAGATCAGCTGAGAGGACAGCAAAAGAGGCCTTACCTGCCTTCTCGTTGTCTGATCAGCACTCCTATGTTCCAGTCAGCCATGCCAGGCTGGAACAATGGAGAACCGATAACACTGATCAATGCTTCTCTAAGGATTAAAGGGGTACTCCGGTGCTTAGACATCTTATCCCCTATCCAAAGGATAGGGGATAAGATGCCTGACCGCAGGAGTCCCGCCGCTGGGGACCCCCATGATCTTGCACGCGGCACCCGGTTTGTAATCAGTCCCCGGAGCATGTAATCAGTCCCCCAGATCCCAATCTGATCAATCATCTGAGAATTGTGCTAGAAAAAGGTCTGATTCATGGAGGCGCCACATGCAACTTATAGGACTTAAAAGGATATGTTGCTAATGGTTTTGTGCCAGATACAGAACACCTTTAGTGGTCTATAGGTTTTGGTGAACGAAGGGGGACCAACACAATATTAGGTGGGTGGTTTGAATGTTATGGTCTGTGTATACTGTAATGCAACATAACTGCAAACAGTAAAACTGATATTAATATACATTTTGTTCTTCATTTCTGTACTGTCTAGTTTCTGAGAGGCTACATAATTAGCATTATCATTATTCAATGTATATGGCATTATGAGTTGACTAAATGACATAATCTGGAAAATTGTATTATGTTAGTTGCGTCAATTTGGTATTTGAAAATATACATTCATATACAAAATAGTAGTATTACCTAACCTTGCTAGTATTCTTTTTCTTTTTGTATACCATTCTGTATTGTATTATATATTATATCTGTTTTTTGCAACTTGATGTTATCCATGTTCAAATATAGGAGTAAGGTGTCGCCCACTAGTCTAATAAGAATAGTATGTGAGATTATGTCGTTGTTCCAGGCAACTCCCTTTTTGAACATCAGGTGCGACAGTCAGGTGTCAATTACAATGTTGCTCTGTTTTTAATTGTATTTTATCATGCACATGTGTGCTGACCATCTCATTGTAACTCCTCCCTATCCTCTCCCTATTTAAGGAAGTGAGGAAGGGGAGTTGGTATCTGTGATAAAGAGCAGGTTTCTGTTCAAAATGCGTCCAGACGTTCATTGCCTGCATACATAGGTGTGTACTGCTGCTTTTATTGTTTGCCGATCAATAAAGTGAAACTTTCACTGCACTGCTGGATTAATCTTCCTCCAAAAAGTAAAACAGCACTAAAAGTAACTATGTCACATACACTACAAAGCCATAGGTACTGTGGCTACATACTTGTATCATCAAAAATATATATCTGCCACAAATGTGTATGTTTACTCTGCTGCTTTGCCTTATTCTTATGAGTAGAAGTGTGGCAACAAAATGGTTACCTCCACTGCTATGTAGGTGACAAGATTTTAAAAGGTCACAATCTCTTCATTAATCTAAGTGGTGACATACTCTTGCAGCAGTGGAGTGAATGAAGAGAATAAAAGATTTCAAATAAAGGGCCTTATTATACCATAATGAAATATTCATAATGTGGATTAAACCATTCATTTATATCTTTGTACCAAGCTTTAAAAATAAAAAATAAAAACTCTCCTATTCATCCTCATTGTTTGCTTGGTGCAAAGAAAGAATCTTTTGTCCAGTCTAACCCTCATGCTTTTGACAGGCCATAGAAACCTAGCCCCAAGCACTGCGTTGTTTGACCCTTGCCTGGCTGCTCACTAGTGATAAGAGATGTCAAGACCCCAGAGTGTACGTAAGAATTCAGCAAAGGCCAGTGTCAGGCGAAGGAGATGTTTTCAAACACAGCATATGATATTGGCTGCTATTCTTACAGTAAATGCCTAGATATCATATTTGACATGTTTTATTGTCTTCCTCCACCAGGTTGCCAAAGTAGTATAATATCAGCATTCATTAGCTATCACTCAAGCCTAATGCCATGCTCACATGTCAGAATTTCCATGCAGAATTCCACAATGGAAATCTGCACGGAGATTCGGCTGGAGCAAAGTCTCATTAAATTTAATGGGATTCTACTGTGCTGTGCACACGGCGGAGTTTCCACACCAGATGTTTCTGAAAGAATGAACAAGTCCATTCTTTCTGCAGACTCCGCACAGAATGCATAGCCATCTACAGAATGTCCGCACAGAGATTTTCCGTGTGGACATTCCAAGGTGTGAACATAGCCTTAGGGTTCCCAATCTGCATGGTTGTTGGTTCCTATGCTATTTGTTAGATCTATAAATTTTTATATTTCTTACAGAAAAAAAAAATTATATATATATTGCTGCAATATGAAGAAAACAATTTAGACAAATAAAACTGTAATCAGTGTCCTCAAAGTGTCCTTGTCACTTTAAAATATTTTTGACAAGTCAGAAATGCTGATTGGTCGGGGACCAACCGTTGCGAGGGAGATACGCATAGCTTAGCATGTCACTGACCGACTCTGCAGGAGACTATCTTTATAGACTTACAGTGGAAAATGTCTCCCTTAGTGAGACAGAAAAGGCAGCAAGCAAAGGAGTAGAGTGCTCAATTGAATACCCAGACCCTGACCAATTGAAAAACTTTTGACATGTAAAGAGTTTTGAAGTGACAGGGACACATTAACATTTAAAGGGGTACTCCGGTGGAAAACTTTTTTTTTTTTAATCAACTGATGCCAGAAAGTTAAACAGATTTGTGAATTACTTCTATTAAAAAATCTTAATCCTTCCAGTACTTATCAGCTACTTTATACTACAAAGGAAATAATTTTCTTTTGGGATTTATTTTCTGTCTCGATCACAGTACTCTCTGCTGACACCTCTGTCCATTTTAGGAACTGTGCAGAGCAGCATAAGTTTGCTATATGGATTTTCTCCTGCTCTGGATAGTTCCTGACATGGACAGAAGTGTCAGCAGACAGCATTGTGGTCGTGACAGAAAAGAAATCCAAAAAAGAAAGCAATTTCCTTTGTAGTATACAGCCGCTAATAAGTCCTGGAAGGATAAAGATTTTTTTTTAATAGAAGTAATTTACAAATCTTTTTAATTATCTGGCATCAGTTAGCATGCTTTGGTGTTTTATATTACAACTGTATATGCACCAGAAGGGAAATTATACAAAGTTTTGGACCATTACATCATATCATCTTTATCAAGCTGGATCTGTGCACACAACTGCCCTAGGTCCATGTCACAGATTATTGTATAAAGAAACATATAAACCTGCAAACTTGGAATGCTGTCTGTGGAGCCGTATATATGCCAATGTCACCTAAGTTTGGGAGATGTTATTAAGGATGTGTGCCCACAGACACATTAGTGAAAGTATGCTGAGAAAGAATGGCTGCAGATTCAATATATTCAAAAAAATCTTCAGACCCTATCACATTATGTTACACTGAAGCCTTGTGCTAAAACAAAACAAAAACAAAAAATAGTTTTACCCCATCAATCTGCACTCACTTCCCCATAATAAGCATGTAAAACCAGAATTTTAGAAATGTTTGCCACTGTATTAAACATGAAAAACAAAAATTTCACAAGAAGTATTCAGACCTATTGCTAAGACACTTGCAACTTAGGTATGAGGGTCTACACCTTGATTGCAGTCCACCTGTGGTAAAGTTCCAGACATTTAGTGCATGGCAGGACCACTCGGAAATGCGCCATCTCCATAGATGGCAATACATTTCCAAGCAGATTCCGCTAAATGCATGAACATGTTTTTCCTTCTGCAGTGTCTAGAATTTGAATTCCTGCGGCGGGAATTCCACCATGTGCACGTTGAACAAAGGGAGGCTGCTGCACCAGAATTTCTAAACGGAATGTTCCCACAGTATTCCACTCAGAAGATCCACTGTGTGAATGGGCCCTTAACACCTTGGGGACCAAGAGCATACCTGTATGCTCTGGTCCTACTCCCCTGCTATGCTATGTCATAGCCGGGTGGTCCCGGCGGCTATCAGCAGCCAGGACACATGTCTAATGTGGACATCACCGATCGCGGTGATGCCCAGCATTAACCCCTTAGACGTGGCGAAGTTGATCGCCGTATCTAAAGTGAATGTAAACTGTTCCTAGTAGCTCAGTTGGGCTGTTCTGAACCGCCAAGGCTTCCTAAACAGCTGAGAGGACGGGTGGAGGGTCCCTACCTGCCTCCTCTCTGTCCGATCGGCAATCTGCTGCTCCATGCCTTCTCAGCAGGCGGAAGCAGCAGAGTACCGATTAAACTGATCAATGCTATGCTATGACATAGCATTGAACAGTGTATGCAATGAATATATATATATTTTTTTTCTTTACACAATTTTTTTTGTCCATAGGGGATGGGGACTAAAAAGTCGTGAAAAAAAAAGTTAATAAATGTGATTTAACCCATTTTCCCATAAAAAAAAGTGGCATCACCGTGTGCGTAAATGTTCGAACTATAAAAATATAACATTTAAACTGCACGGTCAATGGCGTATACGTAAAAAAAATCCCAAAGTCCAAAATTGCATATTTTTGGTCATTTTGTATACCCTAAAAGAAAACTAATAAAAAGTAATCAAAAAGTCCCATAAAAACAAAACAAATGGTACCAATAAAAACTTCAGATCATGGCACAAAAATTAGCCCTCATACATCCCCATATGCGGAAAAATAAAAAAAAGTTATAGGGGTCAGAAAAATGACAATTTTAAACATACTCCTTTTGGTGCATTTCGTTATAATTTTTTAAAGTAGTAAAATAAAATAAAACCTACAGTTGCAAGAAAAAGTATGTGAACCCTTTAGAATTATATGGATTTCTGCTCAAATTGGTCATAAAATGTGATCTGATCTTCATCTAAGTCACAACAATAGACAACCACAGTCTGCTTAAACTAATTTTAAAAAAAAGGGGGATGAGAGAGTGCTTCTTGGTGTAATAAAAGAGGGATCCTCAATGTAAAGATAAAATGAGAAAGCCGCACACCAAAGATAGAGACAAATGGACCTCAAAGGTGCGGTGGGTCTTTTGTGGCGCTGACTCGGAACAGGCACATCAGGTGAGTATAAAAGGTTTATTAAAATGCAACACGTTTCACCGGACATGCGCGGCTTCATCAGGCATGGTAATCACAGGAGGGGGGGGGGGGGAGACTTATATACAGAGAAAAAGTTAACTATTTAACAACTTTTGTATCAGGAATAAAAGATTATAAAGTTGCAGAAAAAGGAGATTTTTTATTTACTTACCGTAAAATCTCTTTCTCTGAGGATCCAATGGGGGACACAGACCGTGGGTGTATGCTGCTGTCTCTAGGAGGTGTAACACTATGGTAATAAAAAAAGTCGGCTCCTCCCAGCAGGATATACCCGCCTCCAGGCCCTGAGCTAATCAGTTTTAGTTACAGAGCAATAGGAGAGGACCGACAGGTCAAAGAAGACCCAAACTGTCCAAGAACCAGAAGAAAAAATACAACCGAACGAAATGGCCGGAACCTTGCTTTCCGCCCGGATGAGAATCTTTGTCACCTCGGCCATGGCTGCCGAGCTGTGAGTGCCGCCTTGGTGATTTATGCATACCACGGCCGTGGCATTGTCCGACTGGACACGGTCAGGACGGGACCGAAGCCGGGACTCCCAATGAAAAAGACAAAGATGAATTGCCCGCAGTTCCAATATGTTTATCAGAAGAAGGGCTTCTCGGGGAGACCAGAGTCCCTGAACCGTCCAATCCCTGAACACACCGCCCCAGCCCGACTGACTGGCATCCGTTGAAACTACCTGCCAGTGAAGGGGAAGAAATTACCTCCCCTGAAGAAGAAGGGGGTGCGGAGCCACCAGAGCAGAGACTGACGGATCCTGCGAGGGAGAACAATCTTGCGATCGAGGGACAGAGGAGATCTGTCCCATTGAGAGAGAATCGCCAGCTGAAGAGGTCGGTAATGAAACTGGGCAAAGGGTACGGCCTCCATGGCCGCCACCATCTGACCCAGGACTTCCATACGAGTGCGGATGGAAACTGGGACCTGAACCCGAAGGGAGCAGACTCCTGACATAAGAGTCAGACGTTTGTCTGGCAGAAGGCAAATTCGGGCAGAGGCCATGTTGAAGTGACGTCCCAAGAAGATTAGAGACTGGGTGGGAGAGAGAACTGACTTGTCCCGATTGACCATCCACCTGAAGCGATCCAGAGTGTGAAGAGTGACATCCACTGGTGGGAGCCTTGATGAGAAGGTCGTCCAGGTAGGGAATCACCGAGACTCCCCTCGACCACAACAGGGCCATCACTGGCACAAGGATCTTGGTAAAGACCCGAGGAGCTGTGGCCAGGCCAAAGTGGAGGGCTACGAATTGAAAATGCCCCTCTGGAAGAGCAAAGTGGAGATACCGATGATGGCCTGGAAATATTGGCACATGGAGGTAGGCATCCTTGATGTTCACCGAAGAAAGAAACTCCCCTTGTTCTAGGGATGCCACTACCGAATGGAGAGATTCCATTCGGAAATTTCAGATGAGAAGAGGACAGTTGAGACGCTTGAGGTCTAGGCTTGGTCGTACAGAACCGTCCTTCTTGGGGACCACAAAAAAATTTGAATAGAAACCCCGAAAACGTTCCCCTGGAGGAACGGGAACGATAACCCCCTGGAGAAGCAGAGACTGGAGAGCCTCTCAAAATTGCTTCACCAGAGAAGGAGACCGGGGGGCCCGGGATCGAAAAAAGCGATCCCTCGGGAGAGAGGCAAATTTGATTTGGTAACCGTTGGACACCACGTCCCTGACCCAGGAGTCCTGAATGTGTGTGGTCCAGATGTCTCGAAAAAGTAAGAGACGACCTCCCACCCAAGAAAAAACTGCGGGTGGGGGCTTCACTTCATGCAGAAGTGGGTTTGCGGTTGCCTGATTTGGCTGCAAACCGGCCGGAACGGTTGGCGTCCGACTTCCAAGACGGGCGCGCTTGGAACGAGGGAGCCTTCTTGTCCCGTGAAGGTGCCTGCTCAGACCCCTTGCTGGGGCCAAGGGTCCGAAAGGACCGAAAGGAAGAGAACTTCCTTTGGGAAGTGGAGCGCGCCTTATTTTGAGGCAACAAGGAACTCTTACCACCCCGTCGCCTCAGAGATAATCTCGTCAAGGTGCTTGCCAAAAAGACAGCCACCCATAAAAGGAAGCTCAGTGAGAAACCTTTTGGAAGCGGCATCCGCATTCCAAGCTTTAAGCCACATAGAACGGTGGAGAGCAGCTAGGTAACCCACAGAAAAAGCAGAACAACGGGCTGACTGCATGGAAGCTGTGCACAGAAATTCCCCAGCTTTAGAGCATTGGAGAGCCAGAGCAGACAGATCCTCTGGGGGGGGATCCCGCTAGGATACCCTGATGGAGTTTTAGGCACCACTCCGATAGGGCCTTGGACGCCCATGCCGAGGCGAAGATGGGAAGAAGCGAAGAGGCAAACTTCGCTAAGGACTCCACCTTCTTGTCCGTGGAATCCTCTAAGGCAGCCGCAGTGTAGTAGCCTTAGAGATTCGGGAAGGAGGGGAACCACCTTAGTGACAAGATCCTTGTCAAATGGAAAACGTTCTTGAATAGTCTTTATTACCGGGAACCTCTTGTCTGGATGTTTCCATGCAGATTCCAGAATGGCATCAAAGTCAGCGTGAGAGCTGAACCTTTGAGGTGATGGCTTAGCACGATGAAAGGATACTTCAGGAGTTACATCCGAAGATCCTGGGTCCTCTAAGTGAAAGGTGTCTCTTATGACTGCGACCAATGAGTTCACCGTTTCAACTGTACCCGAGCGGTCCTCTGAGTCAGATGTCGATTCGGAAGCCTCGTCAGCCAGTTCACCAGGAGAATGTGAACGAGTGGAGGCAGTCCTGGAGGGTGGTGACCCTAACCGGGTACGCGGCTCTGGCGTGGCAGAGCGGCGACTCCGAGAACGTCCTCTGGAGGAGCGACGTTTGTGACCAGATGATGGGGGGGGGGACGGGGACGGGACCCACAGGGGGAGCGCCCACGCCTATTTGAAGACTAAATGGAAGAGTCGGACGAGGCACCCCTAGTACTCTTGTGAGAGTGTGAAGTATGTGGGGAAGAGGAGAGGGCCCCCAGAGAGGGCCGGCACAGGGCAGACCCCTTCAAGGCGGACGCCACTTCCCGGGAAGACTCATCCACCGAATGGGAGACTTGAGTCAAGTCAGCCATATACCGGGTCAGAGAAGAAACCCAGGCTGGAGGGGCGGCTGAATCCACCAGAACTGAAAGGGCATCTTGGGGGTACCAGGGGGTCTGGGGGAGCAGTGGAGCAGGCAAAGCAAGTGGGCTCAGTAGAGGCAGGCATCTTAGCATTAGAGAGCTTACAGACAAAATAAGACACCAACATTCCAGTTTTCTGTTTAGAGGAGGAACAGCTCTGGGTACGAATATAATGAGAAAAAGACAGGAACTTTCTCACCCTAGTCTGTGTCCCCTGGCAGCTGCAGTGAGGAGAACTCGGCTGAGTGCAGCTAGAGTGTAAAACGGGCCAGCCAATAGCCAGAGAGGGGCGTGCCTGAGGCAGAGGCACTAACTGATTGGCCCCTTCCACTGAAATTCGCGCAGGTGCTGATTGGAGGCCACTTCGCGCCTCTAGGGAGCTCCGACAGCCCAGGGAGCAGAGCTATGAGAAGAGCGGAGAAGAAGCTGTAATGGCGCCCACTCCTTGTCCCGAGCGCACATGTCAGCCGCATATGCGCTCAGGGGGAAGTGATCAGGCGGCCCAAACGCCGGCAGCGGCTGTCGGAGAAAACGAAAGTAAGCCGGCGCTCAGTGCGCCGCGGCTGTCAGCCGTATATAAGGTGCCGCGGTCATAGCCGCACAGCAAACACACACACAGTGAAGCAGTAAAAACACATTCACACAGTGGAAAAACAGAATGCATGCCCCCTCAGATGCCACTGCTCGCCCCAGAATAAAAGTCAAGCCCCAGTATAAGCCAGCCCCATAAACCTGGTGGGCCAAAAACTGAGGGTCTCCAGAGGTTGCAAGTCCGCACCTAAGGGAGAAAAGGGAAATATACTTACCTCAGTCAGAAGAACTTACCTAATGGAGTCTTCCGTAAAGTCTTCAGTCAGCTTTTGTCGCCTGCATCAAGCCTAGCTGCTATGCGCGAGCGAGGCGAGCAGGGGAATAAGGGGACCAGGACCCATGAGGTACCAACCCAGGTGCTGACCGTTGGCGAGGGGGGGTGAACAGCGCATATACGCAATGTCTGTGCCCCCTTACTCGCAATGGGGAAACAGGGAACCGGAGTCCCTGAGTCCCCACCTGAAAACATGAAAGAAAAAGGAATTAAAAAACTAACACATCCCTATACTAGGAAAACAAATCAGAAGACCTGGTCTGGAGAATTCCAGACCATGTCCACCTCCTGCAAGAAACTAAGCTAAAACTGATTAGCTCAGGGCCTGGAGGCGGGTTTATCCTGCTGGGAGGAGCCAACTTTTTTTTTTTTTTTTATTACCAGTGTCACACCTCCTAGAGACAGCAGCATACACCCACGGTCTGTTTCCCCCAAAGGAGCCGATAGAGAAATACAAGTTACACATCGTAACAACTTTCAGCATAGCATGCAAACTCACTGTGGTAGGTAAGCAAATCTGTGCATAATATTTGTTTTATTTTGTATTGTGTTTTTTTGTTGTGTGAACATGCTCTAATTTCCAGAGGTGTATCTATTCTGTCTTTTAGTGTGTGAACACGCTATGATTTCCAGGAGTGTATATTTTTATACCGGACTCATTAAAGAGAACAGCTATATATAGTCATAATAGATGTCAGTATCAAATGTGTTTTTTCATGTGTGAACATGCTCTGATATCCAAGGGTGTGTCTATTTTTTATATACCAGATTCATTAGGGTGTGTTCCAACGTGACGTATACGCAGCATATTTCCCACTGCGCAAAATTTGCAGCAGCAGCTGGAAATACGCTGCGTATCCCTCGCTCACTATACACACAGGGCTTTCCGGTGGCAGCCCTGTGTGCAGTGAGTTTTGGAGGCGGGGACTTGTGCCGGCGTGACTGTGATACATATGGCTGTAAGAAAAAAGATCAACAAAATGTGATAAATTAGCAGTGATAGATGAAATGCCTGAAATAATGGGGCGACCAGGGGGATTAACTGAACACTTCTGAAGTTTGGGTAAAAAATAAAAAATAGGAAGGGAATAATATTTAATAGTGAGGAAATATAACATTTTTTTTATTTAAATATATGTTTGCTGGAAGCTTTATTAATAATACTACCTATATATATATATTTTTTTCCATTTCAGTTATTATTTTGGTGGCTCTTTTAGAGCCTACTTTCCTATATTATGCACATTATAGTGTTGTTGTTCCGCTGGACTTATTTGGGTATATATTTTTTTGATATATATACTTAATATATTTTTGTATGTGTCAGATTGTGTTTTTTATATGGTGTCTTTCACATTGGTATATTTATTTATACATATATATTTGTATTGCATATAATTGTATGCATTTTTGTATTTATTTTTCTAATATATGTTTTGCACTATTCCTCCTATTTTAAAATTCCCCCCTCTCTCTCTCTTTACTGATGTAGCTAATTAGTATTCCTATAAAACATCACTTAATGTGTTCCCTGTTATGCCTGATGAAGCTGCTTTCCCGCAGTGAAACGCGTTGCATCTTGGGAAATAAACTACCTTGCTATTATCTGATCTCCTTCCGATTGTATCCTGGGCCACGTGGAGCCGATGTTCTCCCTGAAGCCAGACCGATTGCTTAAACTAATAACATACAAAGAATTAAATCTGACCATGTTTTTATTGAAAACACCATGTAAACATTCACAGTGTAGGTGGAAAAAAGTATGTGAACCCTTATATTTAATAACTGGTTGAACCTCCTTTGGCAGCAATAACTTCAACCAAATGTTTCCTGTAGTTGCAGCTCAGACATGCACAACGGTCAGAAGTAATTTTTGACCATTCCTCTTTACAGAACAGTTTCAGTTCAGCAATATTCTTGGGATGTCTGGGGTGACTCACTTTCTTGAGGTCATGCCACAGCATCTCAATTGAGTTGAGGTCAGGACTCTGACTAGGCCAATCCATTCTTCAGTTTAAGCCATTCTGTTGTTGATTTACTTCTATGCTTTGGGTTGTTGTCCTGTTGCAACACCCATCTTCTGTTGAGCTTCAGCTGGTGGAAAGATGGCCTTAAGTTCTCCTGCAAAATGTCTTGATAAACTTAGGAATTCATTTTTCCTTCAATGATCGCAATCTGTACAAGCACTGACGCAGCAAAGCAGCCCCAGACCATGATGCCCCCACCACCATACTTCACAGTTGGGATGAGGTTCTGATGTTGGTGTGCTGTGCCTATTTCTCCACACACAGTGTTGTGTTTTTCTTCCAAACAACTACTTTGGTTTCATCGGTCCACAGAATATTTTGCCAGTACTGCTGTGGAACATCCAGGTACTCTTGTGCAAACTGTAAACATGCAGCAATGTGTTTTTTGGACAGCAGTGTCTTCCTCTGTGGTATCCTCCCATGAAATCCATTCTTGTTTACTGTTTTATGTATTGTAGATTCGCTAACAGCGATGTTAGCATATGCCAGAGACTTGTAAGTCTTTAGCAGACACTCTAGGATTTTTCTTCACCTCATTGAGTAGTTTGTGCTGTGCTTTTGCAGTCATCTTTACAGGACAGACATTCCTAGGGAGAGTAGCAGCAGTGATGAACTTTTTCCATTAATAGACAATTAGTCTTATCGTGGATGAACAGCAAGGCTTCTGGAGATACTTTTATAACACTTTCCAGCTTTATACAAGTCAACAATTCTTAATTGTAGGTCTTCTGAGAGCTCTTTTGTGTGAGGCATCATTCACATCAGGCAATGCTTCTTGTAAAAAGCAAACCCAGAAATAGTGGGCGTTTCTTATAGGGCAGGGCAGCTGTAACCAACATTTCCAACCTCATCTCATTGATTGGACTCCAGTTGAATTACACCTCACTCCAATTAGCTCTTGGAGATTAGTCATTAGACTAGGGGTTCACATACTTTTTCCACCTGCACTGTTAATGTTTACATGATGTGTTCAATAAAAACATGGTAAGATTTAATTAGTTGTGTGTTATTAGTTTAAGCAGACTGTGATTGTCCATTGTTGTGACTTAGATGAAGATCAGATCACATTTTATGACCAATTTGTGCAGAAATCCATATAATTCCAAAGGGTTCACATACCTAATTTATATACAGTTGCAAGAAAAAGTATCATTACCACTGTATGGACCTACATAATAAAGATAAGGTGTCATTTTTACAGAAAAGTGCACTGCATAGAATTGGAAGCCCCCAAAATTAACATAATGGCTTTTTTGCTTTTTAATTTTGCCCCACAAATATTTTTTTTCTGATTTCGCTGTAGATTTTGTAGCAAAATGATTGATGACATTACAAAGTAAAATTAGTGGCACAAAAAAAAAAATTGGGTCTGTAGGTGGAGAATTGAAAGAGTTATGATTTTTGAAGGAGAGGAGGAAAAAAATGAAAGTACAATAATGAAAAATGGCCAGGTCCTTAAGGAGTTAAAAGCCCATGCTCATCCTGGGTTGAGAACAGGTTAAAATAAGTAAACAAAAATTATTAACCTGTTAATACTGCACTTTTTTTTGATAAAAGGTAAGCCCTTTTGTAATATATATTGCTCATAAAATATAAAGGGAACATCTAAACAACACAATGTAACTCCAAGTCAATCACACTTCTCTGAAATCACACTGAAGCAACACTGATTGACAATCAATTTCACATGCTGTTGCGCAAATGTAACAGACAGAAGGTGGAAATTATAGACAATTAGCAAGACATCCCCAATAAATGAGTGGTTCTGCAGGTGGTGACCACTTCTCAGTTCCTATGCTTCCTGGCTGAAGTTTTTGTCATTTTTGAATGCTGACAGTGCTTTCACTCTAGTGGTAGCATGAGATGGAGCCTACAACCCACACAAGTGGCTCAGGTAGTGCAGCTCATCCAGGATGGTACATCAATGCAAGCTGTGGCAAGAAGGTTTGCTGTGTCTGTCAGTGTAGTGTCCAGACCATGGAAGAGCTACCAGGAGACAGGCCAGTCCATCAGGAGATGTGGAGGAGGCAGTAGGAGAGCGACTATCCAGCAGCAGGACCACAACCTCTGCCTTTGTGCAAGGAGGAGCAGGAGGAGCACTGCCAGAGCCCTGCAAAATGACCTCTAGCAGGCCACAAATGTGCATGTGTCCACTTAAACAGTCAGAAACAGACTCCATGAGGGTGGTATAAAGGCCCGACATCCACCGGTGGGGGTTGTGCTAACAACAGTTGATTAACACATTTTTTATATTCCATAAAAAAACTGATTCTGAAAATCCCACCAATAGGGGTCCCCATACCTACTGGGACACTAACCAGTCCAGCAGGAGCATCAGGCTAGTCCAAGAGTCATGGACAAGAGATGAGTCATGGACAAGGCTGCATGAGCAGACACAGAAATCACCTCCCACCACCACAAGGGAGGGACAAGCCCTCTTCCCCTGAGAGGATATATGATCTGACCGGTACGCTTTAACCCGTTAAGGATGGTGGACGTATCCATACGCCCCCATTTTAAAGTCCTTAAGGATTGAGGGCGTATGGATACGCCCGTGGGAATTCTGGTCCCAGCCGCTAGCCGGTTGGGGACCGGACCGGGATGCCTGCTGAAATCATTCAGCAGGCATCCCCACACATCGCCCCCCCCCCCCCATGTCGGCGATCGGAGAGAATCACATGTCAATTCAGACATGCAATTTTCTCCTATTCCGTGCTGATCGGGTCTCTGGCGACCCGATCACCCGGAAAATAGAGATGATCGGAGCTGTCAGTTACATCCCCGATCATCCTGAGGGATAGGAGCGAGGTTGCAGTGCTGCGATCTCCTCCTATCCCCTGCCATTAGTCAGTATGAAATTCTGACCAATGGCAGCGCAGGACAGTGGGTTGCCATGGAAACCCCCCCATTCTTCCCACACCTGGATGTTGGGCCGAACGGGGGGAGAAGATGGAGGCCTGTACCTGGAGGAGAAGATGCGTGGGGGCGGCGATGATCGCAGATAGCCAGCGGAGATCACGTCTCAGGTAGGGAATCGACGGTAGGGAATCAGAATATTCGGTAAAAGCGTTTTAGAGTTATTAATGCATAAAGTGATGGTGGTCAGTCCTTAAGGTGAAAAAGGGCTCAGTCCTTAAGGGGTTAAGGACAATAGATGTACATTTACATCCATTGCCTGCTTCCCTGTTATATGAAGCACGCTCAGGAGCTGAGTGTGATTAATACCTGGTGGGTCAGCAACCAGGACTTGCAGCTAATGCCAGACATCGCCAATTGGACTGATGTGTGGTGTAAACCCTTTAGAGGCCACAATAAAAGTTGTGTTACCTAGCTCCTCACCATCCAATTGGCACTCAGAGGCTCCAGTCAGCTATGACAGGCTAGAGTAATGGAGCAGCGATAACACTGATCAATGCTATGCAATGGCATAGAATTGAACAGTGTATGTGTTACGCCGAGCGCTCCGGGTCCCTGCTCCTCCCCGGAGCGCTCACGGAGTCTCTTTCCCTGCAGCGCCCCGGTCAGACCCGCTGACCGAGAGCACTGCACTGACATTGCCGGCGGGGATGCGATTCGCATAGCGGGAAGCGCCCGCTCGCGAATCACATCCCAAGTCACTTACCCGTCCCAGTCCCCGACTGTCATGTGCTGGCGCGCGCGGCTCCGCTCTCTAAGGCGCGCATGCACCAGCTCTCTGAGACTTAAAGGGCCAGTGCACCAATGATTGGTGCCTGGCCCAATTAGCCTGATTAGTTTCCACCTGCTCCCTGGCTATAATACCTCACTTCCCCTGCACTATCTTGCCGGATCTTGTTGCCATTGTGCCAGTGAAAGCGTTCCCTTGTGTGTTCCTAGCCTGTGTTCCAGACCTCCTGCCATTGCCCCTGACTACAATCCTTGCTGCCTGCCCTGATCTTCTGTTACGTCCGACCTTGCTCTCGTCTACTCCCTTGTACCGCGCTTATCTTCAGCAGTCAGAGAGGTTGAGCCGTTGCTAGTGGATACGACCTGGTAGCTACCGCCGCTGCAAGACCATCCCGTTTTGCGGCGGGCTCTGGTGAATACGAGTAGCAACTTAGAACCGGTCCACCAACACGGTCCATGCCAATCCCTCTCTGGCACAGAGGATCCACCTCCAGCCAGCCGAATCGTGACAGTAGATCCGGCCATGGATCCCGCTGAGGTGCCGCTGCCAAGTCTCGCTGACCTTACCACAGTGGTCGCTCAGCAATCGCAGCAAATTGCCCAACAAGGACAGCAGCTGTCGCAGTTGATCGCCACGTTACAGCAACCTCTGCCACTGCTACAGCAGCAACCATCTCCTCCGCCAGCTCCTGCACCTCCTCCGCAGCGAGTGGCCGCTCCTAGCCTCCGCTTGTCCCTGCCAGACAAATTTGATGGGGACTCTAGACTCTGCCGTGGATTTTTGTCTCAATGTTCCCTACATATGGAGATGTTGTCGGACCAATTCCCCACAGAACGGTCTAAGGTGTCGTTCGTAGTGAGCCTTCTTTCTGGAAAGGCCTTGTCTTGGGCCACACCGCTCTGGGACCGCAATGATCCTGCCACAGCCACAGTCCAGTCCTTTTTCGCTGAAGTCCGTAGTGTCTTCGAGGAACCAGCCCGAGCTTCTTCTGCCGAGACTGCCCTGCTGAACCTGGTCCAGGGTAATTCTTCAGTAGGCGAGTACGCCATTCAATTTCGTACTCTCGCTTCCGAATTATCTTGGAATAACGAGGCTCTCTGCGCGACCTTTAAAAAAGGCCTATCCAGTAACATCAAGGATGTGCTGGCCGCACGAGAGATTCCTGCCAACCTGCAAGAACTTATCCATTTGGCCACCCGCATTGACATGCGTTTTTCTGAGAGACACCAGGAGCTCCGCCAGGAAAAAGACCTAGATCTCTGGGCACCTCACCCACAGTATCCTTTGCAATCTACGCCTGGGCCTCCCGCCGAGGAGGCCATGCAAGTGGATCGGTCTCGCCTGACCCAGGAAGAGAGGAATCGCCATAGGGAAGAAAATCTTTGTCTGGACTGTGCCAGTACCGAACATTTCTTGGTGGATTGCCCTATTCGTCCTCCATGTCTAGGAAACGCACGCACGCACCCAGCTCACGTGGGTGTGGCGTCTCTTGGTTCAAAGTCTGCTTCTCCACGTCTCACGGTGCCCGTGCAGATTTCTCCTTCTGCCAACTCCTCCCTCTCAGCCGTGGCCTGCTTGGACTCTGGTGCCTCTGGGAATTTTATTCTGGATTCTTTGGTGAATAAGTTCTGCATCCCGGTGACCCGTCTCGTCAAGCCGCTCTACATTTCCGCGGTCAACGGAGTTAGATTGGATTGCACAGTGCGTTACCGCACAAAACCCCTCTTAATGTGCATTGGACCCCATCACGAAATGATTGAATTTTTCGTCCTTCCCAACTGCACCTCTGAAGTCCTCCTCGGTCTGCCATGGCTCCAGCTTCATTCTCCCACTCTTGACTGGACCACCGGGGAGATCAAGAACTGGGACTCTGCTTGCCACAAGAAATGCCTCTCCTCCCCTCCCAGTCCCGTCAGGCAAGCCTCAGTGCCTCCTCCTACACCTGGTCCCCCCAAGGCTTATCAGGACTGTGCCTTGCCTCCTCATGGCCCCCGTCCTGGTGACACCCTGCCCCGTGCCAAGCTTCACCCTCTGCCCTCCCTCCCCATTCCCACTCCTGCTGTACTGCCTGCCTTTGAGGAAACCCTACAATCACTCACGGTGTCCTCGTCCCATGTGAAGCAGTTGCCGGACAAAGAAAGGGGGAGACCTAAGGGGGGGGTACTGTTACGCCGAGCGCTCCGGGTCCCTGCTCCTCCCCAGAGCGCTCACGGCGTCTCTCTCCCTGCAGCGCCCCGGTCAGACCCGCTGACCGGGAGCGCTGCACTGACATTGCCGGCGGGGATGCGATTCGCATAGCGGGACGCGCCCGCTTGCGAATCGCATCCCAAGTCACTTACCCGTCCCGGTCCCCGACTGTCATGTGCTGGCGCGCGCGGCTCCGCTCTCTAGGGCGCGCGCGCGCCAGCTCTCTGAGACTTAAAGGGCCAGTGCACCAATGATTGGTGCCTGGCCCAATTAGCCTGATTAGTTTCCACCTGCTCCCTGGCTATAATACCTCACTTCCCCTGCACTCCCTTGCCGGATCTTGTTGCCATTGTGCCAGTGAAAGCGTTCCCTTGTGTGTTCCTAGCCTGTGTTCCAGACCTCCTGCCGTTGCCCCTGACTACGATCCTTGCTGCCTGCCCTGACCTTCTGCTACGTCCGACCTTGCTCTTGTCTACTCCCTTGTACCGCGCTTATCTTCAGCAGTCAGAGAGGTTGAGCCGTTGCTGGTGGATACGACCTGGTTGCTACCGCTGCTGCAAGACCATCTCACTTTGCGGCGGGCTCTGGTGAATACCAGTAGCAACTTAGAACCAGTCCACCAACACGGTCCACGCCAATCCCTCTCTGGCACAGAGGATCCACCTCCAGCCAGCCGAATCGTGACAGTATGCAATCCAATGATTGCATGTAATAGTCCCCCATGGGGACAAAAAAAAAAAAAAGAAATAAAGTGTAAAAAGAAGTTAAGAAAGGTGAAATAACCCTTCACTATGAAAGGTTTGAATCACCCCCCTTTTCCTATTTTTTTAAAATAAAATAATGTAAACAAAAATAAACATAAGCATGTGTGGTGTCGCTGCATGCGTAAATGTCTGAACTATTAAAATATAATGCTAATTATATTGCACGGTCAATAGCAAACACATAAAAAAGAATGCCAGAGTCCAGAATTACATATTTTTTGGCATTTCATATATAATAAAAAACTGAATAAAAAGCAATCAAAAAGTCCCATCACAACAAAAAAGGTACCGATAAAAACTACAGATCATGGCACAAAAGTTGAGCCCTCATATAGCCTTGCATATGGAAAAATAAAAAAGTTATAGGGGTCAGAAGAGGAGAATTTTAAAAGTTATCATTTTTTAAAAGTAGTAAAATAAAACAAAACCTATACAGTGGTCCCTCAACATACGATGGTAATTCGTTCCAAACGAGCCATCGTTTGTCGAATCCATCGTATGTTGAGGGATTCGTGCAATGTAAAGTATAGTAAGCTGTACTCACCTGTCCCCGCCGCTCCCGATGGTGACCCTGGCCTCCGCTGGGCTCTCCGCTGTCTTCTCCGGTCCTCTGCTGTCTTATCCGGTCCTCTTCTGTCTTCCGCAAGGCCTTACTGGGCCTGCGTAGCGACGTCATTACACCGCTGCGTACGCCATTCCTATTGGATGACGTGCGCAGCAGCGTATTGACGTCATCGGAGAGGGCCGAGAAGACACCGGAAGACCAGCGCTGGACCCGGAGGGCACCCCGGAGCATCATGGAGGGGTAAGTAATACTTACCGCACCACACGGGGAACATTAAGCTGCTATCCGGCAGCAGCTTAAGCATTTGGCGCTGCCGGATAGCACTTAATGCGATGGCCCCGACATAAAAAAGCATCCTATGTTGATGCTGACATCGACATGCGATGGCCTCTGAGAGGCCATCGTATGTCGATTTCATCATATGTCGGGGCCATCGTAGGTCGGGGGGTCACTGTACCAATTTGGTATAATTTTAATTGTATGGACCTACAGAATAAACATAATGTGTCACTTTTACTGAAAAGTGCACTGCATAGAAACGGAAACCCTCATAAGTTGAAAAATTGTGTTTGTTTTTAATTTTGTCCAACAAATTTTTTTTTTTCGGGTTTCACAGTAGATTTTCTGGTAAAATCAGTTTGGTCATTACAAAGCAAAATCAGTTGCACTTACAACCTTAGAAGGGGAGGAGGAAAAAAACTAAGTAAAAAAAAAAAAATCACCTTAATGCATAGCTGGAGGAACACTGTAGGGTCCGTCATTGGCGGATTCACAGAGTGAAATACTCTGCGGATCCATTCTGTGTGACCCTATCCTAAGGGGTTATCCCAAGTTTAAGCAACACTCTGGTCAAATTATTTTTTTGCCTCCCAATATAAGCAGGATGAGATAAACTACAACCCTGCTTCACTTCTTGTTTCCCCTATACCATGCTAGCTCTGGTGTCCGCTACTCCCAAAAAAAAACAGCATATTCACACTTTGTTTAATGTATGGACTGGAAGTATCAAAGTTACATTCAGTGTAAATCAGCTTAACACATTGGAGAAGGGCAGGGACTGGAAGTCACATTGTATCCTGGAAACAATGCTTCCCAGTAAGAACAGAAGCAGTGTGGCCATACTGTATACCCTCTCCCTGCTTATGTTGAGAGGAAAATAAACTTGTAGCCAGAGTGGTCCCTTTCGCACCACCATTGGTACTTATTGGTACTTAAAGAGGTTGTGCGCTGCCCTAATTTTCGGAGCTCCGCTAACAGCGTCCGGAAGTTCATTACTCCGAACGCTGTGTGCGGGCTTCCGTGTTCGCGGCTGCCGGGCGTGACGTCACGTCAGGCCCCTCGCCTGCCCCTCATGATGTCATGCCCGCCCCCTCTACCAAAGTCTATGGGAAGGGGGCGTAACAGCGGTCGCACCCCCTTCCCATAGACTTTCGTTGAGGGGGCGGACGAGACGTCACGAGGGGGCGGGCGAGACGTCACGAGGGGGCGGGCGAGACGTCACGAGGGGGCGGGCGAGACGTCACGAGGGGGCGGGCAAGACGTCACGAGGGGGCGGGCGAGACGTCACGCCCGGCGGCTGCGAACACGGAAGCCCACACACAGCGTTCGGAGTAATGAACTTCCGGACGCTGTGAGCGGAGCTCCGAACTGCAAGGCAGCGCCAAACCCCTTTAAACAATATAGAATAACAGTCATACTAGGCATAATTAATGCTATGTTAAAAAAAACATGAAAATTGGGTATAGGTGTAAAGTATGTGGCCAACTAGTCTAGATATACAATGTTGTGGATAGATACCTTTATTAAAATAAAAAATTCAAGAAAATGTGAGATTGTATCCCTTGTATCTTTTTATTCTTACAAAAAATGTATCTATCCACAACATTGTATATCTAGACTAATTGGCTACATACTTTACACATATACCCCATTCCACTCATCTATATACTAACAACCAGACGATACATTATTTCTACACACCCCACCATACACTTTTAGGGGTTACACTGAAGTATGGTTAGAAGTTTTGTGTATTTTGTAAATTTTTCACAGTCTTTGTATTTTTTTTACATAGCATACATTATACCTAGTAGGACTGTTATTCTATATTGTTTTTATTTATGTATTTAGGCACATGGGTATTGTGCAACTAGAGATGAGCGAAGTTACAGTGATTTGATTCGTCACGAACCTCGCGGCTCGGCAGTTGCTGACTTTAGCCTGCATAAATTAGTTCAGCTTTCAGGTGCTACGGTGGGACGGAAAAAGGTGGATACAGTCCTCGAAGACTCTTTCCTAGGACTGTATCCACCTTTTCCAGCCCACCGGAGCTCCTGAAAGCTGAACTAATTTATGCAGACTAAAGTCAGCAACTGCCGAGCCGCTAGGTTCGTGACAAATCTAATCACTGTAACTTCACTCATCTCTATGTGCAACACAGATAACTGTAATTTACTACACCAGTGTAGTGTGAGCCACACAAACCCTGTCTACATTTGCACATTTATTTTCATATTAGTGTACTAAAATAACCTTGTTTCAGTACAGACTATGAATTAGTTCAATATATTTATGGTTTTAAAAGTAAAAAAAAAAAAAATAGTCAATTTGCTGTCCTTTCTAGCATCCTTCCTGAATGTGTTGTCTGAGTTAGGGCAGGTAATTTACCATGTGAACTTTTCCATGTTAATGTCACAGAAACAATACTAACTTTCATTGCCAACTTTACTTTCCGTCAGGCTTGCAGTTTTCCCACCATCACTTTCGACTTTTACCTTATGTAGCATTGGATCTTGCATAAGCAGAAAATCAACCATACAAATTCCCATCATACATATGTCAAAATGAATTATTTTTAAGGTACTGTGGCGGTATTATACTCAACTGACATGAGGGCAGCTTCTTTCATATTCCATTATGACTCATAACTAGCATATGCAAACAATATATGGTTGATTTAAACAATAACTTTTCAAATATACTGTATGTGTTAAGCTTCTTACAATTGGTATTTCTGCTTATCTCAACAATCAGTATCATGGTAATCAAAAGTGGTAACCATCATGTATAAGAGAGATTTAGATAATGATCATGTCGGTCCCAGCACATAGGTCTCTATCAATGTAATGTACAAGCGGGCAGGTGATAACTGTTTATTATGAGCAAATACCTTAAAATGGAACAGGTCATCACTTTTATGCTGTCTGAACAACAAGACATTGGGACTGTCTCCGAAGGTTTCTCCAAGCCCCACTGGCCTTGATTAATAGTTGGCTTCCTATACCCAAACAAGGAGAGCTCTATCAATCAAGGCTGAGGGGTTAGTCACTGGGTAGTGCCCCATGGAATCATGGCAGCATGAAAGTGATGATAGGTTCCTTTTAAAGGGAAACGATAGGGATATATTAACCACACCTCAAGGATCTCACCATACAAGATGGTACACAACAATAATTGGAAACAATGTATTTCAAAAGGTTATAAAATTTATTGAACAATTTAGACCATAAATAAAACATAAAATAGCACTTGTGTTTAAAAGAATTTGCACTGGTTATATAAACATTTAACCATTGGGCCCTAATGGTAAATAAATTACTGCCTGAAATTGTAAAAATGCTCCTGTAATGATGATCATATCTGTTGGTACAGAATTCCGATAGTCCGGCAATTGACATGCATATACTGCACAATGGATCTAGACAGTTTCTGCAATAGTGTTTGTTACAGTTCTCTAGAATGATTAAAGCTAACAGCCTTAAGTGTAGTAGTAACAATCATATCTCTCACCGGTCTCCGGCTGCTGGTCTCGTGCTGTGACGGACCGTGATTAAATCTGACCCCTTCCTTAGTAGATGATTTATCTACTGAAGAAGCGGTTGGATTTAGCACCCTGAAATGCGTTTAGAGTTTTTTTTTTATGGTCTGAATCCAGCACTAAAAGAAGACGCACTGCCAAATGCTGACAACCTACATGAAAGCCGGCTTTTTCTACACACATCTGCCTACCTCACCTGGTTCTCCATCTCATCATCGGTCATGCAGCTTGTTTGATCAAGGAATCCTCTGTTTGTGTTCTAAGAATATAGAACTGCAAGCATTCAACCCACTAAATTGCGGGCTCCATCTATTCAGGGACTCCTGCCGGAGTTTGACCCTGTGCAGCACATGCAGAGTCTACATTCACCGCTACCTACAGGATCGCAGCGCTCGTACAAACAGCCGCAGGACTTTAATAACGGTCCGCCACAGCACAAGACCAGCAGCCGGAGACCGGTGAGAGATATATGATTGTTACTACTACACTTAAGGCGGTTAGCTATAATCATTCTAGAGAACTGTAACAAACACTATTGCAGAGACTGTCTAGATCCATTGTGTAGCATATGCATGTCAATTGCCAGACTAACAGAATTCTGTACCAACAAATATTATCATCATTACAGGAGCATTTTTACAATTTCAGGCAGTAATTCATTTACCATAAGGGCCCAATGGTTAAATGTTTATATAACCAGTGCAAATTCTTTTAAACACAGTTGCTATTTTATGTTTTATTTATGGTCTAAATTGTTTAATAAATTGTATAACCTTTTGAAATACATTGTTTCCAATTATTGCTGTGTACCATCTTGTATGGTGAGATCCTTGAGGTGTGGTTAATATATTTCGATAGTTTCTCTTTATTTCGGGTCGGTGGGGATAGATCTTTTAACCACTTATACCTCGGATTCTCAGTTGTGAACTGCACACATATTTATCTTAATTTCCTTTTAAAGGGAACCTGCCACCAGTGTTATGCTGCCCAAGCCAAGGGCAGCAAAACACTGGTGCAGGCAGCACAATTCTGACACACTGAGATTTACTTTAAAATTCGCTCTTAAATGGCTGGGCATTTCAGTGAAATCATATTTTAAAAATGCTCCCTGAACCGGGTAACCAGTCATTAGGGCAGTCATGACAACTGCTTACCCCTGCTTATGCGGTTTGAGCATTCATTTAAAGATACAAATAGTTAAATATATAAAACATGTTTTATAACTTTTGTCCCAATTTTATCTAAAGCCAATCTTGTGCTTCTATAGTTTAGGTAGGGAACACTAGTCTACATTGTGCCAACGGTCAACAAAATGTTAACTAGCAAGTCTGTCTTTGACAGTTTATTCATAAGCGAAATCTGTTAGGATACATATTTGCAGGCATTTCACACAGAGATACATTTACACTTCCTTAACCCCTTACATATGTAATAATCATAACATGCAGGTAACTTATAGTTAAACATGCAGTGACAGATCGACTGGCAAAAATGCACCTTACATGATATTCTAATTACAGGACACTCTCTATAGTTGCCGGTAATTAAGCAAATCAAGGTTGTCTCCTGAGTTCAGCAGACAGCACCCTATTTCGCTGTTACATGACAACAGCTGGCAGGAAATGCTAGCAGAATTAGGATAAATTACTAATCAGATAATAGTTTACTACTGTCTGCAGTTGGTCATAAAATTGTTCTACTGATCATCATCCTCAGTGGAAAAGATAATCTCATCAACATTTCCTTTGTTCATTAGAGAATAAAAAAAGGTAGTTTAAATAACTAGGTCAAGAAATTTCTAATACCTTAAGGTTTATTACAGGGGAGATTACTGTTGACCCTACTATAGCCAAAATCAGCCAACAGCATCTTTGTTTGCCTTAAATGGTGGGGTAATGTAGTAAGGGGAAAGGATGAGTTTTCAGATATCTATCCACTTTTTTTTTTTTTTTTTGCTTAAGGCCTTGTGGATGCAGCCACATTGCCACACATTACCATGTTTTTGCTGTGGTGTAAGCACTGAAAACTCTATGCACTTTTATACATGGAGAAATCTGCAGCACAATTCCACCAGTGCAGATAAATACAAAGTAAGTAAAAAAAAAAAAAAAAAAAGATTATACTAACCTTACCAAACCTCTGCTGCTTTCATGGTGCCTTGGCTGGTCTCTGTTTGCCGGGCTACAGCAATGGCACGCTGACCGATGCAGGTATCACGTGTACACATACAGTAACATCCTTGGGTGAACAGAGACTGAGGAGCAGTAGAGGATTGGTGAAGCAAATGTACCCCTTTTGATTTTATAGTCAATTATTATTTTTTTTAATTTCCTGATAGAATAATCAGCAGCAAATCAGATGTCTATAAACTTAGCCTACATCTTTCACTGTTCTGTATTGCACTGTTCTTAAATAAGACACACAAAAAATTTTTTTCATCTAAAGAAAATTTACCTCAAAACATCTCTGCAAAATCATGTATTTCAATATTTGGCATAGAATGATTCATAAATCCAATAATTAATTAATAAATGCCCACATGTAGCTTGGTATTTCTGCTTATCTCAACAATCAGTATCATGGTAATCAAAAGTGGTAACCATCATGTATAAGAGAGATTTAGATCATGATCATGTTGGTCCCAGCACATAGGTCTCTATCAATGTAATGTACATCAAAGCAGCTCAGCAAAATCATGAATTTCCTCAATATTTGGCATACAATGATTCATAAATCCAATAATTCAGTGAATTCTTCATAGATATACGAATAGGAAGGTTTTGGCCTTTATCCAGTGGTGTAGCTATAGAGGTCGCAAAGGTCGCAATTGCGACCAGGCATCATAGCCAGGGGGCATAGCTGGCAATGCGGGGTCAGGCTGTCAGGCTGGGCCCCCTGGCACTGTCCAAGGACCCGGACCTGAGTGGGGGGGGGGGGGCAGAGCCCTTTAAAAATCTGTGCAGAAGCCGGACAGGCCAGGGGCTGCTGGGAGTAGACGTGCCCCGCACAGGCACACAAGTTTGCTTCAAGCCCCCTAGTGTGTCCCCTAAGACACCCAAGCAATACCAATCAGTAGAGCTAGAATGGTCTTACAATATCCGCTATTTTAGTTGCAGTATACTGCGAGAGAATAAACACTTTCCGCTTGTCAAAAAACTTGTCAGTGTGTGTGCTTTTATGGCGTTCTGTGTTTTTCCTATCAGTCCCACAAAGCAATTTAAGCTGCACAATCAACATGGACAATGTGGGAGTGGAGGGAGACAAGCAATTAGCAAAGAGGCAACACAATGCTACTAGAAGGACAGTATGAACCATCTAAGGCACCTTGGGAAGAGCCGGCTGGCCCAGTTCCAGGGGTCTTAACTGGTGAAAAAGTAGGGGTCTTGGAGTATACAGCAGCGTTAAACCCCAAGTGTCTTTAACATAAGAAAGTACTAGGCGCCAGTACTCCAAAGTATGAGAGCACGTCCAAACCCCATACCACAAACAGTCAATGGGATTCAGAATTTAGGGCAGGCCGTGATCCTATCCAGGAAGTTGGGGGACGGGAGGATATTAAACCCATAGGGCTAACCCCTTCTGGGCTAATTTGTAATAGGTCTCTCGCGATCTTTTGTTAATAATGCAGCAGCGGATTATATTCCATCCATGTAGGATACATTCAGAAACATAGTCTCTAGGCACCCAGGTGGAGCAGGATGGTAGCTGGATACAATTTTATGAGGACTTGCCTGAGAACTAGATATATGGTAAAAATACTAATTTTGCAAGGGCTAGTACCAATCAGGTAGTCCAGCTCGTGTTCCTGCAATTCCTTCTCTATTTTTTTCAAGCGATTAGTAAATAAAGAGTAAAATTGGTTTAAGGAGAAAGAGTGAAAAGAGGGCAGCCCATACTTGGACTGCAAGGATTGCAGTGAAAACCATCTCTTGTTAGGTTTGACAATAAGGTGGCGAACCTTGGTCATGCTCTTATCCTTGCAGAAAGTGTATAAATGGGAAGGAATACCCCCGGGATATGCCAGGTGACTGGCTAAGGGGAGATGCTTGGACACCAAGAAGGGAAGCTGAAACAATTTCCAGACCTCCTTCCACGTCACCACCGTGTCTCTCAAGAGAATAGAGTGCTTCACCAAGGAAGGCAATTTGGAATAGAAAGTGTGAAGAAGGGCCGTCAGATTCCATGGGGCCGCCAACGCCTTCTCTAGATCTATTGACAAATTTAACGTAGGCTATAACCTGCTATGAAGTTTCAAAAGCCTAGGACCAAAGCTTACATGTTAACTTAGTTTATGTATACTATTTTTTTAGCTCTCCCCTCCCCCAGGTTATACCCACGACACTAACTGTCACAGCTGGCTCATGTGGTTACTGAGGATGACCACCTGACTGGGAGGGTGCTCCTGTTGATATGCTCCCTAGTGGGTGGCACCCTTACTTATTTATTTTTGTCACAAGTGGTTGATTTGATTGCCGTCACACACAGGCTGCAGAACTGGCTACACCACAAAAGGGAGAATGACACAGGAGCACTGAGTTTTTGCTCTATTTACTGGGTTAAAACCTAGAAAACTATGCTTTCATAGCCAACAGGTTTTCAAATTAGAGCACGACAGATAGAGAGGAGAAGCACCTGCCCTTTTGCAAGCAAGCACCCTAGTATAGAACTACAAGCCTCAACAGACTTTATATTGAAGAGGTATTCCTGTGGATAGGTGATTAATGTCAAATTCTCAGGTTCCTACAGCAGCTCCAATAGGAAATAAATTCACGACTTGCAGCTCTATTCATAACAAAGACCTGGCACCCTGTTCTAGATAAAATGGGGGTCCCAGTGGTAGTTCATGATATGACACTTATTCTCTAGCATGTACCTAGGAAATAGGTAAACATAACTCGGAATACTGCTTAAAACCTGGCTGCGTCCTGACTATTTGTTATTCTGGTTGATATTCCAGTAGGTTGCAAAAAAACTACATTATCATCTAAATTTTTTTACCTTAGCTCCTAATAAATCGGCACTGCCATCCTGTGTTCTGGTGCCCGGCCTCCTAATTGTGTCATGGGCCCACTAAAAGCAGGACAAGGTCAAATAATCAGCTTCTGATGTACAGTGGTCTCCCAAGTTAGGGACACTGACACGTTTCAGACTGACACGTTTCAGACTTCAAGTCCTTAGTTGTAGTCACACAACATTAATGAATGAAAAAGTGAGCCTTATATAACAATACTCCCTTCCCATGTGGAAAAACTTCCTACTAATTATAGAGGCACAGTTCTTAGCACCAACAAATAATTAATACAGAAATTGTTATAAAAGCATAATCATATTATATAAAAACATACAAAAAACAGAATGACCGTACAATAAGGAAATATAAAAATAAAAAAAATTATATATATATATATGCAATGGAGACTGTGGAGACTGCTCTCACTGAACATCCAGATTGCTCACCTGTGCCCGGGACCGCCCTCGGTCAAAAGTCCAATCAACAAAAGAAGAAGGTCCGGCACGTTAGGTGGTGGATAAAATAAGCTTTCCTTTATTCACAAATCTTGACACGATTCACATACAGAAAAGGTCTGACGCGTTTCACCTACGTTGAGGCTTAATCGTATATATATATATATATATATATATATATATATATATATATATATGGTAAGAAGGAAAATCAATCCTCACATCCGTAATGTATAACTACTACACATATAATAGAATCCCATTATACAAAAATGAATAGCGGTACAAATGGATGTTAGATACAGTTTGTATGGGCATGGGTTAAGGTAGGCTAAAAAAAATATTAATATTGATACATTAAATCATGACTGTGATTCAACCCATCCGAGTACTACGTTCCTAACCTTAAAATCCAATAGCAACAATTCACACTGTGTGAGGTTCGATTTTCCTTCTTACCATCTATTTATGTATATTTATTTTCCTTTTGTTCAGTGCATTCTCTTTTTCATGTATGTTGTTATATCATATGATTATGCTACTATAAAAATATCTATATTCATTATTTGTTGGTGCCATGTCTTCAAGACCCGTGGCTCTATATTTAGTAAGAAGTTTTTCCATATGGTAAGGGAGGTTCTTTGTAAATAGTATTGTTATATAAGGCTCACTCTTTCATTAAAGGAGTAGTCCAGTGGTGATTCAGTGGTGAGCAACTTATCCCCTATCCTAAGGATAGGGGATATGTTGCAGATCGCGGGGGGTCCGACCGCTGGGGCCCCCCGCGATCTCCTGTACGGAGCCCCGACAGCCCGCGGGAAGGGGGCGTGTCGACCTCCGCACGAGGCGGCGGCCGACACACCCCCCTCAATACAACTCTATGGCAGAGCCGAAGCGCTGCCTTCGGCAATCTCCGGCTCTGCCATAGAGATGTATAGAGGGGGCGTGTCGGCCGCCGCCTCGTGCGGGGGTCGACACCCGCTATCTCGGCGGAGAGCCGGGGCCCCGTACAGAGAGAGCGCAGGGGGCCGCTGCGGTCGGACCCCCCGCGATCTCAAACTTATCCCCTATCCTTAGGATAGGGGATAAGTTTTTCACCACTGGACTACCCCTTTAATGTTGTGTGACTATGACTAAGGACTTGTAGTCCGAAACTCATCAGTCCTTTTTAAGATTGTTTCATTTCTTTGTATCCTGATACTTCAATAAACATAAAAATAAGGTGCAGCTCACAACAGAAGGACAGAGGCAGTTAAAGCTAAAGCCGGACCCCACCGGCAACAATAATATGAAATAATAAAGACTTATAGCTTATGCCTCTAGGACCTCACCAATGGTGCATAATGGTGTGGG
The DNA here is from genome assembly GCF_029499605.1 of Hyla sarda. Taxonomy (NCBI): domain Eukaryota; kingdom Metazoa; phylum Chordata; class Amphibia; order Anura; family Hylidae; genus Hyla; species Hyla sarda. The sequence goes on along the minus strand of NC_079196.1, from coordinate 104,960,686 downwards.
CAAAGATAGATGTAACAGCGTTTATTCAAAAATTGCTTTTAATTCAGATATAAAATGTAATATATATATATATATAAATAAAACAGTAGCAAAATATCACATTATACTGGCATTTATCTAATGAAAATCTCACTGGGCCCTAGTGAGATATCAAAAAATTTATAAATAAATCAATATTCAAATAAGTCCACAAATCTGCAGATAAAAAAGATAAAAATACCAATAAAATAATTCTGTGAAAAAATGTTTGGATTTGTGGCAAAATGATTGTAACATAAAGTCAATGAAAAAATTTATAAAAAAAGTTGATGAATGAATGATACAGAGTATCTCTCACCACTGCTTCTGGCTTGATCTGTTGTAGTAGATGGGTCGCAGCCTTATGTTCCTCATGTGCCCCAATGAGTGGAAGGGGGGCACAGATTGGTGGATCTCCCTTAGCAGCCCCGTTAGCAGGGGGGCAAATAGATGTTGCTTGTCGTGAGCTCCGATGGCAAGGGAGCAAGCGACAGTTGCAGCGCTCGGGACCTCGTTCGCTTACCGGCTTAGCACAGACGGCACTAGTCTGGCACTCCGGCAGGAGTGTCAGTCGGCTCGGGTGCGACAACGGGTCTGCTGGTGATGGTACTCCGGGAGCAATGGAAGGTCTGGGATTAGCGTCCCACGTGGAAGCAGGAGATGAGGCTATGCGATGCAATGGATGGTAAGGTTACAACCAGGCAGGGCGGAGTAGAACAGGTTTAACTCCTCTGTTGCCGAGGCATTTGCAGATGGACGCTGATGGTGACTGTGTGAATAGTGCCAGATTTCTAAACGCGTTTCGGGGTACTGGGAAACAAAGACCTCCGACCCCTTCCTCAGTAGAAATGTGTATATGCTAGGTCCCGAGCGCTGCAACTGTCGCTTGCTCCCTTGCCATCGGAGCTCACGACAAGCAACATCTATTTGCCCCCCTGCTAACGGGGCTGCTAAGGGAGATCCACCAATCTGTGCCCCCCTTCCACTCATTGGGGCACATGAGGAACATAAGGCTGCGACCCATCTACAACAGATCAAGCCAGAAGCAGTGGTGAGAGATACTCTGTATCATTCATTCATCAACTTTTTTATACATTTTTTCATTGACTTTATGTTACAATCATTTTGCCACAAATCCAAACATTTTTTCACGGAATTATTTTATTGGTATTTTTATTTTTATATTTTTTATCTGCAGATGTATGGACTTATTTGAATATTAATTTATTTATACATTTTTTGATATCTCACTAGGGCCCAGTGAGATTTTCATTAGATAAATGCCAGTATAATGTGATATTTTGCTACTGTTTTATTTATATATATATTACATTTTATATCTGAATTAAAAGCAATTTTTGAATAAACGCTGTTACATCTATCTTTGCCCACACCATTATGCACCATTGGTGAGGTCCTACAGGCATAAGCTATAGGTTTTTATTATTTCAATAAACATGTCTGATATTTTGGACTTCTACCTCGTGGAGCTGGAACTTCTTTTTATCTATGAAAAACTAGCATTTGGTTCCAAGGCCTCTAAAATGTCAGCCAACATATATAAAAAAAATAAATAAATAAAAAGATTTAAAAAAAATAGCTGCTATAAATCTTTTTATATGTGGAGGGCAGGTGCTTCTATACAGAACACACAGTATGCTAGAAAAATGTTATTGAGTCGCTCTCACCTGTTGTCCAAAGTACAGCTAGTTGTGGCACAGGTCTATGGCGGTATAGTACTGAACACTACTATACTATACAAAGGTGCCAGTGGACAGCCAGTCAGTTCATACAGTTCAGTAATTATAGCTTTTCTAACAGTGAATTGTCCACTCTGATTTGTCACATCATCTAGCCCTTCACTTATGCCACGGATCTGGACTGTCTGTATGTTAAGTATGGTATCACCTTACAATGGTCCAGGAAAGACCATTGCATGCTGAAAACTTTAACTTTAGGGATCACTGTATTTTAATTTGCTAGTGCATTAGTAATAACACAGTGCACAACCAGAACCACCTGTAACAGAGCAGAGTTCCTATTGTAAATGGATGGTCAATAAAAAAGAATGTAAAAAAAAAGTTACTGAAAGAAAATAAAGAAAATAAACCTCAAAAAAGGATTAAATTATATGGTTGCAAGCAAAACCAACATTATCAAACACTGCTATCAGTCTCCCTTTTCCACTAGGTCTATACCCGCTTCCTACTCATTAAATGCGTGTCCTTTTCCTCCTCCTAATGACAGATGAAACCGTCCCAGCTTTTGGCAATTTTACATAGCTCAACTTTGCGTTCCACAACAGAATGCTGTCAAAACTAGTTATATAATATATTCTCCTGCCCTGCTTCAGTACATGACCTCTTGTTTTCAAGTTAGTTATTATTTTCAAACTGCTCGCACAAATCATATGAGGCTTTCTTCAGCAGTACAGTGGGTATCTTTGGGAGGTCATCTTTTTCCACCTTCTCTCTCAAACTATAGATGTCAGGACTGGCTAATCTCCAATCATATTTTAAACCTTCAATCATTCCTGTTGCCCTCTGCAATACCAATTTCACACTGTGCTATGTCTTTCAGTGTGGGCACACTATTCTGTAATTGCACATTACTCAGATACAGTACAGCTAACGGAAGGTATATCACTCCTGAAAAACTTCCGTTCATGCCTGACCTTCAGAAATTTTTCACATGTCAAGCTTGTTCTCATTAAAAAAAAAAAAAAAAAAAAAAAAAAGTATAATAAAGTAGTTAGCTACAGAGTGAGGGCTGTGTAAAAAGTATAGAAGCTGATATGCACACCTCTTGTATGGATCTTAATTTGTGCACATTAAAGGGAATGTAACATATAGATTTTTGTCTTTGCTGATTAGAGCCAGATACTGAACATGTTCTTTTTTTCTAATCTGTTTCTATTTTATCATTGTAATTTAAATGCAGTACATTATGGATGCAGTCATCTTGCCTGTTTATAACAGCATTTATGTCACGATGCCGGCTGGCAGGTAGTGGATCCTCTGTGCCAGAGAGGGATGGCGAGGACCGCGCTAGTGGACCGGTTCTAAGCCACTACAGGTTTTCACCAGAGCCCGCCGCAAAGCGGGATGGTCTTGCTGCGGCGGTAGTGACCAGGTCGTATCCACTAGCAACGGCTCACCTCTCTGGCTGCTGAAGATGCTGAAGATAGGCGCGGTACAAGGGAGTAGGCAGAAGCAAGGTCGGACGTAGCAGAAGGTCGGGGGCAGGCGGCAAGGATCGTAGTCAGGGGCAACGGCAGGAGGTCAGGAACACGGACTAGGAACAGACAAGGGAACGCTTTCACTAGGCACAAGTGCAACAAGATCCGGCCAGGGAGTGCAAGGGAGGAGACTAGATATAGGGAAGTGCACAGGTGGGAGCCAATTAAGCTAATTGGGAAGATTGGGCCAGGCACCATCATTGGTGCACTGGCCCTTTAAATCGCAGAGACCCGGCGCGCGCGCGCCCTAGGGAGCGGGGCCGCGCGCGCCGGGACAGGACCGAGGGAGAGCGAGTCAGGTACGGGGGCCGGGGTGCGCATCGCGAGCGGGCGCTATCCGCATCGCGAATCGCATCCCGGCTGAAGGCGGGACCGCAGCGCACCCGGTCAGTGGATCCGACCGGGGCGCTGCAACAACGAAGATGAGGCGAGCGCTCCGGGGAGGAACGGGGACCCGGAGCGCTCGGCGTAACAGTACCCCCCCCCTTGGGTCTCCCCCTCTTCTTGGGGCCAAAGAACCTGAGGAAAAAAGACTCAATTTTTCCGTGATGAGGTCCGATGCAAATTAGGAGGGGTTCTGTGTGGAAACGTACGAGACAGTCCAATCTTTTATTGTAACAACAATAGATGTAGAGGGGTCTGGCGAGACTGGTCACAGGAACGTAGAACCTGTTGATGAGAGAGGCCAAAAAAAATTTTCCTGCAGATCCGGAATCCAAGAAGAGCATAGTAGAGAAGGAGAAGGTAGAGGCAGATATCCGCACAGGCACAGTAAGGCGTGGAGAAGCAGAGTTGACATCAAGAACTGTGTCACCTTTGTGCGGAGTCAGCGTACGTCTTTCCAGGCGGGGAGGACGGATAGGACAATCCTTCAGGAAGTGTTCGGTACCGGCATAGTACAGGCAAAGATTCTCCATGCGGCGTCGTGTCCTCTCTTGAGGTGTCAAGCAAGACCGGTCAACTTGCATAGCCTCCGCGGCGGGAAGCACAGGAACAGACTGCAGAGGACCAGAGGAGAGAGGAGCCGGAGAGAAAAAACGCTTCGTGCGAACAAAGTCCATATCCAGGCGGAGCTCCAGACGCCATCCGGAAGAACGCATGTCAATGCGAGTGGCCAGATGAATGAGTTCATGTAGGTCAGCAGGAGTCTCTCGTGCGGCCAGAACATCTTTAATGTTGCTGGATAGGCCTTTTTTAAAGGTCGCGCAGAGAATCTCACTATTCCAGGACAACTCGTAAGCAAGAGCACGGAACTGAATGGCGTACTCGCCAACGGAAGAAACACCCTGGGCCAGGTTCAGCAGGGCAATCTCGGCTGAAGAAGCTCGGGCAGGTTCCTCAAAGACACTTCGAATTTCCGAGAAGAAGGAGTGTACAGAGGCAGTGACGGGGTCATTGCGGTCCCAGAGCGGTGCGGCCCATGACAGGGCTTTTCCAGACAGAAGGCAGAACACGAAAGCCACCTTAGACCTTTCAGTAGGAAACTGGTCCGACATCATCTCCAAGTGCTGGGAACATTGCGAAAGAAAGCCACGGCAATACTTAGAGTCCCCATTAAATTTGTCCGGCAAGGACAGGCGGAGGCTAGGAGTGGCCACTCGCTGCGGAGGAGGTGCAGGAGCTGGCGGAGGAGAAGATTGCTGGAGAAGTTGCGACTGAAGTTGGAGCGAAATGGTGGACATTTCCGACAGCTGACGGGTTAGAAGGGCGATCTGTCGGGCTTGCTGGGCGGCCACCGTGGTGAGGTCAGCGACAACTGGCAGAGGAACTTCAGCGGGATCCATGGCCGGATCTACTGTCACGATGCCGGCTGGCAGGTAGTGGATCCTCTGTGCCAGAGAGGGATGGCGAGGACCGCGCTAGTGGACCGGTTCTAAGCCACTACAGGTTTTCACCAGAGCCCGCCGCAAAGCGGGATGGTCTTGCTGCGGCGGTAGTGACCAGGTCGTATCCACTAGCAACGGCTCACCTCTCTGGCTGCTGAAGATGCTGAAGATAGGCGCGGTACAAGGGAGTAGGCAGAAGCAAGGTCGGACGTAGCAGAAGGTCGGGGGCAGGCGGCAAGGATCGTAGTCAGGGGCAACGGCAGGAGGTCAGGAACACGGACTAGGAACAGACAAGGGAACGCTTTCACTAGGCACAAGTGCAACAAGATCCGGCCAGGGAGTGCAAGGGAGGAGACTAGATATAGGGAAGTGCACAGGTGGGAGCCAATTAAGCTAATTGGGAAGATTGGGCCAGGCACCATCATTGGTGCACTGGCCCTTTAAATCGCAGAGACCCGGCGCGCGCGCGCCCTAGGGAGCGGGGCCGCGCGCGCCGGGACAGGACCGAGGGAGAGCGAGTCAGGTACGGGGGCCGGGGTGCGCATCGCGAGCGGGCGCTATCCGCATCGCGAATCGCATCCCGGCTGAAGGCGGGACCGCAGCGCACCCGGTCAGTGGATCCGACCGGGGCGCTGCAACAACGAAGATGAGGCGAGCGCTCCGGGGAGGAACGGGGACCCGGAGCGCTCGGCGTAACAATTTAGACATATGCTTTACAGAAAGCTCCATGGGCATAGGCAACAATAGATTGAAGACTGGGACACATTACTGGGCGTGCTCTATCACCTTTACAAAGGTCATTCTACAGGGGGGATGCTGATCCATGAGCAATAGATATTGGGTGAGATTTATTAAAGCTTGTGAGATATAGGGGCAATGTCACATCTAATTATCACATGGCTCAAACTTTTAAGGCTCTGGTCACATTGGCATTGTACTTTCTTTATAAATGAAAACTAAAACTCAATGCCACACAGCCTATCAGAACATCCAATGTAGTTGTAAAGAAAGCGTAAGGGAATCAATTCTGAAACTAGATACATATAAAGTACTTCCTATTTATGCAAGTCCCCGATATATACTCTAAATGCAACTTTTAGGGGACGTCTCATAAAGAGAACCTATAAGCAACAAATAACAGAATCTTCCTCTATGAATCTGAATGAAAAAATTTAAGAATCCACATGGCTATTTGCAGTGCGATGGTATAGCTCCCACCTACTATAATATATAGTGGTCATGTGGCTGAGGAGTTCTCTTTCTCTAAGTGTCTAAAGCTTTATTTAAGTATCATGAGTCAAACATGTATGGTTTGCCATTTTGTGGCACACTTCTACCTCTGCATACACTGTAGTGCAAGGGTTAACATTCTGCTCTTGCATGGAACTTTTATCACATGAACAGCCCTCAGATTAGCTTTGGTGTGGGAAACTCATAGAACTTTCGGAGGGAGTAGTCTCTCTAGTCCAACATTCTCTCCATAGGACCTTAGCTTGTTTGGTCAGAACTAGCTTAGGCTAGAAATCAAACATGCATGTCCGTCTCCTACTAGGGCTTCTGCAGAAGAGGTCTAGTCCTAGTACAGTCTTCATGTTTCCAGCTAATGTCTGCTGTGAAGCAAATAACCAAGCCCTGGCTTTATCAGCATGTCAAAATGCAGTTGCAGCTGCTAAAGTTCACCTGAGCCATCTCTGGGCCAGTCATGGTGATCATGGTACCATGTGTCAGGAGGTTTTACCTACAAATGTCTCCAGTCCATGCAGCAATTTATCTCAAGTATCCATACTGGACTAGAAGAAAAGTCGAGTGGAACCGCTAATCAACCACCACTAAACTATGAGGAGATCCAACAGAACCTACAATGCAGTTATAAATAAAGCATAAGGGAATCAATTCTGAAACTAGATACATATAAAGTACTTGCTACTTGCTTTGTTCCGGCGGAATAACCAAAGAACAATAAACTCCTGCACTCACCGCTGGAATCGCAGCTGTTGGCTCCTACATGGAATGACCAGCAGATGGGACGATCAGCACATGCGTTGGTGGGGCGCTAAGAGGTGACTGCCGTGTTCCATGTAGGAGCCGACAGCTGCAATTCCAGCGGTGAGTGTAGGAGTTTATTGTTCTTCAGTTATTCACATATCTCAAGTATCCTGTTTCTCATCCTAAAGGGAGAATAGTCTAGACAGAAAAAGAAATGGCTAAGCAAGTACTTTACTGCAAGCAATTAACTGTTTGTGGGCTTCCAGATAGAGTTAGTACTGCATAGTTTACATGTCACAATAATCTGCTGTAGGGAACCATAATACAATTGTGAGTACGAGTCTTCTCAAGTATACCTTCACCATAGTTATCCAACCTGTATAGGCCCTTTTTTTGTTCTACTTTGGACTGTGAATCCATCACTACTAGCAACACTTAAGTGCATACAGCATATAAAGAGACGTTCTTGTCTGTATTACTGCTATCTTATCATTTAGGATTGTCATCAGAAAAGGATCTGCTTTAAGAGTACCTATCACCAAACTAAATTCTTAATATATTGTTCCTTATGTAATTATACACAATTATAATTATAGACACTTTGCTATTTACTTCAGTGATATCAAGCCTGCTGGGGGAATGCCCACTTTCTCCTACCAGGAAAAGGGAAAGGTATGATACAGAGCTTTCAGGGCAGGATGGGTGTTAGGAGTAGTTAGAGAACATAATCTGAGTTAGTTTAGAAAAAATGGTATGATGACAGGTACTCTTTAAATCAGGTTTTATGTTAAACATGATTTTCAAGAATTTTTTGTGATGTTTTTTCAAATTTTTAGACTTGTGTCTCTTTTCAAACGTACAAACTATGTTCACAGATGAGGATTCTTTACTGTAAGAGCAGTAAGACTATGAAACATTTTGCCACATGATGTTGCAATGTCTGACTCAATGAACAAGTTTATGGGGGACTGAATACTAGACTTATAGAAATAGAATGCTGATCCAGGGATTTATTTTGATTGTCATATTGGATTTTTTCCTGTTATGGGGCAATTGACATTTGCCTCATGGGTGGTTTTTGACTGCCTAAAGCTAAGCCTTCCTGTTCTGTACAGATCATTTTCCAGTAATGCCCTTCTTTACCCCATTAAGGACACAGGGCCTACCTGTATGCCCTGAGTCCGCTCCCTTTCTATAACGCTGGGCAACGGCGTGGCCCTGCATAATAGCGGGTCGAGCACGGCCTCTAACAATGGGCAGGATCCGTGACTATTAACCCTTTAGATGCAGCGTTGAAAGTTGATTGCCACGTCTAAAGTGAATGTAAACTACCCCCGGCTAGCTCAGTGGGCTGTTTGGGACCGCCACAGCAAAATCACGGCATCCCCAACAGCAAGAGGAAACAAGGAGGATGCCTACCTTCCTCCTCGCTGTCCGATCGCCGAATGACTGCTCAGTGCCTGAGATCCAGGCATGAGGAGTCAAGCGGCAGAATCATTGATCAATGTTATCCTATGGGATAACAATGATCAATGTAAAAGATCAGTGTGCACAGAGTTATAGCCCCCTATAATGAAAAAAAAAGTTAATAAAGATCATTTAACTCCTTCCCTAATAAAAGTAAGAATCCACCCCCCTTTTCCCATAAATTTTTTTTAAAAAAACCTGTGTAAATAAAAATAAACATATGTGGTATTGCCGCATGCGGAAATGTCCGAATTATAAAAATATATTGATAAATAAACCACACGGTCAATGGCCTACGCGCAAAAAAAGTTACAAAGTATAGCGTGTTTTTAGTCACTCTTTATATCATGAATAAAAATCTATCAAAAAGTCCAATCAATATGACAAAAAATGAGCCCGCATACTGCCCCGTACGCAGAAAAATAAAAAAGTTATAGGGGTCAGAAGATGACAATTTTAAACGTATACATTTTCCTGCATGTTGTTATGATGTTTTCCAGAAATACAAAATCCAAAAAGAAAAAGAAATATGCAGCACAGCGCACACCCATAATCTCTGTATATCAAAAATATTTACTTACACATATATCCCATATCAGAAAGCAGACAATATGTTAAAAACATTTAAAAATGACAAAAGTGGCCATCTGCACAAACAGGGGGAGCACCCTTAAACAAGGGGAACCCCACCCAGGGCACCTGCCTATTATAATATACAGACACCAGTCACAATGATAACCATATACAGTAACAAATCAATGCATGATTTGCCCTAGGACACATAGCCCATATACAACCTGTAACAGCATGTAGTAATGATGTGAAATAAATAACAAAGGACGGTCAATGGAGGAGTGACCAGGCAGGTGCCCCCCCTAGGACCCCACGCGTTCCGTTGCCCGTCGGCAACTTCCTCAGGGAAGTCCATTTTAGGAACTGTCCAGAGCAGGAGAAAATCTCCATAGCAAACATATGCAGCTCTGGACAGTTTCTAAAATGGACAGCAGAGAGCACTGTGGTCATGACATCAGAGGAAATGCATTTCTTTTTTCGATTTCTCTTTAGTATACATACCCTAAAAATTAATGGAAGGATTAAGAATTTTTAATAGAAGTGATTTACAAATCTGGTTAACTTTCTGGCACCAGTTGATTAATTTTTTTTTCCCCACGGGAGTACCCCTTTAACCCCTTAAGGACCAAGGGCATACAGGTATGCCTTTGCTCCCTGGTACTTAAGGACCGAGGGCGTACCTGTACGCCCGTGGGAATTTCGGTCCCCGCCGCGCCGGGCGGGGACCGGGCCGGGGTGCATGCTGATATCTATCAGCAGGCACCCCGCGCAAATGCCCAGGGGGGTCATCAGACCCCCACCCATGTCGATGAATTCACACTTGCGATTTGCGGCTATTCCGGGTCATACGGGTCTATAGTGACCCGGTGACCCGGAAAATAAAGGGGATCGCGGATGTCCTAGACACCCACGATCCCCCTGTAGCGATAGGAGTGAGGTGGCAGAGGTGCCACCCCTCCTATCTCTGCTATTGGTGGTCTAGACGCGACCACCAATAGCAGATCGTGGGTGGAGTGGTTTACTTTCGGTTTCCTCGTCCTGCCCACCCACAATAGGCGGGGCAGAACGGGGAAATGACACAGGACCGGCACCGAAGATCCACTTACACATCAGAGACGGCAGCGGGCGATGATCAGCGGCGGCAGCGGGCGACGATCGGCAGAAGAAGAGGAACGCGACACAGCTCCCTGGATCCAACGGAAGCCAGTGAGTTACTTAGCAACATCTGGAGGGCTACAGTCTGAGACCACTATAGTGGTCTCTAAACTGTAACCCTCCAGATGTTGCAAAACTACAACTCCCAGCATGCCCAGAGAGCTGTTTAGGCTTGCTGGGAGTGCAGTTTTGCAACAGCTGGAGGTCTACAGTTTGAGACCACTGCACAGTGATCTCTATACTGTGCACCTCCAGATCTTGCAAAACTACAACTCCAAGCATGCTCACACAGCAGTTTGCTGTCTGGGCATGCTGGGAGTTGTAGTTTTGCAAGATCTGGAGGTCCACAGTTTGGAGACCACTTTGCAGTGGTCTCTAAACTATAGCTCTCCAGATGTTGCAAAACTGCAACTCCCAGCATGCCTAAACAGCAAACAGCTGTCTCTGCATGCTGGGAGTTGTAGTTGTGTACCTCCAGCTGTTGCATAACTACATCTCCCAGCATGCCTTTTGGCGATCAGTACATGCTGGGAGTTGAAGTTTTGCAACAGCTGGAGGCACACTGGTTGGAAAATACTGAGTTAGGTAACAGATACTACTGAGTTAGGTAACTGGTTTTCCAACCAGTGTGCCTCCAGCTGTTACAAAAGTACAACTCCCAGCATGCACGGTCTGTCAGTACATTCTGGGAGTTGTAGTTTTCAAACAGCTGGAGGTTTCCCCCCCCCCACCATGTGAACGTACAGGGTGCATTCACACTGGCGGGTTTACAGTAAGTTTTCTGCTTCAAGTATGAGCTGCGGCAAATTTTTCGCCGCAGTGCAAACTCCTAGCGGTAAATTCCCTGTAAACCTCCGCCAGTGTGAACGTACCCTAAAAACACTACACTACACTACACTAACACATAATAAAGGGTAAAACACTACATATACACCTCTTTACACTGTCCCCCCAATAAATAAAAAAAAAATGTATTGTACGGCAGTGTTTCCAAAACAGAGGTTCCAGCTGTTGCAAAACAACAACTCACTGTCCAGGCATGCTGGGAGTTTAGCAACAGCTGGAGACACCCTGTTTGGGATTCACTGGCGTAGAATACCCCTATGTCCACCCCTGTGCAATCCCTAATTTAGTCCTCAAATGTGCATGGCGCTCTCTCACTTCAGAGCCCTGTCGTATTTCAAGGAAACAGTTTAGGGCCACATATGGGGTATCTCCGTACTCGGGAGAAATTGCACTACTAATTTTGGAGGCTTTTTTTCCTTTTATCCCTTATGAAAAAGAAAAGTTGGGGTCTACACCAGCCTGTTAGTGTAAAAAAAAAAAATTTTTACACTAACATGCTGGTGTTGTCCTTTACTTCTTATTTTCACGGGAGGTAAAAGGAAAAAAAGACCCCCAAAATTTGTAACGTAATTTCTCCTGAGTACGGAAATATCCCTTATGTGGGTGTAAAATGCTCTGCGGACGCACAACAAGGCTCAGGAATGAGAGCGCACCATGTACATTTGAGGCCTAAATTGGTGATTTGCACAGGGGTGGCTGATTTTACAGCGGTTCTGACATAAACCCAAAAAAATAAATACCCACATGTGACCCCATTTTGGAAACGTAACAAGGGGTATAGTGAGCCTGAACACCCCACAAATTTTCATTAAAGTTGGATGGGAAAATGAAAAAAAAAAATATTTTTCACTAAAATGCTGGTGTCACCCTAAATTTTTCATTTTCACAAGGGAAAATAAAAAAAGACCCCCAAAATTTGTAACCCCATTTCTTCTGAGTAAAAACATATCCCATAGGTGGATGTAAAGTGCTCTATGGGTGCACTACAATCCTCAGAAGAGAAGGAGCGCCATTGGGATTTTGAAGAGAAAATTTGTGCGGAATTGAAGGCCACTTGTGTTTACAAAGCCCCCATGGTACCAGAACAATGGACCCCCCCCCCATATGTGACCCCATTTTGGAAACTACACCCCTCATGTAATGTAGTAAGCGGTACAGTGAGCATTCACGCCCCACAGGTGTCTGACAGATTTTTGGAACAGTGATCCGTGAAAATGAAAAATTTTATTTTCCATTTGCACAGCCCACTGTTCCAAAGATCTGTCACATGATCCCTGCACCACTTATTGAATTCTGTGAGGTGTTTAGTTTCCAAAATAGGGTCACATGTGGGGGGGGTCCACTGTTCTGGCACCACGGGGGGCTTTGTAAATGCACATGGCCCCTGACTACCATTCCAAACGAATTCTCTTACCAAAAGCTCAATGGTGCTCCTCCTCTTCTGAGCATTGTAGTTCGCCCGTAGTGCACTTTACATCCACATATGGGGTACCTCCATACTCAGAAGAGATGGGGGTTACAAATTTTGGGGGGTATTTTCTGCTATTAACCCTTGCAAAAGTGTGAAATTTGGGGGGAAACACACATTTTTTTTTTTTTTACATATGCAAAAGTCGTGAAACACCTGTGGGGTATTAAGGCTCACTTTATTCCTTGTTACGTTCCTCAAGGGGTCTAGTTCCCTAAATGGTATGCCATGTGTTTTTTTTTTTTTTTGCTGTTCTGGCACCATAGGGGCTTCCTAAATGCAACATGCCCCCCAAAACCCATTTCTGAAAAACGTACTCTCCAAAATCCCCTTGTCGCTCCTTCCCTTCTGAGCCCTCTACTGCGCCCGCCAAACAATTAACATAGACATATGAGGTATGTCCTTACTCGAGAGAAATTGGGCTACAAAGACAAGTATACATTTTCTCCTTTTACCCCTTGTAAAAATTCAAAAATTGGGTTTACAAGAACATGCGAGTGTAAAAAATGAAGATTGTGAATTTTCTCCTTCACTTTGCTGCTATTCCTGTGAAACACCTAAAGGGTTAAAACACTTACTGATAATGGGGACATTTGTGGGGTATTTCTAATATGAAGACCCTTCAAATCCACTTCAAACCTGAACTGGTCCCTGAAAAAAAGCGAGTTAAAAAATGTTGTGAAAAATTGGAAAATTGCTGAACTTTGAAGCCCTCTGGTGTCTTCCAAAAGTAAAAACACGTCAATTTTATGATGCAAACATAAAGTAGACATATTGGAAATGTGAATAAAAAAAAACTAATATTTGGAATATCCATTTTCCTTACAAGCAGAAAGCTTCAAAGTTAGAAAAATGCTAAATTTTCAAATTTTTTATCAAATTTTGGGATTTTTCACCATGAAAGGATGCAAGTTACCACAAAATTTTACCACTATGTTAAAGTAGAATATGTCACGAAAAAACAATCTCGGAATCAGAATGATAACTAAAAGCATTCCAGAGTTATAAATGTTTAAAGTGACAGTGGTCAGATGTGCAAAAAAACGCTCTGGTCCTAAGATGTAAAATGGCCTGGTCCTTAACCCCTTAAGGACTCAGGGTTTTTCCGTTTTTGCACTTTCGTTTTTTCCTCCTTACCTTTTAAAAATCATAACCCTTTAAATTTCCCACCTAAAAATCCATATTATGGCTTATTTTTTGCGTCACCAATTCTACTTTGCAGTGACATCAGTCATTTTACCCCAAAATTCAGGACGAAACGGAATAAAAAATCATTGTGCGACAAAATCGAAAGAAAAAACGCCATTTTGAAACTTTTGGGGGCTTCCGTTTCTACGCAGTGCATATTTCGGTAAAAATGACACCTTATCATTATTCTGTAGGTCCATACGGTTAAAATGATACCCTACTTATATAGGTTTGATTTTGTCATACTTCTGGAAAAAATCATAACTACATGCAGGAAAATTTATACGTTTAAAAATGTTCTTTTCTGACCCCTATAACTTTTTTATTTTTCCATGTACAGGGCAGTATCAGGGCTCTTTTTTTGCGCCGTGATATGAAGTTTTTATCGGTACAATTTTTGTTTTGATCGGATTTTTTGATCACTTTTTATTCATTTTATAAATTATAAAAAGTGACCAAAATACGCTTTTTTGGACTTTGGAATTTTTTTGCGCGTACGCCATTGACTGTGCGGTTTAATTAACAATATATTTTTTATATATCAGATATTTACACACGCGGCGATACCATATTTGTTTATTTTTATTTACACTGTTTTATTTTTTTATGGCAAAAGGGGGGTGATTCAAACTTTTATTAGGGAAGGGGTTAAATGACCTTTATTAACACTTTTTTTAAACTTTTTTTTTTTTTGCAGTGTTATAGGTCCCATAGGGACCTATACCACTGCACACACTGATCTCCTATGCTGATCACTGGCGTGTATTAACACACCTGTGATCAGCGTTATCGGCGCTTGACTGCTCCTGCCTGGATCTCAGGCACGGAGCAGTCATTCGTCGATCGGACACAGAGGAGGCAGGTAAGGGCCCTCCCGGTGTCCTGCAAGCTGTTCGGGATGCCGCGATTTCACTGCCGTGGTCCCGAACAGCCCGACTAACTAGCCGGGATACTTTCACTTTCGAAGCGGCGGTTAGCTTTGACCGCCGCTTCTAAAGGGTTAATACCGCACATCGCCGCGATCGGGGATGTGTGGTATTAGCCGCGGGTCCCGGCTGTTGATGAGCGCCGGGACCGACGCGATGCGGGGTCGCAGCGACCCCACTTCATATCGCGGGAGCCGGCGCAGGATGTAAATTTACGCCTTGCGTCGTTAAAGGGTTAAAATTGATTATGAAAGTCAAAGGCCGGCATTTATCATTGTAGGTGTAAGTGAAGCATTTTTTTTTTTTAATGATAAATGTCGGCCAAAGAGTATGGAGACAAATGGCAGACACACTTTGTGTGATTATGTAGAAAATCACAGCCCTGCCCTGGCATTCTATTGAAGAGTGACATGTACGCCATACATTGTAAAAAACAGTTTCCTCACCAAAGTGAATAATAAACTCCAGCTAATTAGTTCTTATATAATCATTAACATGTTAACTGTGTGAAATTGTCAGCCAGGAATTTGTGTTAAAAATGAGCAAGTAATTACAATTATTAAGCTATGACAACAAAAGCTTGAAAAGCAATTGATTAAACCTGAAATACCCTCTCTACAAATCCAGAGATCTGCAAGCTTGGTAAGAATATGACTATCTATACAGCCAGCTGCCATAGGTCATCTCACACAGCGAGTGGCATAGACTCCTGGGCAGGAACATAATACTACCACTTTGTAAAGTACAGTGACCCCCCCCCCCCCCACCCGACCTACGATGGCCCCAACATACAATCATTACAACATACGATGACCTCTCAGAGGCCATCGCATGTTGAAGGCAGCATCAACATACGAATTTGTATGTCGGGGCCATCGCATAAACGGCTATCCTGCAGCGCAGAATGCTTCGGCTGCCACCCACCGGATAGCCGTTTACGGTGCCCCGTGTGGTCCGCTGATGATCACTTACCTGTCCTCGGGGCTCCGGCATGTCCTCTTCGAGGATCCTCTGCATCGTCGGCGCTCTCCATCGTCGTCATCACGTTGCTGCGCACGCCGTCCCGTCATCCAATAGGAGCAGCGTGCGTAACAATGTGATGGCGGCGATAGAGAGCGAAGATGCTGGGGAAGCAGAGGCCTTGCCGGAGCGTCGGGGACGCGGCGACAGCGATGGAGGGCGACATTCAGGGCAGCGGTAATGAACGGTGACGGTCCGGAGCGGCGGGGACAGGTGAGTACAACTTCCTCTACCAGTGGTCTTCAACCTGCGGACCTCCAGATGTTGCAAAACTACAACTCCCAGCATGCCCGGACAGCCGTTGGCTGTCCGGGCATGCTGGGTGTTGTAGTTTTGCAACATCTGGAGGTCCGCAGATTGTAGACCACTGTCCCATACTTTACATTGCACGGATCCCTCAACATACGATGGTTTCAACAAACGATGGTCCATTTGGAACGGATTACCATCGTATGTTGCGGGACCACTGTATTGGTGTGGTCTCATCTAGAGTATGCTGTTCCCTTATGGGCACCAGTTTAAAAAAAGGGATGCCCTGGAGCTAAAAAAATAAATAAATAAAAAAGTGCAAAGATGAGCAACTTAACTAACAAGGGACATGGAGGATCTTAAAGGTCTTGTCCTGCAAAAAAAAAAAAAAAAGTGTTTCATTTAAAATGTGCCTTAGGCTGCCTGCTTAAAATTTAAAATAAACCTGCATTTACCTCCCATACAGCCCCTGTTATTGGGGTGCCCAGTGTCCACCCTGTTGCATTTTCTGGCGCTGTGGTTAATATGTCACATTGCCACTCAGCCAGACATTGGCTAAGGTGGGACATCGCTGCGGCCAGTGATTGGCAATGTCTTGTGCGACCCCAGCACACTGTCTCTGTTGAACTTCACATTCTGGTGCTGTGGTTGGTGTGACACATCTCTATGACATGTTTGTCGGGCACTTGCTTCATGTTTGGTTCCTACAGGGCATCATTCACCAACGTATTTGTAGGCTGCAGTGCAAGAAACAATATTTATATTGTCTGAAATTGTCCCTAACGTTTCTATTTTAAATATAGGTATCTGTATATGTGTGAATGCATTCTGTATAGCACCAATGATATTATTTTTACTATATAAATGAAGAATATTAAACATATTGTACATACAAAGAGTTAACACTTCTCTATTCTTTAAAAAAAAAAAATGCAGGGTCAAAAGCCAGACATGAAACTTTCCCCACACAGCTTCCTGTGTGTCAGTCATTTATTCCCACACTTGCGCTTATACAGGAGAGAGTAAAAGACAACAAGGAAACAGGAAAACCTGGACATATGCTACAAGGAAAATAAGGTCCAGGATAAAAGGAACATAATGGCCAATTTATGGAGCTGTGCAGATGACATCGTCTGGCCAATTTCTTCTGATATACAGGAAAAGGAAGCTTTTGAGTAGACCTTCATCCTGCACGCTCCTCAATAAGAGGTCAAACACACACACCTACATCAATCAAAATAAGGCAGGACAACACATCCTCTGTCTGTAATGGAACTGATACATCTCTTATGGCAGATGCTTAAAAACCAATGGAAACATCTATGAGTTACAAACAGGCAGATATTAAAAAGTCATGTAAATCTCTGTAGAGGTGGGAAATGTAAAAGCTCATTCAATAACCAGAAAGTTTGTTCATTTACTGTATATGTTTGTTTAAAAAAAGAAAAGAAAAGAAAAGAAAAAAGGAGCAGATTTGATTTTGTGTGTATTTACTCAAACATAATCACAGACCAATGGCAAATATGTTTTACCAAATATGTTTTACCAAAAATCAAACTGTGTCCTTCCAGATGTTGCAAAACTACAACTCTCAGCATGCCCAGACAGTCCAGGCATGCTGGGAGTCGTAGTTCTGTAACATCTGGCCCTTCAGATGTTATAGAAATACAACTCCCAGCATGCATGTACAGTCTCAGCATGCTGGGAGTTGTAGTTTTGCTACATCTGGAAAGGCACTGTTTGGAGACCACTATATAGTGATGACCAAACTGTAGCCCTCCAGATGTCAATTCAAAGCATGCCGAGACTGGGAGTTGAACTTCGGCAACATCTTGCCCTTCAGATGTTGCCAAACTACAACTCCCAGCATGCCTGGGCAGTCTGGGCATGTTTGGAGTCTACGTTTTGCAAAATCTGGAGGGCTACAGCTTGGAGACCACTACACAGTGGTCTCCAAAACTGTTCTCCTTCAGTTTTTGCATAACTACAACTCCCAACATGCCCTTCGGTTGTCTGGCTATGCTGGGAGTTGTAGTTTTTCAAAACTACAAGCACACTGGTTGGGAAACATTGTCTGTTTCCTAACTCAGTGTTTCCAAACCGGTGTGCCTCCTGCTGTTGCAAAACTCTCCCAGCATGCGCTGACAGACCATGAATGCTGGGAGTTGTAGTTTTGCAACAGCTGGAGGCGCACAGGTTGGGAAACACTGAGTTATTAAACAGACAGTGGTGCAGAAACACTGCAGTAGTTTGTTACATAACTCAGTATTTCCCACTCCCAACCAGTGTGCCTCTAGCTGTTGCACAACTACAACTCCCAGCATGCATGGTATGTCAATGCATGCTGGGAGTTGTAGTTTTACCCCCCATCCCATGTGAATGTACAGGGTACATTCACATGGGCGGAGGTTTACAGCAAATTTCCTGCTTCAAGTTTGTGATGCGGCAAATTTTCCGCTGCAGCAGGAAACTCACTTTAATCCCCCGCCCGTGTGAATGTACCCTAAAAACACTACACTACACTAAGCTTAAATAAAGAGAAAAGCACTACATATACACTACACCCCTACACTGTCGCCCCCCCCCCCCCATAAAAAAAAGGCTTGTATGTCAGTTTTTCCAAAGCGGAGCCTCCAGCTGTTGCAAAATAACAACTCCCAGTATTGCTGGACAGCCATTGACTGTCCAGGCATTTTGGGAGTTTTGCAACAGCTGGAGGCAGGGTGGGGAAAACTGACGTACAGTATTTTTGGTGGAGAAGGCAAGTGTAACGCTTGCATCTGGGTACACCCCTATGAAAATCCCTAATTTAGGCCTCAAATGCGCGTGGTGCTCTCTCACTTCGGAGCCCTGTTGTATTACAAGGCAACAGTTTAGGGCCACATATGGGGTATAGCTGTACTTCAGAGAAATTGTGCTACAAATGTTTGGTGGCTTTTTCTCCTTTTACCCCTTCTGAAAAGGTAAAGTTGGGGTTTACACTAACATGTTAGCATAACATTTTTTTCATAAGAGGTAAAATGATAAAAAGACCCCCAAAATTTGTAACACAATTTCTCCCAAGAACAGAAATACCCCATATGTGGGCGTAAAATGCTATGCGGACGCACAAGAAGGCTCAGGAGTGAGAGCGCACTATGTACATCTGAAGCCTAAACTGATTTGCACAGGGGTGGCTGCTGATTACAGTGGTTCTGACATAAATGCAAACAGAAAAAAAAAAAAAAAAACACATGTGACCCCATTTTGGAAACTACACCCCTCACGGAACAGTGATTTTTGGAACAGTGGTCCATAAAAATGAAAAATTTAATTTTTCATTTGCACAACCCACTGTTACAAAGATCTGTCAAACACCAGTGGGTTTGACAGATCTTCGTAACAGTGGGCTTTGCAAATGAGGGGTTCCATGAGGGGTGTAGTTTCCGAAATGGGGTCACATTTGGGGGGGGGGGGTTCACTGTTCTGGCACTATGGGGGCTTTGTAAACGCACATGGCCCAAGATTTCTATTCCAACCAAATACTCTCTCCAAAATTCCTTTGTCGCTCCTTCCCTTCTGAGCCCTCTAGTGCACCCAAAGATCACTTTACATCCACATATGAGGTATTTCCTTACTCGAGAGAAATGGGTTTTCAAATTTTGGGGGACATTTTCACCTAATACCCCTTGTGAAAATGAAAAAATTGGGGTAACATCAGCATTTATTGAAAAAAATTAAAATTTTCATGTCCAACTTTATTGAAAATTAGTCAAACACCAGTGGGGTGTAAAGGCTCACTGTACCATTTGTTACATTCCTTGAGGGGTGTAGTTTCCCAAATAGCATTCCATGTGAGGTGTTTCACTGTTCTGGCATCATGGGGGCTTCCTAAATGCGACATGCCCCGCAAAAACCATTTCAGCAAAATTCAGTCTCCAAAATCCCATTGTCGCTCCTTTTCTTCTGAGCACATAGGAAGTATTTCCTTACCTAAGACAAATTGGGTACAAATTTCCGGGGGCTTTTTCTCATTTTACCCCTATCTACAAGAACATGTTAGTGTAAAAAATGAAGATTTTGAATTTTCGCCTCCAATTTGCTGCTATTCCTGTGAAACACCTAAAAGGGTTAACAAACTTTCTGAATGTCATTTTGAATATGTTGATGGGAGCAGTTTTCAAAATAGGGTCCATTGTTGGGGTATTTCTAACATAAAGACCCTCAAATTCACTTAAAAACTGAACTGGTCCCTGAAAAATTCTGATTTTAAAATTTACTTGAAAAATTTGAAAATTGCTGCTATACTTTGAAGCCCTCTGATGTCTTAAAAAAGTAAAAACATGTCAACTTCATGATGCCAACATAAAGTAGACATATTGTATATGTGAATCAATATATAATTTATTTGGCATCTATATTTTCCTTACAAACAGAGAGCTTCAAAGTTATAAAAATGCTAAATTTTCATATTTTTCATGAAATTTGGGAAAATTTCACCAAGAAACGATGGAAGTAGCAATGAAAATTTACAACTAACATAAAGTAGAATATGTCAGGAAAAAACAAACTCTGAATCAAATTCATAAGTAAAAGCAACCCAGAGTTATTAATGCTTAAAGTGACAGTGGTCAAAATTGCAAAACATGCTCTGGTCCTTAACTCCTTAAGGACGTAGGGCGTACCTATACGCCCTACGCCCGGTTCCGGTGTTTAAAAGGGGGCACGCCGTGACCTCGCATCACATCAGGTCGGTCACGGCTGCTATTCATAGCCGGGACCCTGGGCTAACAGCGCGTGGCATCGATCGTTGTGCCACGCGCTGTTAACCCTTCAGACACAGCGATGAAAGTTGACCGCCGCGTCTGAAAAAGAAAGTAAACGCTTCCCAGCAGCTCAATCGGGCTGATCGGGACATCACAATAAAATTGTGATGTTCCGATCAGCTGGGACGCAGGCGGAGGTCTCCTTACCTGACTCCGCGGCGTCCAATCTTCGATTGATTGCTCCAAGCCTGAGCTACAGGCTTGAGCAAACAAGCCCCTATCTGACTGATCCATGCAAAGCTATGGCTTTGCAGGGATCAGCATAGGAGATCAGTGTGTGCAGTGCTATAGCTCCCTATGGGAACTATAGCACTGCAAAAAAAAAAGTGAAAAAAAAGCTAACAAAGGTAATTTAACCCCTTCCCTAATAAAAGTTTGAGTCACCCCCCTTTTCCCATAAAAAAAATAAAATAAAATGTGTAAATAAAAATAAACATATGTGGCATCGCCGCGTGCGTAAATGTCCGAACTATAAAAATATATTGTTATTAAATCGCACGGTCAATGGTGCGCAAAAAAATTCCAAAATAGTGTATTTTTGGTCACTTTTTATATAATGAAAAAATGAATAAAAAGCGATCAAAAAGTCCGATCAATACAAAAATGACACCGATAAAAACTTCTGAATACGGCGCAAAAAATGAGTCCTCATACCGGACCATACGCGGAAAAATAAAAAAGTTATAAGGGTTAGAAGATGAGAATTTTTAACATATGAATTTTCCTGCATGTAGTTATGATCTTTTTCCGAAGTATGACAATATCCAACCTATATAAGTAGGGTATCATTTTAACCGTATGGGCCTACAGAATAATTATAAGGTGTTATGTGTACCAAAAAATGCACTGCGTAGAAACTGAATCCCCCAAAATTTTCTAAATGAAATTTTTTCTTCAATTTTGTCGCACAATTAATTTTTGGGTAAAATGACTAATGTCACTGCAAACTAGAATTGGTGGCGCAAAAAATAAGCCATCAAATGGAATTTTATGTGCAAAATTGAAAGTGTTATGATTTTTAGAAGGTGATGAGGAAAAAATGAAAATGCAAAAACGGAAAAACCCTGCGTTCTTAAAGGGTTAAAGGGGTAATCCAGTGCTTAGACATCTTATCCCCTATCCAAAGGATAGGGGATAAGATGCCTGATCGCGGGGGTACCACCGCTGGGGACCCCATGATCTTGCATAGCGCACCCCGTTAAAATCAGTCCTCGGAGCGATTACTGTCGATCACAGGGCAGGAGCATTGTGATGTCACGGCTCCACCCCAGTGTGATGTCACGCTCTGCCCCCTCAATGCAAGCCTATTGGAGGGGGCATGACAGCTGCCACGCCCCCTCCCATAGACTTGCATTGAGGGGGTGGAGTCGTGAGGTCCCGATCTTCCGTTCCCGTGGTCGGGAGTCAGAACCTCCAGCGCTGCAGCAGATACAGGTGGGTGCTGCATGCTATATTGCGGGGGTCCCCAGTGGTGGGACCCCCGCGATCAGACATCTTATCCCCTATCCTTTAAGGTCAAAATGGGCTCGGTCCCCAAGGGGTTAAATGCACACAATTATGAATACAGAGAGGTGCTTAAACTTTTGGCTGGTCATTTAATAATACAGAATATGAGCAATACATCCATAGCATACAACACGAGGATATGATGTGTATATGCCATACAACACCTTATTATTAAAGGGGTACTCCTCTGGAAAACCTTTTTTTTTTTTTTTTTTATCAACTGGTGCCAGAAAGTTAAACAGATTTGTAAATTACTTTTATTTAAAAATGTTAATCCTTCAAGAACTTATCAGCTGCTATATGCTCCAAAGGAAGTTATTTTCTTTTTTGAATTCCCTTTCTGTCTGACCATAGTGCCCTCTGCTGACACCTCTGTCCATTTTAGGAACTGTCCAGAGTACAAGCAAATCCCTATAGCAAACCTCTCCTGCTTTGGACAGTTCCTAAAATGGACAGAGGTGTCAGAAGAGAGCACCGTGGTCAGACAAAGGAGATTCAAAAAGAAAATAACTTCCTGTGGAGCATATAGCAGCTGCTAAGGATTAAGATTTTTTAAATAGAAGTAATTTACAAATCTGTTTAACTTGCTTGCACCAGTTCATTTAAAACAAATGCTTCCCAATGGAGTACCCCTTTAATTAATTAGCAACTCTGCCACTGACAGTTGCATGCATGCTTACCAATTCCACCTAAATGTATTTGAGGCGAGAAGACTAATACCACTACCACAGAATTTTTAAGTTATATCAATTGTACAGTGCAAAGGAGGTCACTACATCCTTACAGAAGAGACAGTGCTAATTAATAATTAGGGATAGTAAAGCATATACACATCATCTCACGGTGTATTGAATGCTATAGATGTATTGTTCGTATCGTACCCTGGTATATAATACAGTGGTCCCTCAACATACAATGGTAATTCGTTCCAAACGACCCATCGTTTGTCGAATCCATCTTACGTTGAGGGATTCGTGCAATGTAAAGTATATGAAGTTATACTCACCTGTCCCCGCCGCTCCGGACCACTTCCTTACCGCTCCCGATGCTATCCCAGGGGCTCCCAATGCTGTCCCGCTGCTCCGGCGTCTTCTTCGGGATCCTCTGGCTTCTTCCGCATCTTCACCGGTGTCCGAGCCTCGCTTTCTGGTGATGTTATTACGCTGCTGCGCCGGCACAGCGTGCGTAGCGACGTAATAACGACACAGAAAAGCGAGGCCCGGACTCTGGACAAGATGCAGAAGACGCCGGAGGATACCGAAGTGGACCTGGAGCAGCAGGGATAGGTAAGCGAACCTGTCCGGGATGCTTAAACTGCTATCCGACAGCAGCTTAAGCATTTTGCGCTGTCGGATAGCAGTTAATGCGATGGCCCCGACATATAAAAGCATCGTATGTCAATGCTGAAATCGACTTGCGATGGCCTCTGACAGGCCATCTTATGTCGATTTGTTCATATGTCGAGGCCATCGCATGTTGGGGGGTTACTGTATTTCATTTGATAGGAATAGTTTTACTCCACTAATGACATAATTTGCCATAGGATGACAGGAACATGTTTGGCTTGTGTATTTTTATATCACTTGAGCCTCATTGAGCTGTACAGACAAGACCACTGTGGGGCAAAATTGATATATCTATTTATCTCTGTATTTGTGCATAAGGATGGAAAATACTGATATCCTAGCACAGTTTGATATTTAATTGTGGAATTTTACATTTGGTAACCTTAATATTCTCCACTAGGAAGGTATTTTAAAAGATAATGTTTAGGCACTTACCATATTTTTCACCGTATAAGACACACTTTTTCTTCCTCAAAATTGGGGGTGGAAATGTTGGTGCGTCTTATACGGCAAATGCACATTAAAACCCTGTCATATCGCGGCGGTCCCTGCGGCCACCAACAGCTGAGACCCGCGGCTAATACAGGACATCACCGATCGCGGTGATGCCCTGTATTAACCCTTCAGACGTGACGATCAAAGCTGACCGCCACGTCTGAAGCGAAAGTGAAACTAACCCGGCTGCTCAGTCGGGCTGTTCGGGACCACCGCAGAGAAATCGCGGCGTCCCAAACAGCATACAGGACACCGGGAGGGACCTTACCTGCCTCCTCGGTGTCCGATCGGCGAATGACTACTCCGTGCCGGGATCCCTTGTATGGCCGGTGCTCTCCTTCGTTGTCATCACGCCGTCTCGCACGCCATCCCGTCATCCAATAGGAGCGGCGTGCGTATCGGTGTGCGTAGCGGCATGCATAGCAACATAATGGCGGCTACGGAGAGCAAGGATCCCGGGCAGCAGAGATGTTCCGGAGCGACGGGACACCCTAGGGACTGTCCGGGCATGCGGGGAGTTGTAATTTTGCAACAACTGGAGGTGCGCAGGTTGAAGATCACTTTCCTATACTTTTACATTGTATTTGGTTCAGAATCTTTTTTTTTTCTAGATTTTTCTCCTTTAAAATTGGGTGTATCTTATATGCCGGAGCGTCTTATATGGTGAAAAATACGATATTTAAAACATATTAGTTAATTTTTGTTGCTGGTGTAAGTATGCAGATGCTGGATATTTTCACCAAGTGGGGTCTGACATGGGACCATTACATCATATACACACACTGTTTTCAAACACTGAAAGAAGCAAATAAAGCTGACAGATTTTCCCTGAAGGATTAATATTGCAAGAAGCAAATATAATTAATACTCAAACACATTATTTTAGAGACTATATAGGACTTCCACTCATATTATTATAGTCTTTTAACTGTGTCCACAAAAAGTCTCAATATAGTGGTTTATATAGTGAAGAACGTAAATAAAGGTACCGTACATCAGAAAGCTGCATAATTTCACTATAAAATGAATAAGTTGCATTTTCAGAAAACCCTTTTAAATAAGTGTAACTTTGCTGCTTTAGAAAGTGATATATATATTCAATATATTTTTTAATAACCATTGGAAGAAGTGAATTTCTGCAGTCTTTTATCTCAATGCTCTCTCTTACACATGCTGGTGTAACTTTTTTTTATAAATGTAAATTGTAGCACTGTGTAAAACAGCTGACAGTGCTCCAGGAAAAAACCCTGAAGCCTGTAAAATCGATTGCCAGTTAAAAATTTGTTATAATTACAAAATATCTCTAGACATGTTAGGAATTACACAAAGTGTTCACTGAAACCATTTGAGTAATACAATAAGAGCTGACAAGCTTAACCATGCATTTATCATGCTGGGATCAGATCAGCGTGCCATTTTACCTCTGTGTGCCTTTTAAATCCTGCAGGGTTACATTTTATGACTTGTCATGGTGGTTTTAAATCATCTATACATTTTCTCTGGAGTTGGATATATTCACGGACTTCTCCATAAATCAGCTGTGTGATGCCCATGACAACATCACATTCCATAGCTTATGATGTCACCAAGGGTTGAAAATCAAATTTCATGGACTGATAGTAAATCATTGTTGATTTTGATGTAGTGTACGCTGAGCTGGCAGACCATGGTCTGCTGTCTCACTGGGATCCAGTAAGTCTGACAAAGAAAATGCATAAAAAATGTGGTGTTATTGAAATTACCAGTTCACGGGGCAGAAAAGCATCCTCCTGCCGGGCAACCACCAAAGAAACAGTCTCTCCTAGTTTGGTACTCCTCAGCATGGCCACCAGCTCCTCTTGTGTCTTGCCAGCAATTGCCTGGCCTTTAACCTAAATAAGGATATAACATTTAGCTGTTATTAGTCCTTCATCGTATGCATCTAAATCTTATTCCTAAACTAATACAAGGGTTATAATTGAACATAGTAAAATCTGAAAATAGTTATATCTACAAAAAACTACAATATCTCAAGAAGTCTCAGTTGGGTTCTTTAAATAGTGACATTTAAAAACAAATAAAACAGGTTTTCTGTGCTATTACATGGCTCATTTATCAAGCGGGCAGGGCCACAAAAACAATCACTGGATCGTTCATGTTACTGTGTCCCTTTATTTCTATCATTGGTTTCCCACAGATGACCTAATACAAATGGCAATGTGAGATTTTTTTTTTTACAAATTGAAACAGTGCGATAGGCCAACAAACAAGAGATAATTGCCCCACGTAATATGACCCTCAGTGTGTGTATTAGATATGGAAATTAGATTGTGAGCCCTAATAAAGACAGAAACATATGCAAATGATGACCGTCTCTGTACACTGTTATAGTATATGTAGGCACTATGTAAGCAACAGTAACTACTTAAATGCATTTGTTTCAGTCTGTCCAGGAATAATCTTTACACTATAATATACAACTAAAGTGCTTCTAGGACTTTAAATGCCACATTTATTTGAACTGGAGAACAAAGAAGCCAAATGGAGAGAAATGACGATCTCAGTGGAAACCTTTCAGGAATGTGCTGTAACTAGTTAGAAGTTGACCTCTTTGGAGAACGGAACAAATTGAGTTCATAGGTAATCTAATCTACAGTCCCTTTAATTTCATATATTCATCATCATGCATGTTAAAGCATGCCTTACTATACTAAGGACTGCATATTCATTTGTGAGGTGCTAGTATACATGTTCTTATTTGAAATCAGTTTATGACACAGCTGTAGAAGACAGCAGTTATAGCAAGCATTCTCTAAAACGACAATATTCTGATTGCATACCCAAAAGACAGAAATACAGCACTTGCATTACTGCAAAACAATGCAACCTGTTTACCACTATAATGTAGTTGACCCTTTCCCTAGCACTGGCAAAGCCATTTCACAGCATACTGAACAAGGACCATGGAGTAAAGAGGTTACATTGCTGTAAATTTGAAAACAGAACTAAAACATACAAAACATTCAAACAAAATAGAATCATTACCACATGTGTGCACAGTTCACCCAATGAAGGGAATGTCTATCTATCCACTAACCTACCTTTATTTTCATCCACCCCTCTACAGTATTTTTCCCTCTTTAGACTTTATGTCTTATTGTGTTTTTACATGACAGTAAGGCCACATTCACATCTGCATTGGAGGTTCCAGCAAAAATCCCAAACAACATAGCACTGCATGCAGTGCTATTTTGATCAATAATGTCGGACCCCGTTATAGACAATGCAGGAGGGGGTTTATTAGGAATGTTGTTTTAAACACCATTCTCAATACAAACAATGCAGTAAAATTTTATAAAGGATACCTCCAGTCATGGCTCAGTTAGTGAGATATTTGGTTGAATTTTCACCCTGCCATCCATGCCTTCGAAACTTCACAACACTATGGCCCTCATTTACTATTGCAAACCCGACATGTTTTGTCGGGTTGTGCGCCAGATTCTGTCTGCGCCAGAATTTGCGCCAGAATTAAAAAAAATCCTGACTAACTCTCCATTTTGCAAAGAAAACCCGAAAAAAGGGTGTGGTCGCCAGGAAAAGGGGGCATGGTCTCTGAAAAGGGGCAGGTTTCCGACATTTTCACAAAAAAACAACATATTTACTAAGGTTTCCACATTAAGGGGGAGATTTATCAAAACCTGTGCAGAGTAAAACTTGTCCAGTTTCCCATAGCAACCAATCAGATCGATTCTTTCATTTTTAGGAAGGCCTGTGAAAAATGAAAGAAGCAATCTGATTGGTTGCTATGGGCAACTTTACCTCTGCACAGGTTTTGATAAATCTCCCCCTAAATGTGGTGGATTTGAGCTGAGGAAAACCAGACAGATCAGAGCATGTGTAAAAAAAGCAAAGTGTTGGGAAAGTAGAAAATGTAGGGAAACCTTAACCTTAGTAAATACCGTGGAAAATAAATTGTAGAGAATTAAAACCCACAAAGAAACCTACACTCCACTCTTAGCTAATGAGGGCCTATGTGCGTTCAACCTACAGTTTTTGCTGAAGTCTCATGTAAGTCTACCAAAACAGTAGACCGAACATGGCTGAAGTTTCAGGCCACCAGAGCAGAGCACATGCCCTTTAAGCATCACAGACATAACCTCTAACCTCTACGCCAGCAACCAGCTGGTTTCAGGGTTGCCAACATGAATTTTTTTCAGGTTTGGGTACTGGTGCAGCATGAGCTACGCAGCTCATGCTGCACCAGTACCAAACCTGGAAAAATTCATGTAGAATTTTTGGGAACTGCTGCAGCAGGATCTAGAATCAACATTCAGTGGCATTTCCTCACCAAGACCGTAATCAATCAGCCAGAACAGCAAGCTGCAATAGAAGAGTCTCTCTTTTTCTTAGGAGACTGAACACCTTTAGAGTCACATAGAGAGATCATAAAAAACAATTCATGACTGATGGCATACACTAAATAGAATAGCTGTTAAATTGTTTTAGATTTTAGCAATTTTACTTTGTCATTTGCAATCCAAATTTCATCTTGCCTTATCTAAGATATTTTGTCCTGATTAGAAAAATTCCTTCTACAATGAGTCAGTGTAAACCACACATGTTAAATAGATTATGCATGAATGCTGGAATGATGAGATTTAAATGAGAATTATGAATGTTCTTGGCCTTTGAGTTCATTTACTTTCCAGAAAAGGAGAAAAGAACAGACAGGCCACATACTTCAATTATCCGGTCTCCAGACTGGAGTCGTCCATCCTTTATGGCTGCTCCTTTGGGAAGAATGTTCTTTACAAAAATAGGACCAGGTCCATGTACAGTAGAGTCTCTGGTGACAACTGTAAATCCAAGTCCATCTGGACCTGGAAAGGATAGAAACAACAAAAAATGTAAAAGGCGTACAAAATAGTTACTTGTATAAGTTATAATGTGCTCTTCAAAAAGTTAAATCATAATAAATTGAGATTACCTTTCTTCAGATCAATTCTTATTCTCTTAGCATATCTCTTGCTCCCAAATCCCAGAGGTGACAAAGATGGAGGGGAGTATGCACCAACATTACTACTCAAATCTGGGACCAGCGAAGGGTGTAACAGCTGGGCCAATTCTAAGTCATTATTTTGTTCAACTATCTTTGCATTTAACTTCCTATGAGTAGGTGGAGGAGGTGGCTTTATGTTCGGAACTTCATCATCCTCATCATAACTATCCAAGACTGACAGAGCAGAAATAAAGGCTTTCTCATACATCTCACGGGTATGAGATGGAACCACCTCAACTAAAACATTGGGATGCTTCATTGCTTGACGGAAAATATCTTGTGCCCTAAAACAAGGTGAAAGTTTGAAAAAGTAAATAAAAATTTTTTTTATGCCAAATATACATAGTTTTAGTAGTAAAATCAAGAATGCACATGAGGTCATATTCTTTTTCAATTTCATTTACATTTTTACATTTGGACTGATAATCTGAAATAGCTGAAAAATTCCCATTGGGCTTTGTAAGAGAAAGAAAAGGCTCAAAGAGCAAAGCAGAAAAGTTTCTTTTGGGGCAGCTGGTTCAAAATGATACAAATGAAGTAGGAGGGAAACAATAAGAAGCAGAAACAATGAATGATTAATTATATATTTAGATAAGTCCAGGCTATATAAAAAAAAATTATCAACCTGCTGTAAACACATTGCTGCTGTGTGCACGCAAAGATTGTATCTTGTATGGTACATTCTGTACAAGTAATTGGATACAGTAGGTACATGACATCAAGTCAATGCTATGACTAACATATATGGTGTTGTATAGAAAATTATGTACAATATATAGACTTACAATGAACATGCAATTTCTGAGGGATGCATGGAGAGGAAGGGGGGGGGCGCTTGGTAATAGCATCAAATTCTTCTTAGAGAACATGTGGTCAGTCCAATGAAATTTTGTTTTTATAGGTCTTTGTAGCCTCAGACACACTTATTCCAAAGTTGTATTTACTTTCTTGCTACGTTCCCTTGATGCTTAAGATGTCAGGAAATTTATTGCAAAATGGAGTGTGAATGCTAGATTCAGAGGTGCAATTTAAAGCTTCATAATGACACTTCCATGGCTATATCAGCTTACTAATCAAACCTTTTAGCCTAGTATTGGCATCCTATTTTGCACTAAAGTTCTTGACCGTCTAACAATTCAGTGTATGTACAGTTCTGATATCTATGGGGTAGGCATAGCAAGACAGTAAACACACCATTGCAATTAAGGCACCCAAGGCTATATAAAAAAAACTTTCATTAGTGTAAGTGTCCATATATTCTATATATCGAGAACATTTCTAATGATTTAAAATATTTTTTAACACTGGACAGCCCATAAGGTTGTAATACACTATGGGGGAGATTTATCAATAGCTGTGCAGAGCAAATATGCAGTTGCCCATAGCAACCTATCAAATAGCTTATTTAACGTCATTGCGGGGGTACAATAAGCTAAGATGGCGGAGGAGGGTCCCCTTACCTGCCACATGCTGCCAATCACCAATTCACTGATGCAGCCTAGCTTAATTATAGCATGCTAATGCTTTGCTATATAATGCTATGTCATTGCATATAAAGGTCCCCTATGGGTACTTAAAAAGTGTAAAATAAAATAAAAATATCTATAAAATTATATAAAACCCCCTCCCCTAATAAAAAATTAAATTACCCTTTCCCATTTAAAAAAAAAAAAAAAAAAATTGAAACAAATTTACATATTAGGTAGTGCTGCGTGCATAATTGTCCAAACTATTAAAATATAATGTTTATGAGCCAGCATAGTCAATGGTGTAAGCATAAAAAATACTTAACACCAGCAGCTTTTTGTATTTTTTATGTCAGAAAAATAATGATCAAAAAGTTCCATAAAAACAATAATGGTATCAGAACAAACTACAGATGAAGGTGTTTTTAAAATAGCCTTCATACAGCCCCATAAACGGAAAAATGTAAAAGTTATAGGGGTCAGAACAGGAAAATTTTAATCATAAAAAAGTTTATTAACCCCTTAAGGATGCAGGACGTAAATGTACGTCCTGGTGCGGTGGTACTTAACGCACCAGGACGTACATTTACGTCCTAAGCATAACCGTGGGCATCGGAGCGATGCCCGTGTCATGCGCGGCTGATCCCGGCTGCTGATCGCAGCCAGTGACCCGCCGGCAATGGCCGACGCCCGCCATTAACCCCTCAGGTGCCGGGATCAATACAGATCCCGGCATCTGCGGCAGTGCGCGATTTGAATGAATGATCGGATCGCCCGCAGCGCTGCTGCGGGGATCCGATCATTCATAACGCCGCACGGAGGTCCCCTCTCCTTCCTCCGTGCGGCTCCCGGCGTCTCCTGCTCTGGTCTGTGATCGAGCAGACCAGAGCAGAAGATAGCCGAAAACACTGATCTGTTCTATGTCCTATACATAGAACAGATCAGTATTAGCAATCATGGTATTGCTATGAATAGTCCCCTATGGGGACTATTCAAGTGTAAAAAAAAATGTAAAAAAATGTAAAAGTAAAAAAAAAAGTGAAAATTCCCCTCCCCCAATAAAAAAGTAAAACGTCCATTTTTTCCTATTTTACCCCCAAAAAGCGTAAAAAAATTTTCTTTATAGACATATTTGGTATCGCCGCATGCGTAAATGTCCAAACTATTAAAATAAAATGTTAATGATCCCGTACGGTTAACGGCGTGAACGAAAAAAAAAAAAAAAAAGTCCCAAATTCCTACTTTTTTAATACATTTTATTTAAAAAAAAATTATAAAAAATGTATTAAAAATTTTTTATATGCAAATGTGGTATCAAAAAATAGTACAGATCATGGCGCAAAAAATGAGCCCCCATACCGCCGCTTATACGGAAAAATAAAAAAGTTAGGGGTCATCAAAATAAAGGGATTATAAACGTACTAATTTGGTTAAAAAGTTTGTGATTTTTTTTAAGCGCAACAATAATATAAAAGTATGTAATAATGGGTATCATTTTAATCGTATTGACCCTCAGAATAAAGAACACATGTCATTTTTACCATAAATTGTACGGCGTGAAAACGAAACCTTCCAAAATTAGCAAAATTGCGTCGCGCAAAAAACAAGCCCTCATACTAGTCTGTGGATGAAAATATAAAAGAGTTATGATTTTTAGAAGGCGAGGAGGAAAAAATGAAAACGTAAAAATTAAATGGTCTGAGTCCTTAAGGCCAAAATGGGCTGAGTCCTTAAGGGGTTAAAGAAGTACTTTTTGTTAAAGAAGTACACTAATAGAAAAGCTATATAAATTGTGTATTGTTTTAATCGCATTGACAGACAGAATAAAGATAACCTATAATTTTTACCATAAAGTTGCACAATTGTGGTTTTCTTTTCAATTTCCCTACACAAATACTTTTTTTAATTTTTTTTTATAAAAGGTGTCAGATGGCACATGGTAAAATAAAATGTGTCATTAGAAAGTAAAACTGGCCCTCGCACAAAAACAAGCCCTCATATGACTCTGTGGATGGAAAAATAAAAAGAGTTATGGCTTTTAAAAGGCGAGGAGGAAAGAAACGAAAATACAAAAACTTAAATCTTAACCCATCCAGTACTTATCAGCTGCTGTATGCTCCACGGGAAGCTGTATAGTACTTTTCTTTCCGACCATAGTGCTCTCTGCTGACACCTCTGTCCATGTCAGGAACTGTGTAAAGCAGGAGAGGTCTGCTATGGTGATTTGCTCATACTCTGGATAGTTCCTGACACAGACAGAGGTGGCAACAGAGAGCACTGTGGTCAGGCTAAAAAGAACCATACAACTTCCTCTGTATTATACAGCAGTTGAGAAGTCCTGGAAGGATTAAGATCCCCAGTTGATTTAAAAAAAAATTGTATTTAAGGCCAAAATGGGCTGTGTCCTTAAGGGGTTAAAATTAATCATAAATCTACTATATTGGCGGCGTCTTATGCAAAATCACACACTGCACATATTGAGTCTACTGTACTTACTGGGTAAATGACTTGTCTATAAGGTCAACTTTGTTAATTTTCACAATACATTCATTTTCTTCGAAAAGGCCATCTCTTTTAGTTCTACTATTTTCCTCTATTCCACGTATATACAGGCCCAGAGCCCTAAGGAAGTAAAGGAAATGGAAAGCATATATTTATTTTACCCAAAGGACAGCAGTCTGTAGTACACAAGACACAAAGTATACAAAAATATATACTTAAATGTACTATATTGCGACAGGGTAAAGTTACGTTTTTACATACATGCAAATAACCTAATCCCCTCTTTTTTTTCTGTCCCCTTTTTCCACTGACTTTTGGAATTAAAGGGGTATTCCAGGAATTTTTTTTATTTGACTATGCTATCGGGGCTGTAAAGTTAGTGTAATTCATTATATAGTGTCTGTACCTGTCTGTGACGGTTTTCTCACAATTCTTCTGTGATTTTCACCCCAATATTTATTTTTAACAGCATACACAATGACTGTTGTCTCAGATTTTTCCCAGTTTGCAATGCGGCCAAGACCTGACTCACTAGTCAGCTGATGACAGGGAGCCTGTCTGCTTCAATGGGTGGAGCGATCGCTTGGTGGGAGAGAGATCAGTCATTGCAAAGTATTTTTTTTTGTACTGAAACATCTTATCATATGTAATTTTTTGGAATCAGAAAGAAAAGTACTTACCAAAGCAGAACTACTTTCCTAATCTCATGCACTGCAACCAATTTCCAGGAAGTTTGCCCATAGCAACCAATCACAGCTCATCTTTCATTTCAGAGCTCATCAGGAAATGAGAGCTGTAATTGGTTTGTTTAGGCAAAAATGCCACTGAATGATAAATCTGGGCCATTGTGTGTATGGCCATAAGTGCCAGGCAGAGGATGTAAGCCCCACAAAGAACATTTCAGTATGCTAGAACATTTGGCTAAGGTTTTCTAGAGCTCATCAAAAACAGTTGTGGGTATAAATAATGTAGTATGGAGAATTTCCAATACTTTTGTTTAAAGCCTATGATTTTAAGAAAATTGGCTATGAGCTGTTGTCAGCATAAAATAGAAATGTAAAGCATTCTTAAAGGGTATGTTTCCAGAAAATTGTATTTAAATAAGACTATCACCCCAAGATATATAACTTTACAATATAATGTTATCACAAATTGTATTAGGCTTCATAATTTTTTTTGATGAATTCATATTTGACAGGAAGTTGTGTAGTTATTTATTATTTTTATGTGGTATTGTCTGCTCCCTCTCTCCCAAGACAACACATCATCCTCTGCTGTCTGAGGAGGTAAGGCTGGAACTGGTCTCTGAGCTGAATCCCCACCCCTTCAGTGATGTCACCACCACTGACCACCCCCTAAAGCCTACATCCCATCTCCCTGTCATATACATAAAAACCTTAATTGGCATATAAAGGGGTGGAAAGCATTTTTTTTTTAATCAGCTGGTGCCAGAAAGTTTAACAGATTTGTAAATTACTTCTATTAAAAAATATTTACCCTTCCAGTACTTATTTGCATCTGTATGCTACAGAGGAAATTATTTTCTTTTTTAATTTCTTTTTTGTCTTGATGCCCACAGAGAGCACTGTGGACAAGACAAAAAAGAAATTAAAAAAGAAAATAATTTCATCTGTAGTATACAGCTGCTAATAAGTGCTGGAAGGGTAAAACATTTTTAATAGAAGTAATTTACAAATCTGTTTAGCTTTCTGGCACCAGTTGATAAAAAAAAAAAAAAAAATGTTTTCCACCGGAGTACCCCTTTAACGACGCAGGACGTATATTTACGTCCTGCGCCGGCTCCTGCGATATGAAGCGGGGTCGCGCTGCGACCCCGCATCACATCGCATCGGTCCTGGCTCTCATCAACGGCCGGGTTCCGCGGCTAATGCCACACATCACCGATCGCGGCAATGTGCGGTATTAACCCTTTAGAAACTGCTTCTAAAGCAAAAGTGAAAGTATCCCGGCTAGTCAGTCGGGCTGTTCCGGACCGCCGCGGTGAAATTTCACTGCGGTGTCCCGAACAGCTTGCAGGACACCGGGAGGCCGATCGACGAATGACTGCTCCGTGCCTGAGAATTTCGTGCCTCCCCGTTTCGTCGAGAATTTTTGGGTAAAATGACTGATGTCACTGCAAAGTAGAATTGGTGACGCAAAAAATAAGCCATAATATGGATTTTTAGGTGAAAAATTGAAAGGGTTATGATTTTTAAAAGGTAAGGAGGAAAAAACGAAAGTGCAAAAACGGAAAAACCCTGAGTCCTTAAGGGGTTAAAGATGAAGCCCATTTTGACCTTAAAAACCAGGCCAATTTCTGTTTTTGCATTTTAGTTTTTCCTCTCCCCCTTCTAAAAAACAATACCTAATTCTAACAAAAAATTGGGGGCTTCCATTTCTACACAGTGTAATTTTCGGTAGAAAAAACACCTTATCTTTATTCTGTAGGTCCACACAGTCACAAGGATGCCCAATTTATGTAGGCTTTGTTTCATTTTACTTTATTATAATTACATGCACCAAAATTAATATGTTTAAAATTGTCATCTTCTGACCCCTTTAACTTTTTCCGCATATGGTGGTGCGCTGTGGTCTGTAGTTTTTATTGGTACCATTTTTGTTATGATGGGGCATTTTGATTGCTATTTATTCGCTTTTTATGATCTATGAAGTGACAATGCACAATTTTGGACTTTGGTATTTTGTTACGCATATGCCATCATATATTTGGTTTAGCTAACCTTATATTTTAGCTCAGACCTTTATGCACTCGGTGGTACCACATAAGATTTTTTATTATTACATTATTTTGTTTAAAAAAATGGGAAAAGGGGGGTGATTCAAACTTTTATTAGGGAAGGGGTTAATTTACTTTTATTAACTTTTTTTTTAACACTTTGGTTTTTTAGCCCCCATAGGGAGCTATAACATGCAATCTTCTGATTGCATATACTGACCAATGCTATGCCCTAGAGCAACAGACGAGCGATCGGATGGTGAGGAGGCAGGTCAGGGCCCTTCCGCCGACCACTCAGCTGACTGGGATCCGTGATATGGCCGCAGATGTCCTGATCAGTTCCACTGAGCTACCGGCACCATTAACCTTGCATTTTAGATGCCGCAATCAGTCTAAAGGGTTAATGCCGGGCATCAGCCCAATCAGTGGATCCTGACTGCCCGTAGAAACCGGGACTCACCAGGTTTAAAGCATTCTCCGCTCATGAGAATGGTTTAAACCCTTTTTAAGGGACCAGTGCGTACAGGTACATCCTCTGTCTTTAAATAACAGGAAGCGAGGGCCTTCCTGTATGCCCTTCATTCTGGTGGGGTTAAAGAGTATGCAGTGTTTTTATACCATGCTGCCTTGTGATGAGCAATGCCACAGCTAGAGGAATAGACAGGGAATGATGGATGCTGAGGGCAGTGATAGCATGCAGCATCACATGAATTACTGCTGGTTGAATCTGGTAAAATTGAGTGGTGGCAACAGTGCTAGAGAGTTGGGGAACTTATGGGTGAGTAAAGTTGTGTTCTTAATGTTATGCTGGATCCAGCTCTTAGCCAGTTTTGTAAAAATTCGGCACAACCCCTTTAAGCAAAATTAACTCTCTTAAAGTATCCATAGAAGACAAAGATGTAAAGATTTCAAGTAAATATATTACAAATGGCTTACAGACTGTAAAGAGCAAGCAGAGAATACTTTACTATTGACTACACTGACTGCCACCTTTACAGGCACTAGGTCCAACCCTTTACATCCATTTGCGGGTATAAGTATAGGTACAGATCGATGGGTTGGAGAGACTGCATTAAGTAATTTGCAGATGAAGTTGCACCTATTTGACACAAAGAACTTTACATTACACAACGTCTTTTAAAAACATTTTCCGCTAGAGTCTCCCCATGAAAGGTTAATAACCACTGTAAAAACACAGGTTAGTCTAAACATTTAAAGACAAGTAAAAATGTTTTGACTACACAGAAACTACTGTGGCACTTAATGCAAAGAATAGTAAAGGGAGAAAATCCATTAGATGCTAAGAATGCATTATGGGTAGGCTGTCTAAGTAGATGATTAGTCTACTTGAGAATAATTTGATATTTCATGACTCAGTAAAACAGCACTCCTATTACTACACTTTCTTCTAATGGAGACACACATGAAACATTAGTTCAGGTAAGCAATGCTTAATTTTTTATTTATTTTTTGGCGGGGGGGGGGTTGTGTGCTAAATAAAGACTTTAGCAGAGATACAGAAGTATTCTAAGAAAAAAGGATGAGTAAGGCAGATACAGATCAGTTGCATGCACTGGGCACACGGAACAAACACTAGATTAATGCACAACTCCAGGACTGAAGGGAAAAACAATGAGCTGATGAAAGATAAAAATGTATGAAGAAAGCTTGGAAGAAAATGTTGTTTATGAAAACTGGAGACAGTTTCAGTGGTTCAAGCAAAGGATAAATCTTTTTTGGCAGTAGGTAACTTATCACAAGTAATCCACAACTAGGAAACAAAAAATAATTCTCTGTATATTAATCTACTGTATGTCAACTACCCACTAGAAACCCAGTCACATGGGATTAAAATAACAGTCATGTGTGGCATTGCTTACAGTGGTTTGTTAGGGGTCTCAATATTCACACAAAATATAATTGACTTATTTTTGGCAGATACTGTTAACAAAAAAGCAAATGTTTTAAAAACAGCTATTATGAGAGACAAAAAGTGTGTTACAGACTCATGTTTGAAGGAGTACAGATGTGGATAGGTGGAAATCCTGGCAGGGGTTTCCTTTTCTTCCAGTAGAAGGATCCGACTTCGGCAGGTAGTGCTACAGCGTGAGGACACAGGAGTCAGGTGCACAGTGGTGATACTTTTAATTAGGATTCATAAAAAGTATAGTACAGGTGCAGACAACACATTTCGGAGGGGCTCCTTTCTTCATCAGGTCCAAGTTACAGTTTACAAGTGACTAATAAACTGTACACTTGTAAACTGTAACTTGGACCTTCAAAGGAGGGAGCCCCTCCGAAACGAATTGTTTGCACTATACTTTTTATGAATCCTAATAAAAAAGTATCACCACTGTACACCTGATTCCCGTGTCTTCGCGCCGATTTAACACTAACTGCTCCTGTCGGATCTTTCTACTGGAAGGAAAGGAAACCCCTGATGGGATTTCCATATATCCACATCTGTAATCCTGCATTCTATACCGTCCTCGATGGGACCCACGACCAGCTGCTCCCGACATACCTACCAGAGACCTGCTTAAAACGCTAACCAGTGTTGTGCCTGTAATAGTGCAACCTACAAAGGTGAGCAGGTCCATTACCTCTTGTGTTACCCTCCATTGGTATTGCTGATTATCGGCACTATATGCTGCCATCTCTATCTTTTTTTTTCTCCTATCTCCTGCACACATGTTTGATTTCAGACCTTCTGAGCCTTTTCTCACATATGAAGGTGGGGGAAGCAATCTTCCAAAGCTTTGGTAGGGGGCCCAGCCAGCAAATTCTGGACAGGCTAGGACAATTTAGGATATTTTTGTTCTCTTTTTTCTATGGCTACTTGTGTTCACCCAACTTGCACAGCGCCAGCACTGACCTCATGGTGGTGCTTTAAGTGATTATGTTTTTTTCTGTTTATTATGATTTCTGGCCCTTCTAATTCCATAAAATAAATGTAATAATATTCAGATATGTAGTTGAGGGAGCCACTGCAAAGGTGGCCATACACATTAAATAGAAGTAGGTTGATGGTTTAACAACAATTTTAAAAACAATAACCTGATGAACAATCACTTCAAAAGGCTCATCTATTCATGTTTTAGTCATATTGTCCATTAAAGAGGTTTAAACTGACCATACATGATCAATAACTCTGAGGAAAAAGTTAAATAATCTTTCTGGGAAAAGTTTGGAAGGTTTTAAGAATATTCTTTCCCCAAAGAACAGGTGAAAGATATTTCCTGAATGAAATAACTTTTTTTCATCTGATGTCCAAAATGTATTTATATTTTCAGATGATAAAAGTCTGTTATTGGCTAAATGATCAAATTGTCCCCCAAAAACTCAAAGGGAAAGACAGAAATTCCAACTATTATCACATAAAAAAGTTTACCTCATATTTGTCCTGATGAAGGTGCTAAGGCAGTGAAACATGTAGAGGGGGGCGGGAACAATTGATTTTAAGACACAGTTCCTATGTCTAATTTGCACAAGGCTCTGCAAGGCTCTTTAGTGATTGAGATATATATATATATATATATATATATATATATATATATATATATACACACACACACATATCTGTACAAGTGAAAGATGTGCTATTGTATGGATTTCAATGTGGATTACAATGCTCCTGTTGTATAGAAATAGGTAAACTTTGTGAACCTAATAAATGCTATTCAGATGCATAATATTTAAATCTACAGCAACAAATCCACATAAAATACTCAAAAAAAAAAGAGTAAAAAAATAAAAAAAACATTGCTTTACAACAGAGCAACAAAACAGTTATTAGTTCAGAGTTTAACACATTATGGGGGAGATTTATCAAAACCTGTCCAGAGGAAAAATTGCTATGGGCAACTCAGCAACTTTTCCTCTGTACAGGTTTTGATAATTCTCCCCCTATATATTTAAATGGGCACTGTCACCAACTTTATTTTTTGATATGTTGTAGTACTTATGTACTACAACATATCTCTAATATACTTTTATTATTATTATTTTTTCATTAAAAAGGTTTAATTTACATTTAAAACCGGCCACTGAAAAAGGACTGATTTTGGAGTGGCAATCATTCTTTTTTCAGTTAGGCTGCACTCGCTCCCTACCTGTCAATCAGACAGGCGGCAGCGAGTGCATTGGCTCCCCGGCCACTGGCTGGGAGGCCACTCCTCCCGCACATCGCCGCCGCTGTCCCTGCACACCCGCTGCCAGACTCTGCAGTAACTGCAAGTGTAATGAGGGAACGGGGTATGCGGGGCGGGGTATTTGGGGATTGAGGAGTGAAAGGGCTAGTGCCGTAGCGGGGGGGGGGGAAACGGGCTTTAAATAACATAACATCAGAATGCCTTGGCTGGATACCACCTGTTATACCATCATAACAATAAAGGTGAAGATGTTTTTTACAACTGCTAAATACAATATTTTCTCCGAAAAAGGGTGAAACAAAAGCTTCAGGTCATCAGTTAAAAACTTACCGTCCACTAAGAGAAGAATAGAAAGGTACAACATGAATGCCCAGTGGTCCATCATCCCCTGAAATTTCTACTTTTCTTGTCAAATCACTATAAAAAAAGGAAAAGAAAAAACATAGGTTTTGTTAAGGAAGAAGCTTCTAATTACTATTATAAAATGTGAGTGGCATTTAGTACATATTTTTGAAGATAATGGTATTACTTGACAGTTCATTGCAGCAAAACTAATAGATCTCATTGAGCAAAAGGATTGAAATGAAAATTTCTATATAATGAAGAAGCTGGCATGCTTGACCAACTTTTGATCACCATTCACGCAAGCAGTTGATGGAGGGTTTCAATATTCACCCCTTCACTTCTGGAAAGGGCAGGAACCTTTTGCTGCAAAAAGAGGTCATGTCAATTTACCGATGTGTTCGGGAGCTGCTATTAACGTCACTTAATTTGAGGCCTTAGTATAGCCTCTTGCCTACCCATGTGGCAGAAAAAGACTGCTCAGTCATATCAATTTGACATTATACGATTAGAATGACAATTCTTTTCTGCATCTTGTAAGATAGGTTTGATTTCATAGAACAAATTTCATGTTTATGTTAAATTATGAAAAAACTTTTGCCACAGTAAGACATTTTACTGATTTATTGATTTACTGTAAATCAATGTTGTTACATAAAAAAACTAAAAACAGGAAGTAACCAAATGGTATGAATAATATTTTAAAGCACTGTAATTTTACATGCATAAAACAAATTAGACACTTCATAGGTCAACTAAATATGAGGTTAATATCTTGTCTAAATCAATGGTAAGTGGCCTATATGCCAGTCTCACATATGCTCCTCACACAATGTTAACTTTGCCAGATAGTGAGCCTATAAACACACAGAAGTGAAGTAACATAGCCATAGAATGCAGTTACTGAATCATTTTTACACACAAATTATAATCAAGCATCAATGTGTTAAGAAAACAAGAAAAAAAAATGTGTGAGAAATGGACTTTAATTTTTACAATGTGTTATGTGCAGTAGAAATGTTAACTTTATTTTAAGGGTTAATATAATTACAGTGATAGAATATGGCAAAAAAAGATAATTAATTTTCAGACTAACCTTTCATTGCTTTGTTTACAAAGATGTAAAGAGTGATGGTAGCTTTTTGATCCATGCTTTTGAATCCATGTTTTTCGGCGGTAAGGTGACCAATAAATTGCAATATTTGGAGTATGAAATGTAAAAGTTTGATTTTTTTTCTTCTAATTGTGGGTTTTAGTTATATTTTATACACTATGACTTTGACCACACAATCTATGGTCATTAAGGGCAGAGTTTAGAATTATCACCTATACCTGTTGCTGATGGTTGGTGAACTTTTCTCTCCTGAGGTTTGATGTTTGACAAATGTCAGGAAGAGGTTAATACACAATGGGCAATTTTAGTTTTTTATTATCTTAATAGGTCTCCTCATTTTATACTATAAAATTGATTTACTGTATGAAACTCCCACTAATGTACTGTGGTAGGTTGCTGAGAGTAAAAAGGGTTGGTTAATATAAGAAAAATAAATAAAAAAGAAAATGTCCCAAACACAGCTAATCAAGACTCAAGTGAATGGGGCTAAACTGCAATACCAGATGCTGCCTCTGGAGATCCATGACACTGTTTCTGGAGGAAGGGGGTGAAGGGGCAGCACTGCGACATCTGACAAAGTAAGCCCTGCTACAGATAGAAAACTCAAAACCGCTACATTTAAACATACATTACATCTTGAAGCACAACTTCTATGCTTTTAAGACAAATGCCTAAAGTGCAGCACCATACAGAATAGTCATTTTTCTCCCCACTGCCCTCCATGGCTTGTAGCTGTGCAAAACCTGTCTGCGCGAGATCCAGCATAGTGTGATTATATAGTGCTGGGCCTTGTGCTAGAGATGGGTCTTGTGCAGCTACGAGAGCAGCGCCTGTTAAAAGGAGTACGCCACTGGAAAACATTTTTTTTTTATCAACTGGTGCCAGAAAGATAAACAAATGTGTAAATGACTTCTGTTTCAAAATCTTAATCCTTCCAGTACTTATCAGCTGCTGTATTAACCACAGGAAGTTATTTTCTTTTTGAATTGCCTTTCAGTCTGACCACAGTGCTCTCTGCTGACACATCTGTCCCTGTCAGGAACTGTCCAGAGCAGGATATGTTTTCTATGGGGATTTGTTCCTACTCTGGACAGTCCCTGACATGGACAGAGGTGTCAACAGAGAGCACTGTGGATCATACAGCAGCTGATAAGTACTGGAAGGATTAAAAATTTTTAATATAAGTAATTTACAAATCTGGCACCAGTTGATTTAAAAAATGATGTTTTCTAGTGGAGTACCCTTTAAGGACAAAGCCCTTAACCTGTTGGGGACGAAGGGCGTATGCATACGCCCTTGCGTCCTGGTACTTAAGGACGAAGGGCGTATCCATACTCCCGAGGGAATTTCGGTCCCCGCCGCGCAAATGCCCAGGGGGGTCATTAGACCCCCCCCATGTCGGCGATCGGCGCAAATTGCAAGTGAATTCACACTTGCGATTTGCGCTGATTCCAGGTCATTACGGGTCTATGGTGACCCGGAATAGAAGGGGGATCGCGGGTGTCTAAGACACCCACGATCCCCCTAAAGCGATAGGAGTGAGGTGACAGAGGTGCCACCCCTCCTATCTCTGCTATGGTGGTCTAGATGCGACCACCAATAGCAGATCGGGGGCGGGGGGGGGGGTTTACTTTCGTTTTCCCCGTCCTGCCCACCCACAATAGGCGGGGCAGAACGGGGAAAACGAAGAGGAGCGGCGCCGGAGTCCACTTACCCCTTCGGAGGCAGCGGAGCGACGGCGATCGGCAGGCGGCGACGGAGATCTGCGGCGGCGTGCGGCAGAAGAGGACGGCTCCCTGGATGCGACGGAAGCCGGTGAGTAGTTGCCTAGCAACATCTAGAGGGCTACAGTCTGAGACCACTATAGTGGTCTCTAGACTGTAGCCCTCCAGATGTTGCAAAACTACAACTCCCAGCATGCCCAGACAGCTGTTTGCTGTGTGGGCATGCTGTAATTTGTAGTTTTGCAACAGCTGGAGGTCTACAGTTTAGAGACCACTGCACAGTGATCTCTATACTGCCCTATAGATCTTGCAAAACTACAACTTCCAGCATGCCCAGACAGCTATTTGCTGTCTGGGCATGCTGGGAGTTGTAGTTTTGCAATTTCTGGAGGTCCACAGTTTGGAGATCACTGTTCAGTGGTCTCTAAATTGTAGCACTCCAGATGTTGTAAAACTACAAATTCTAGCATGCCCACACAGAAAACAGCTGTCTCGACATGCTGGGAGTTGTAGTTGCGTACCTCCAGCTGTTGCATAACTACATCTCCCAGCATGCCCTTCTGTGATCAGTACATGCTGGGAATTCTAGTTTTGCAACAGCTGGAGGCACACTGGTTGGAAAATACTGAGTTAGGTAACAGAACCTAACTGAAGGTTTTCCAACCAGTGTGCCTCCAGCAGTTGCAAAACTACAACTCCCAGCATGCACGGTCTGTCAGTACATGCTGTGAGTTGTAGTTTTGAAACAGCTGGAGGTTACTCCCCCCAGGGTACATTCACACGGGCGGGTTTACAGCAAGTTTCCTGCTTCAAGTATGAGCTGCGGCAAATTTTTCGCCGCAGCGCAAATTCGTAGCGGGAAACTCACCGTAACCCGCCAGTGTGACTGTACCCTAAAAACACTACACTACACTACACTAACACCTAATAAAGAGTAAAACACTACATATACACCCCCTTACACTGTCTCCCCCCCCAAAAAAATGAAAAACATTGTACGGCAGTGTTTCCAAAACGGAGCCTCCAGCTGTTGCAAAACAACAACTCCCAGCATTTCCGGACAGCCACTGACTGTCCAGGCATGCTGGGAGTTTAGCAACAGCTGGAGGCACCCTGTTTGGGAATCACTGGCATAGAATACCCCTATGTCCAATCCTATGCAATCCCTAATTTAGTCCTCAAATGCGCATGGCGCTCTCTCACTTCGGAGCCGTGTCGTATTTCAAGGAAACAGTTTAGTGCCACATATGGGGTATCTCCGTACTCGGGAGAAATTGCACTACAAATTTTGGGGGCTTTTTCTCCTTTTACCCCTTATGAAAAGGAAAAGTTGGGGTCTAAACCAGCCAGTTAGTGTAAAAAATTAAATTTTTACACTAACATGCTGGTGTTGCCCTTTACTTTTTATTTTCACAAGAGGTAAAAGGAAAAAAAGACCCCCAAATTCAGTAACGCAATTTCTCTTGAGTATGGAAATACCCCATATGTGGGCGTAAAATGCTCTGCGGGCGCACAACAAGGCTCAGGAGTGAGAGCGCACCATGTACATTTGAGGCCGAAATTGGTGATT
The DNA here is from genome assembly GCF_029499605.1 of Hyla sarda. Lineage (NCBI taxonomy): Eukaryota > Metazoa > Chordata > Amphibia > Anura > Hylidae > Hyla > Hyla sarda. The sequence goes on along the minus strand of NC_079196.1, from coordinate 104,915,930 downwards.
TGCACAGGGGTGGCTGATTTTACAGCGGTTCTGACATAAACCCCAAAAAATTAATACCCACATAAGATCCCATTTTGGAAACTACACCCCTCACGTAATGTAATAAGGGGTATAGTGAGCACTTACGCCCCACAAGTGTCTGACAGATTTTTGGAACAGTGATCCGTGAAAATGAAAAATGTAATTTTTTTGTTTGCACAGCCCACTGTTCCAAAGATCTGTCAAATGCCAGTAGGTTGTAAATGCTTACTGTACCCCTTATTACATTCCGTGAGGGGTGTAGTTTCCAAAATGGGGTCACATGTAGGGGAGTCCACTGTTCTGGCACCACGGGGGGGCTTTGTAAATGCACATGGCCCCCGACTTCCATTCCAAACAAATGATCTCTCTAAAAGCTCAATGGCGCTCCTTCTCTTCTGAGCATTGTAGTTCGCTTGCAGTGCACTTGACGTCCAAACATGGGGTATTTCCATACTCAGAAGAAATGGGGTTACAAAATTTGGGGGGCATTTTCTCCTATTATCCTTTGTAAAAAAGTTAAATTTGGGGAAAAACCAGCATTTTAGTGGTTTTTCATTTATACATCCGACTTTAACAAAAAGTTTTCAAACACCTGTGGGGTGTTAAGGCTGACCGTACCCCTTGTTACGTTCCTTGAGGGGTGTCGTTTCCATAATAGTGTGCGATGTGGGGGGGGTTTGCTGTCCTGGCACCATAGGGGCTTCCTAAATAGGACATGCCCCCCAAAAACCATTTCAGAAAAACTCACTCTCTAAAATCCCATTGTTGCTCCTTCGCTTCTGAGCCCTCTAGTGCACCCGCCGAACACTTGACATACACATATGAGGTATTTTCTTACTCGAGAGAAATTGGGTTACAAATTTTGAGAGGATTTTTTTCCTTTTACCCCTTGTAAAAATTCAAAAACTGGGTCTACAAGAACATGCGAGTGTAAAAAATTAAGATTTTGAATTTCCTCCTTCACTTTGCTGCTATTCCTGTGAAACACCTAAAGGGTTAACACACTTACTGAATGTCATTTTGAATACTTTGAGGGGTGCAGTTTTTATAATGGGGTCACTTATGGGGTATTTCTAACCAGAAGACCCTTCAAATCCACTTCAAACCTGAACTGGTCCCTGAAAAATTCAGATTTTGAAAATTTTGCGAAAAATTGGAAAATTGCTGCTGAACTTTGAAACCCTCTTATGTTTTCCAAATTTATGATGCAAACATAAAGTAGACATATTGTATATGTGAATCAATATATAATTTATTTGGAATATCTATATTCCTTATAAGCAGAGAGCTTCAAAGTTAGAAAAATGCAAAATTTTCAAATTTTTCATGAATTTTTTTTTATTTTTCACAAAGAAAGGATGCAAGTATCGACAAAAATTTACCACTAACATAAAGTAGAATATGTCACGAAAAAATCTCGGAATCAAATTTATAAGTAAAAGCATCCCAGAGTTATCAATGCTTAAAGTGACAGTGGTCAGATTTGCAAAAAATGCTCCCGTCCTTAGGGTCATGATGGGCTCCGTCCCCAAGGGGTTAAAGAGGTACTCCACTAGAAAACTCCGGTGGAAAACTAATTTTTTTTTTTAAACTGGTGCCAGAAAGTTAAACAGATTTGTAAATGACTTCTATTTAGAAATATTAATCCTTTCAGTACTTATTAGCAGCTGTATGCTACAAAGGAAATTCTATTCTTTTTGAATTTCTTTTTTGTTTTGTCTACAGTGCTTTCTGCCGACACATCTGTCCGTGTCAGGAACTGTCCAGAGCAGCATAGGTTTGCTATGGGGATTTTCTCCTGCTCTGGACAGTTCCTGATACAGGCATCAGGTGTCAGCAGAGAGAACTGAGGACAAGACAAAAAAGAAATTCAAGAAGAATAGAATTTCCTCTGTAGTATACAGCCGCTAATAAGTACTGAAATAATTAAAATTTTTAAATAGAAGTCATTTACAAATCTATTTAACTTTCTGGCACCAGTTGATTTAAAAAAATATTAATAATAATTTAATGTTTTCCACCGGAGTACCCCTTTAAGTCATTTAAATGCTTAAAAAAAATTAAGATGATTTAGAAAAATGACTACTGTATATAGTGCTGCATAAGGCTCTAATCATACCAATCTGTGTTCTACCTATAGAAACATTTCTTTATGCAGTTTATGGCTTATAGCCTTTCCCCATTGCAATGGGCCTGCCAGCCCAAGTGTTCACACAATACACAGAAAGGAATGATCATAGTTTTTTTTTCTGTGGCTGTAGTAGCTGATATTTAGAATTTCTTGTTGAAAGGGCAGGGGACCCTCATTGTGTCTTAGGTTCTTTACTACCTTGGATCAACTCCTTTTTTGTGATATCATGGTCCCTCCAGGTTCAGCATTCCTCTGGTTTTTTTCCCAGGATTCTGTTTAGCTTGAGACAAGAGCTGATCACTGAGGGCTTGGCTTCTTTTTGCCTTCCCCGATAAGCCAGCCCCCTGATGATGTTTGTAGTCCAGCTGTACATGCCGTCGCCCCTGTGATTAACAGTTGTCTAAAGCCAGATAGTGGGAAAGGCTTTAGACAACAGTCATCCAGACTAGAGATGAGTGAACTTACAGTAAATTCGATTCGTCACGAACTTCTCGGCTCGGCAGTTGATGATTTATCCGGCATAAATGAGTTCAGCTTTCTGGTGCTCCCGTGGGCTAGAAAAGGTGGATACATTCCTAGGAGACTCTTTCCTAGGACTTTATCCACCTTTTCCAGCCCATTGGAGCACCTGAAATGCAGTATAAATCATCAACTGCCGAGCCGAGAAGTTCGTAACAAATCAAATTTACTGTAAGTTCGTTCATCTCTAATCCAGACACTTGAGGAATGCTGAACCTTGGGGGACCATGACATCACAAAAAAGGGGTGGATTAACCCCACACATGTGCTACCCCCTTGCTTTATGAAGTTGTTTTACCTAAACAAGTTAAATCAATTAAATTTGTTAAATCTTGAGAAGAGACATTTAAGGGGGCAGATCAACTTATTTCAGTAATATAATAGACTATACGAAAAGTATGAAAGAAACCTTTTCCAGGTAAAACAACTTTGCAGGAGCAGTACCAACAATGGGTGAGACACTTCTTACAATCATCCAATGCTAGTAGTATGGCTTGTACCATACAGTAGCATGGGACTGGGTTATGACAGCTTACATTTCTAACTATTGTGGTGTGAACTATAGGGTTGGTGTGGTGATTTGATATTACTATCATTTGATTTAGATACCTTTTCCTAGTGCACTCAGCTTACAATTGTGCTTTGATGCATATAGTTAATTATTTATAGTGACAGATCCAGTGATTGTTTATAATATAATTGATAGAGACTTGTGTATTTATATATATCATACCCTTTCTTGCATTGTCTCCTGAAGTGCCATATTGAGCTGAATACCGTCAGCCATTAATCTTGTGTTATCCTGTGTTTACATTTGGAGTCAGTGACTGTTTTACCTCATATGTGTTTTTTTAATGGAGATAATATTAATAAAATGTATATGTTTTAACTGAAGTCGTAGTGTAGCCTAACTCTGTGATGAAGTAAGGCCATTAAAAGCTTGTGATGATTACAAATTGTCTATAGAGATGATTTGGCATGTGCTGTGTCTTAAAGTGGTACTCCGGCCCTAGACATCTTATCCCCTATCCAAAGGACATCTTATCCCCTATCCAATAGATGCCTGATCACAGGGGTCCCACCACTGGGGATCCCCTGTGATCTCGGTAGCGGAACCCCAGACATCCGGTGCATGGGCGCAGCCATGATGTCACGAGGCTCTGGTGCTGAACTCGACGCTCTAAACAGCAGCGGAACCCCCGCAATCTCCCTGCTGCACCCACTTGTCATGAGCCTTACAGAGCGAAGATTACTTTGTGTCTGATGACTCATGATACAGGGGTCAGAGTATTGTGACAGCATGGCTCCGCCCCCTTGTGACATCATGCCCCACAACTCAATGCAAGCCTATGGGAGGGGGCGTGGTGGCTGTCACGCTCCCTCCAGTAGGCTTGCATAGAAGGGGTGTGGTGTCACATCATGAGGGGGGCGGGACCCCCACGATCAGACATCTTATCCCCTATCCTTTGGATAGGGTATAAGATGTCTAGGGCCTGAGTGCCCCTTTAAGAAATGGATACTGAGCATGTGCATGCCTGTGAGAGGCTCAAGCAGTGGTAGAAAGTGGGACACCAGTCTCTTGGGAAGTCATGATGGTAAAAAATACACTTAAAAGAGAGGCACACGTTTCGCCCCCAAAGAAATATTACATTAGGAAACAAGAACTTCATGCTATGCTTTTGGCATAAGGCCTTACCATAAAACACTATGGGAGAGATTTATCAAAACCTGTGTAGCTTCTTTCATTTTTAAAGAGGCCCATGAAAAATGAGAGAAGCAATCTGATTTGTTGCTATGGGTAACTGCACCACTCTTCCTCTACACAGGTTTTGATAAATCTCCCCCCTATATGGTGTTTGTTCTCCATTATGGGCAACATCTGAAATGTTAAAAGTGCTTATCAAAGAAAAGACTCTACATAGAATCAAAGCCTTGCAAGAGCATATTTGGTTTACACAACTCAAAAGGCTGCATGCACTAGTTGCTTCAGAATTCCTCAGTGTACACTAAATTGATTTTTTTTTAGCATTCTTTTATCAATTGTATTCTGTTTTTAGCAGCTATCTAGATATAAAAACTGTAATAATAGTTAATAGTGACTGTAAACCAAATGTGTTAAACAGGTCACCTGGGATCTACAAATGTTAGTAACATCATAATCATCATTGACATGCATGTAAGTAAAGCCATATGGTTTACTTAGGTATATTCCTAAAACAAATCCATTATTTACTCTATGCTCAATAGGGCCATATGGTAATGCACTGCAAGGTTTTCACAATCTGAGATTATATTACCACATTACACAGGAAAATAAATATTGGAATTTCCTCTCAAGTTTCAAACAATTTAGCACTCCCAACAATATTATTGTGAGAAGTTAAATCTGAAATGATTACCTTTGCATGTATTTGTACTTCTGCAATCTCATGTGTTCTTCTTGCCAAGTGACATCTCTTTGGTCTTCAGTAAGTACTACAGATCGCCCCTGAAACATACAAGTGGTGTAAGATCACTAAACATGTTTTGTAATGCAGCTTATGTGCCACAAATGTTTAGGTCATTACCAGTAAGATAAAATGAAGGTATTCTTTAAAATTTAGCATGGCAGGATGTTTATTTCACAAATTCATTTTTTACACTAACTGCCCTATCCGGCATACTCCATCCTGTGACACCTCCCCCCCCCCTGGGCCCTCCCTCCCCTACGACTTGTATATATCACTGCCTGTGACTATGTTGTATAATGTATTGTACATATAATGTGTTATACCTGTGGAGCCTCTGCTCGCTCTCTCTTCCTGCTTAGCTGAGTTGAAGTAAGGTCAAGTCCTGTAAGAGTGTGTCTGGAGTCCAGATGAGGCCAAAGTCAGCATGCAGCCATGGATCCACGTGTCCCCTACCCCCAGGTCCAAGTGAAAACCTGGTAAGCTACAAACGGGGTATTGTCAGTCTCAGTCAAGTCAGTCCAAGTTAATCTGCATCAAGTGAGCATGGCCGTGCATAAAATTGTCAAAGTCCACTATAGGTCCCAGCAAGCCCTGTGGCCTCTGAAGTCCCTGGTCACCTCTTTGGGCCTAGCCAAACTGTATAGACTGTTACACCTGTCTGACTCAGTAAAGCTGTCGTTGTTCCGGGAACGGTATTCATGGGCAACCCTGTCCTCCCTACCTAAAATGAAGACCCCTTAACCTGAGGGATTTCAAAGAGAGGATCCAGAGTTTGTCTTTTACTCTTTCCCTCCTAACCAACAGGTGCAACTGCCAACAGGACAACTCAAGGAACCGGCACTAGAGGAAGTCCACACCTGGCCAGTGTCTGAGAACGCTACGGTGGAGCAGATCTTTGAAGGACCGTACAAGGTATTTGAGTCACATTCTCCATCAGAGGTACGTCTCCGGCTGTATGAGAGGTGACAAAAGCCAGGTGAGACCTTGAGAGCGTATGCTGTAGCCCTACAGAATGCCCTAGAGACTCTCCAAAAATTAGATTGTATAACTCCTGAACAAGGCAACAAGGTGTTAATGGACAGGTTCACGGATAGAGCCCATAAAAAGTGGGACAAGGCCCAGTTGAGAATGTTAGCGGTACAAAACCCCCACATCATTTCCTGCTTTTAAAAGACTGGCTATCCAAGTGATTAAGTCCGGGACTGAGTTAGAGGCAGCTTGTACTCCCCTCACACCTGTTCAAGAGCCACTAGGGTAGGTAGCCTGGCCTATAGCATCACAGTCCCCTGTCCCCGCCCCAGTGCAGGCCACTTTGCCAGTCACTGCAGCCTTAGATCTACATAGTGTTAGACAGGAAACCTGCCCCTGCCCCCCCCCCCCCCCCCCCGCTGTCCCAATTACCATAATCCTCCACCCAATAGATATTCGGGGACTCAGAGACCTTTCTGCACCTACTGCAACAGGCCCGGCCATTGGAAAATGCAGTGCTGGGATTTAAACAGATTCATCCTGAGGTCGAGGATCGGACCTCAGGAAAACAGTCTTCAGGTCCAACCCCCTGAACGACCTAAATCAGGACTCTCACTTTATGTCGCCTCCTGCCCCTTTGTAAAAGTCATTGTAGTAGGTGTACCTCTAAAAGGGTTCATAGCTACAGGGTCACAAGTGTCTACCATATCTAAACGTGTTTTCTATCAACATTGGGATGATAGTTTATTATGTGAGCCTGATGATGTTAATTTCAGGGTAGTTGCAGGTAATGGGCAACCAGTCCCCAGACATGGATACTCTTCAGTTGGGAAAGCATGTTCTTATCGGGCAGGGAGTGATTGTAACTAATGTGACAGATAAGGGGTCTGCTGAGTTTATATTGGGGATGAACATTATGAAAACATTTTTACTGAGATATTAGATGCTTTGAATGCCTCTCTTCCCCATATGTCCACTTCAGACCAGCGGGCTGTGCAACACCACTTGAAAGTTCTACAGGCGGAGCAGAAGTTTGCCAACAAGCAAGGTGAAATCTGCAGAGTACGAGTTCAAAATATCAGGTCAGTGACCTTACAACCCAACCATCATCTAGTGTCGAGGACGTCCCCCAATCAAGAACAGGGACTATCAGGCCCTGCTGGAACCTATGCAGTTAGAAGATCATCCTCTTGTCTGAGCTGCGAGAAGTCTCGTCACTGTCACCAATGGGAGGGTCCCGGTGTGGTCAGTAAACCTGTCTGATTCTGCTACTGTCCTACCCAAATACACTCCAGTGGCTCAGTTGTACCTCCTAGAGCTGAAGGACATTGTGACAGAACGTCTGGTGGCCCGACAGCGTACAACTCAAGTTTCTGATGGATCTGGTGTTAAACCCCCAGAGCCTTGGTGGGCATAGCTCCAGGGTGGCGATGACACTACTCCAAGAGACCAGGTCAATGGAATCATCAATGTCACTAAAATATATCATGAAGCTTTCAGCAAGCACCCACCGACTTTGGGAAAACGTCAATGATCCAACATTGGATTCTCACAAGTGACAGCCCGCCTATCAAGGAGAGACACCGCCGGGTCGTGCCAGGCATGTACCAGACTGTCAAAAAGATTCTGACCGACATGAATCAGGCGGATGTAATACAAGAAAGTCAGAGTCCCTGGGTGGCACCACTTGTCCTGGTCAAAAAGAAAGACGGAACCATCCGCTTCTGTGTCGACTACAGGAAGTTGAACAATGTCACACATAAGGACGCTTATCCTTTGCCAAGGATCGAGGAGTTGCTTACGGCCCTCAGGTCTGCTGCTTACTTCTCCACATTGGATTTGACCAGCAGATACTGGCAAGTGCACATGACCATGGAGGATCAGGAGAGACCGCCTTCGTGACAACCATGGGGTTGTTAGAGTTTAAAAGCATGTCATTCGGGCTATGTAATGCCCCTGCTACGTTCCAGTGTCTGATGGAAAGATGCATGGGTCATTTGAATTTCCAAAGTGTCTTTTTGTACCTGGACGATGTCATCATGTAGTTTAAGCCTTACCAGGCACACCTCAGTCAGTGGCGGATCCAGGGGGGGGGGGGGGCAACGGGGCAATTGCCCCCCCCCCCCCCCCCCGAGATTGCTGTCCCCCGCCCCCTAGAATGGTGGAGCCGAATTTTTAATGTGAGGTGCTGCAGGGCAAAGCACTGGGGGCACTATCTGTTAAGAGCACATGACAGGGGGGGGCCTGTGCTGTGCCCCTCACATATAATGCCCCCTGTGCTGTGCCCACACATATAAATTATATGTGTGGGGGGCAAAGCACAGGGGGCATTACATGATATATTGCCCCCTGTGCTGTGCCCCATACATATAATACCCCCTGTGCTGTGCCCCACACATATAATGCCCCCTGTGCTGTGCCCCCACACATATAATTTATGTGTGTGGGCACAGCACAGGGGGCATTATATGTGAGGGGCACAGCACAGGGGGCATTATATGTGTGGGGCACAGCACAGGGGGCATTATATCATATAATGCCCCCTGTGCTGTGCCCCACACATAATGCCCCCTGTGCTGTGCCCCACACATATAATGCCCCCTGTGCTGTGCCCCACACATATAATGCCCCCTGTGCTGTGCCCCACACATATAATGCCCCCTGTGTTGTTCCCCTCACATATAATGCCCGTGCTGTGCCCCACACATATAATGCCCCTTGTTCTGTGCCCATCACATATAATGCCCCCTGTGCTGTGCCCCACACATATAATGCCCCCTGTGCTGTTCCCCTCACAAATAATGCCCCCATCATGCACCACTCATATATAATGCCCCCATCCTGTGCCCCTCATATATAATGCGCCATCATGCGCCCCTCACATATAATGCCCCCTGTCCTGTGCCCCTCACATATAATGCTTCTGTCATGTGCCCCAAACATATAATGCCCCCTGTGCTGTGCCCCTCACATATAATGCCCCCTGACTGGACAGGACAGGGGGCATTATATGTGAGGGGCGCATGATAAGGGCATTATATGTGAGGGGCAAAGAACGGGGGCATTATATGTGAAGGGCACAGCACGGGGCATTATATGGGAGGGGTGCATGATGGGGGCATTATATGTGAGGGGCAAAGAACGGGGGCATTATATGTGAAGGGCACAGCACAGGGGGCATTATATGTGTGGGGCATATGACAGGAGCATTATATGTGAGGGGCACAGCATGGGGGGCATTATATGTGAGGGGCACAGCACAGGGGGCATTATATGTGAGGGGAACAGCACAGGGGACATTATATGTGAGGGGCACAGCACCGGGGGCATTATATGTGAGGGGCACAGCACAGGGGGCATTATATGTGAGGGACGCGTGATGGGGGCATTATATGTGAGGGGCAAAGAACGGGGAATTATATGTGAAGGGCACAGCACAGGGGGCAACATATGTTAGGGGCACAGGGCATTATTATGTGGGGGGAACAGGACGGGTCATAATTATTATATGTAGGGGCACAAGATGGGGCATTATTACTATATGTGAAGGCACAGAGTGTTCTGCATTTCAGAAGTATATTGTAGATTATGAGGAATTTCTGGGGTGGTACATTTTTTTATGGGCCACAATACATTTGGGTATTTTATTCAGAGGGTGCACTGCACAGCAAGTTATATTCAGAGAGTGCAGTGTGTGGTAGTATTAAATTTAGAGGGTACAGTGTGTGGTGGTATTATATTCAGAGTGCAGTGTGTGGTAGTATTATATACAGAGGGTACAGTGTGTGGTAGTATATTCAGAGAGTGCAGTGTGTGGTAGTATTATATACAGAGGGTACAGTGTGTGGTAGTATTCTATTCAGAGAGTGCAGTGTGTGGTAGTATTAAATTTAGAGGGCACAGTGTGTGGTAGTATTATATTCAGAGAGTGCAGTGTGTGGTAGTATTCTATTCAGAGAGTGCAGTGTGGTAGTATTCTATTCAGAGAGTGCAGTGTGGTAGTATTAAATTTAGAGGGCACAGTGTGGTAGTATTATATTCAGAGAGTGCAGTGTGTGGTAGTATTATATTCAGAGAGTGCAGTGTTTGTTAGTATTAAATTTAGAGGGCACAGTATGTGTTAGTGTTATATTCAGAGGGCACAGTGTGTGGTAGTATTATATTTAGATGGCGCAGTGTGTGGTAGTATTATATTCAGAGGGTATGGTGTGTGATAGTATTATATTCAGAGGGTACGGTTTGTGGCGGTATTATATTCAGAGGGTACAGTGTGTTGTATATTCAGGAGGTACAGTGTGTCAGAATTATATTCAGAAGGTATGTATTATAATAATTATTGTTTTCATATAGAGGATCAGAATCCGCTGACATAGTGAGGAGACGTCTGGGCATCAAGTTCTGCAGAGAGAACATTTAGCTGAAACAAGTCCCGGTGGTATCTACATCTGAATTAGATAAGGAAAGACTATAGAGAAGACGTCACCTGTAGTCACTGATATCATTCTGTATCCTCCTGTGTGTGTCCTATCAGAGCTGGAGTCACTTGTAAGTTCTGCAGTAATGATGGGTGAAACAACAACTCCCAGCATCCCCTTACCACTACTTAGGTCATACTGGAAGCTGTAGTTTTAAATGGTAAAAACTTCTTTAGCACTTTCCCATTCTGTGGCAATTGGTATATTTGATAATTATTCTGACATGTGAACATGGCCTAAGATTCTTAAACAATGTTAGGACTGTATGATACATTTAATAATAGTGTAAGTTCCGTAAGCAACATCTTATTTTCTGTCTGCCAACACAAAATACTCTAATAGTGCCCCTCCCGAGACTCCACTCTGGATCCGCCCCTGACCTCAGTCATCTGCCAAACGTCTTTCAGGTCTTGATCAAGCATGGATTGAAGATCAAACCATCAAAGTGTCACTTATTCAAACCTCAAAAGTCCATTACTTGGGACAAGTTGTCAGCGCCGAGGGAATCCAGCCAAATCCTAAAAAAAGGTGGATACTGTCAAGAACTGGCCTACCCCATGCACAGTGAAATATGTCAAGAGCTTCCTGGGATTTGCCAGCTACTACCGCCACTTCATCCCACACTTCACCCAAATTGCAGAACCCCTCACAGCACTTCTATGGGGTATGCCTAAGCTAAGGAGAGTTACAGTGGAAGACTACCTATTGAATGGGCCGAAGAGCAAGAGACAACAATATTACGAGCTCTTAGGCGTCTGCTGACAGAACCACCCATCTTGGCATATCCAGACTACAGTCAGCCACTTATGCCAGTTTTGAATGTCTAGGAGCTGTTCTGTCCCAAGTCCAGGAAGGACAAGAGAGAGTGATTGCCTATGCCAGTCGTAACCTGCGAGGAGAAGAGAAGAATGATGCCAAGTACAGCTCATTTAAATTGGAGCTTCTCGCCCTGGTATGTGCCATGACAGAAAAATGCAAGGATTATTTGGTTGCCACGCCATTTACTGTCTACACAAATAACAACCCGTTAGCCCACCTGAACACTGCCAAGTTGGGTGCCATTGGACAGCGATGGGCTTCAAGATTAGCTAATTACAGCTTCACCATGAAGTACAGAAGCGGCAAGTCAAACGTCAATGCTTATGTAAGGTCTCGGATGACCCCTGGTGAAAACCACCTGTTGAGGACATGTGGGAAGACGTGGATATGCCCCCATTTTATCAACGGTTTGTGAACCAGAATGTTGTGATTGCCCTCATGGACGATTAACCTAGGTCCGAAAGGGTTAAAGAAGACCTATACACCTGGAAGACTCTCCAAGATGAAAGTTGAATTATGGGGGATCTGTTAGACTACCTTCTGGCGAAAAAGGTACAAACCTGTATATGCCGGGCACAGTGTGATTACGAGTTGAAATGTCTGTGGCGGCAGAGAAAACGACTGTTTGTGCACAAAGGACTGTTGTACTGAAATTCTTTGGATCCAGTCTCTGGAGAGCGACTTCATCAGATTGTGATTCCCCAAAAAGATGTGGTGATGGTCCTCAACGCATACCATGACCAGTCGGGACACTTTGGAGTCCACAAGATCGAAGCCACTGTCAGGCGAAGATTCTATTGGATAGGAATGCAGAGCGAGATTGAGAAATGGTGCAGTGAATGTTCTGTCAGTAATGTCACCAAGAATGTGTGCAAGGACGCAAGATCACCCCTCCATTCCATCCAGAGTGACAGACCCCGCATGTTGGTCGCTCTAGACCATGTGAAATTGTCTCCTACCTGGTCCGGGTATATCTATGTTCTCACCATGGTGGATCATTATTCCAAGTGGGTTGTCATTGTACCTGTCAAACATCTCACAGCCAAGACAGCGGCCCATATCTTCTACTCCAGATGGGTGCAAACCCTTGGGTATTCATAGTCTGTCTTAACCGTAAACTGTGGAACGGCCTTCAAGGCCAAAACCTGGTAAGCTACAAACGGGGTATAGTCAGTCTCAGTCAAGTAACTCAAAGTCAATCTGTATAAAGTCAGCGTGGCCGTGCATCAAATTGTCCAAGTCCACTATAAGTCCCAGCAAGCCCTCTGGTGTCTGAAGTCACTGTTCACCTCTTTGGGCCTAGCCAAGCTGTACAGACTGTTACACCTGTCTGACTCTGTAAAGCTGTCGTTGTTCCGTAACTTGGTATCTGAGTCATTATTTTCCCCGTGCCTTGCCCAGGATCCAGCGTTATTCCTTCTGGTGGTGTAGAGGATAAAACACACCCTGTTGTCACAAACACAAGGGGTCAATGCCATCTGCCCCTAGGGTAATTCCATCTGCCCTCATCACACCCTCACCACAATTACTCTAAATGTTGCTTGACATATATTTGGAGATTTGCACTGGCAAAACATACAGCAAAATTCTGTATGTATGTGGATGAGATTTGTAAAAACTCTGTAAAACCTTAATACTGCAGTTTCTTTTTCTGTAAACTGGAAATTATGCTGCACATCATATTGGTTTCTATAGTAGATTTGCCATTATTGAGTTTAAAGTAAAAACATGCAATACATCTGCAACAAATGCTCTGTTGCAGACTTTGCTGTGGAGATATATGTATTATCCTTAGTATTTAAATGAATAAAAGTTTGTCACATAGAACTATTTGTTTACTATATCCCGAGTTAACCCAAGTTTAAGTGGAGTAAACCTTTCAATAATAAAATATATACATTTATATACATATTTATAGGCACCTATTTTTAGATTGCCTAATACAAATATGTATTACCTGCATTAACACTGTGCACTTTTACTTTGAGTGAATAATAATCCTAATCATTTATTTCTCTTAAATGAAAGGCTTTGCTAATCTGTGGTGGCAAGCAATAAACGAAAAGGAACAGAATATATCTGCCAATAAAGCAAGTATTTTCTGTTTAATCTATTTTGTCTTATTGTGGAGGGGTTATCCCAAAAACAGGCAACAGACAGCAGGAGATGAATTAGCTTTAATGTACTTTACTCAGACCCTCATGACACTAATGTAAACACTACCAAATCCATAAAAGACATCCAGTTTTAAGAGGTTACTTCGGAGATGTCCACAAATGAAAGTTTATCCAGACGGCACAGGGACAAAACCAATGAATCAGATACGTAGTATTAGACTTCCTTTGAATGCAGGCATAATATTTATTTAGCATTCACAATTTTTTATTATTAAAAGCATTCAACTAATGTGACAAGATAGCAACAGCCTTTTATGTCAATATTCCAACCTAAACATAAATCCCAGCTATAACATCATTACTTCCTAATATTATGTAGATTTCCCTTGTGCGGTAACTGGCACTAGCATTACATCTTTTATGTTCTGTAAGCTGCAATAAGGGTCCTCTATATACTCTCTGTCCTGTTTATTAAACCACCTATCTACACTGTGGCACTGCAGGAATTATTAGGGAAGATTGATCAAAACCTCTGGAGAGGAAAAGCTGGCCAGTTGCCCATAGCAACCAGATTGCTTCCTTAATTTTTAAATACCGTAGGTCTCTTAAAAATTAAAGAAACAATCAGACTGGTTGCTATGGACAATGGATCAGCTTTTCCTCTGCATCAATTTTCATAAATCTCCCCCCTTATCCTGCTGAAAGGGAATACAGCTGCATGAAGCATACACTGTACTTAGACTGCAACAATGTTTAGGTAGGTGGAACATGTAAAGGCAACATTCACACAAATTCCAGAACCCAACATTTCCCAACAGAATATTGTCCAAAGTACCCGCTTTGCATCCCCATAAAGTTGTTAGGCCCCCTCTGTGCCCCCAAATATAGCTGTAGGCCCCAAAACTTTCCCACTTTGGGCTCCTCTGGTCTGGGGACCTATTGCTATGGCTCAGTCTGCTGGGGAAGTGAAACAACTAAGCTGATGGTAGTTACTGCCCACAGCAGCCCAGTTCCCGGGATTCCCCTTTGCTGTCCTCCTGCTCCACTCCTCGGTGCAGTGACTTCAGCCTACCATTTCTTTCAAAGTAGTCCAGACCAGTAACCAGTGGCTGTGTCTGCCATTACTGATTTTCTTTTTTCAAGTACCCACTGGAGAACTGCTGAGTACCCCTGGGGGTAATTGTACCCCAGGTTAAGAACCACTGGCCTAAAAGACTGCTGTTTTGAAGATGCTCTGAACCAGCTGCCATGCCATTACAAATCAGCTGTTTGGCAAAGATGCAGCACCTGGATGTACACAGTGTAGAAAGCCGGAAGCCCAGGCTCTGTTTGTTGTGTAGTAGCTGTGCTGAGTCCTGACTCCTTTGGGAATCCATCTGCCACAACTTGGCAGGGAAACTGCAAAATGTCCACAATCTGGGCTTCCGTCTCCATACAGCTTTGCCAAACAGTTGTTCTGCGGGGATGATGGGTTTCATTGTGTCACCAATCATATATTGATGGCTTATCCATCAACAAGAACAACTTTAAAAAGGAGAAATCTAAGCAGAACTGCTATAGTGCACTCAGAAGTGGCAACACTTTTTGACAGTTATGCGTTAATGCCAAGGAATGTTCTGCATATTCACTGCATATTTTACCCCAATACATTTAAAAAGTGAAAATCTGCAGCATGCTTGTTTCATTCCATTTTTGGTACTGTAATTTGGTGTGGATCTTCAGTTCAGTAGCTGCACTTGGGTTTTTTTTTCTGGCAGTTTTTGTAAAACTGCCACTGTAATTTTTGAGCCAAAGCCAGAAGTGTATTCAAAAGGAATAGGACATATAAAGGAAGGACTTATACTTCTCCTTCCTTATGGCTCCACTTCTGACTTTGGCTCAAAAACTGCCAGAAAAAAAACCAAGTGGAAACTTAGCCTTAATCTACCATGTCCAAATACACCCTTAGGCTAGGTTTCCACTTGGTTTTTTTTTTACACTTGAAAAAAAAAAAAAAAACACATGAAAAACTGACACAGGTTTTTCCTACGTTTTGGCAGTTTTTTTGGCGTTTTTGCCTTCAAGAGAAAATTGCATTTTTGGCCCCTTTGGAATTTTTTTTTTCTAAATTTGTTGGGTACCAAAAAAAAAAAAAAAAAAAAAAAAAGATGCAGTAGGGATCAGAAAAATGTATTCAATTTCTTTTATAGTGAAATTTTAATTAATGTTTAATAAAGTGTGTGTTTCACTTTTTTTCTCTATTTTTTTTTAGGTAGTTCCATGATGGGAGTAGCAGTACCTGTACTAATAAAAAGATTGTCCCGGGTATCACTCCTGATACCCGTTGCAATCGTCCTATCTATTGCAGAAATGCCTAGTGGCGTTCGCATCTCTGCTCTGTACTCCGGCTGGCCAGTGATGTAAATAGATATCCCCCTCACTCATTCATATTTTCTGCCCAGAGTGGGGCTTGGCCAGATGGCTGCAGCCAATCCCTACTCTCAGAGGGAAATATGAATTGGTGGTCTTCTATTCATATCGCTGGTCGGCTAGAGTATAGTGCAGATATGCGAGCGGTGTACAGATCCGCTCCCCATCTCTGCAATGGATAGGACGATCGCATTGGGTGTCAGGAGTGACACCCTCTGTGATCTGTCCTTAATTGCAGGTACGACTACTCCAAACATGGAGCACACTCTGCTCCATGCTGGGAGCTGTAGTACCTGCATTAATAGACAGATCGCAGCGAGTGTTACTTCTGACACCCGATGCGTTTGTCCTGTATAATGTATACATGGGGGCAGCCGCTTTGACATATATATACACCTATTCATCTTTTCAACAGAGAGTTGTGATTGGCTGGAACCATCTGGCCAATCACAGCTCTCTGCAGGAAATATGAATAGGTGTATATATACAGCAGTGCAAGGGAACATAGAAGAGCGGCCAGCCACTTCTATAAATGATACAGAAGGATTGCAACGGAACCCAGGGTGATCTGTCAATTAGTACAGGTACTATTACTCTTATCATGGGACAGTGTGTTCCATGCTGGGAGTAGTAGTACTGCCTAAAAAATGTAAAAGAAAAAAAAGTGAAAAACACACACACACACTACATATTTATTAGAGATATTTTCCATGGGGACATTGCTGATGTGAACATAACCTTAGGCAATGAGCTGCATTTTTTAAGGAAAACGGTCACCCGTTCACCCGCACTATAACCCAATACACCGGGTTTTAGTGTGGGTGAACAGGAGACTGATGCGGAGTCTCAGACTGCTATACCTACCTGCAGTCCGGAGCCCCATTCCCCCGAAGGTCCCCCTCTTCCAGCGCGGACTTGTGCTTTGAGGAGGGCCTGCTGGCTACATTTAAATATTCATAAGCGCTGGTCACGTGAGCACTCATGCCTACTGAGTGCTACATATTTTTACATATTTTCAAACACATTTTCAGGTTTTGCGTCATGTATCAATACAAATTTGTAATTTTTTTTTCTTTTTTAAAGACAAAAAAAAATTTGGTCTTCAGTGTTTCTAGAAACATGTGTAAACATTACTATTAAGAATTCATGTGCAATCAAACAAAGATCTGAATCTAGCAAGCACAAGGAAGGTTTTCAGCTCACCTAATTCTAGATGTGTGCACGGCCAGCCTCTGGATACAAAGCAAGGAACAAGGAAGGGTGGAGCCAGCATTGAATAAAAATACACTTTTTTATTGTAATCCAAGATTAAAAATCCATAGAAGGCAGGGAAAATGAGCATAAGGACAACAAAGTGCAAGTGCATGACTAAGGTCCATCAGGCCCTTTGACTAAGGGCCTGATGGCGTGAAATGCGTAGGTGTTTCAGGAGTTCCAACCATGAAACTTTTCACTTTGTTGTCCTTGTGCTTATTTTCCCTGCCTTCTATGGATTTTTAATCTTGGATTACAATAAAGAAGTATATTTTTATTCAGTGCTGGCTCCACCCTTCCTTGTTCCTTGCTAAAGATCTGAATCTGACAGAAAATAAAACCTGTAGTTAGGTAGTAAACATGTGCAAAGAAAAAGTGATCGCTAATTTTATGGCTTCATTTCAATTGATTTTAATTGGTAAAACATTTCCATGGGAGTGTGTGCAACTGTATACAGTATACCTCATATTAGAAATGGAAAATATAATAAGGCCTTCTGATACTAATGGTTTTCAATTGATCACTGCTTTAATCACCTTAAGTAGTTTTGTGCCATTCATCGCTGTGCTGAAGAACTGAATTTATAAAATTGAACATTTCAAAGGGCTTTTAAACTGAGCTTCCACATTGTCCTCTCAATGATTCAACTAAGATATTGACAGAGAATATTGCAAAAGCACTACAGCTGTTATCTACCAAATAATGAACTTAACTGGCTAAATTGAATGGCTAAGAGGAAAGTCATGGAGCTGCATGTCTCTTCTTCATAAAAAACAAGGTATTTTTTAACATCTGCCCATTTAAGTGATTTGCAGAGAAGTATGCTGTAAAATATTTTTACTGTGATTTCTGGTAAAACGCAATAGATGGAAAAATGGCTTAATAGACCTAACATATAACATGAACACTACGCCTTTACATAATCATGCCTGGACATCTTTTCTATTAATTTAGCCTGATATGTTATATTATTTCTGTATTATACCATAATTCAGATACTGCAGGAAAGACAATAATTGGGCTGTTTTGTGGGTGATGAGAAGCAGAGGTTATTTCATTGCCGAAAGCTTTCTTCGTAGAAATGGTTTAGATTACAGTGATAAACTCATCACAAGGTTCATTTTGTTCATACAGTCCATATTTGGGAACTCGCTGTTCCTCTAGGAATAAAACTGACCAGCAGAGGTCTAAAAACAAAGAACATAAAGAAATAAATACCTCTTTAAAGATTTTCTGAAAAAATGCAAGGATATAACACACTCCCGATATTGTGTTTGCATTATAGGAACTGTTGCAAGAAAAAGCCTTGGCATAACCATTGGTCATTTTTATCTAATTCACAATTACAATAAAATTCATTCCAGCTAAACTAACAGACACAGCCTAACTAAACCTACAATAAACAAACAGTTGTACTGTTATATTTTTGTAGGGCCCATTTACATATTCCAGGTGGAGATTATATCTGTGGTGGGTGCTGACTGAATAATTTGGTGCTAGGGCCACCCTGGAAATGTGCTGTCTTTATAGACAGCAGAGTTTGGTATCTGAAATCTCCATAGTGTGAATGGTGTGTATTAATTCATCACTATATCTTTGATAGCTTGCTCTCCTAGGACTGTATCCACCTTTTCCAGCCCACCGAAGCACCTGAAAGCTGAACTTATTTATGCAGGCTAAAGTCAGCAACGGCCGAGCCGAGAAGTTTGTGACAAATCGAATCACTGTAACTTCGCTCATCTCTATTCAGCCCTTTTAAGTTTATGCCACAGCATAATAATAGAGTTAAGAACAGGACTCTGGTGTGGTCATTCCAAAACACAAATCATCTACCTTTCATCTGTTCTGTGGATGATTTACTTGTGTTCTTTGGGCCACTGTTTTGCATCAAACATCTCTTCAGCTTGAGGTCATGGACAGTTCCTACATTTTCCTAAAAAATGTTTTGACATGCTTTTAAATGAATCTTCCCTGTTTTGGAGATTGTGGGGTGTTCCCTTCACAATCAGACACTAATCCTCTATCTATCCAGTGAATAAGGTATATGGTTTTTTGGCTGGGAAACCCCTTTAAAACTTGAAAAATGCATTTGTACCCTCACACTCACATTTTTGCAAATATTTTATTATATCTTTTCATGTGACTAGACTAAAGAAATGACATTCTTCTACAATGTAAAGTCGTAGAAAGTAAAATGTACAGCCTGTATAACTGTGTTTAATGTTGCTGTTCCTTGAAAATAACAACACACCGTTATTAATTTCTAAACCTGGGCAGCAAAAGTGAGTACACCCCTAGGTAGAAGTGTCCGAATTGCGCCCAATGTGTCAATATTTTGTCCAAAATTATTTTCCAGCACTCCCTTATACCTTTTGGGCATGGAGTCCACCAGAACTTCACAGGTTGCCACTAGAGTTCTTTTCTACTCCTCCATGATGAAATGCGCTCCCCCACCTTCTGTTTGAGGATGTCCCACAGACGCTCAATAGGATTAAAGGGGTACTCCCATGGAAAAAAAAAATTTTTTTAAATCAACTGGTGCCAGAAAGTTAAAAAGATTTGTAAATTACTTATATTAAAAATATTAATCCTTCCAGTGCTGAATACTACAGAGGAAATTGTTTTCTTTTTGGAACACAGAGCTCTCTGCTGACATACCTGTCCATTTTAAGAACTGTCCAGAATAGGAGAAAATCCCCATAGAAAACATATGCTTCTCTGGACAGTTCCTAAAATGGACAGAGATGTCAGCAGAGAGCTCTGTGTTCCAAAAAAGAACCCATTTCATCTGTAGTATACAGACCCTAAAAAGTACTGGAAAGATTAAGATTTTTTTTTAATAGAAGTAATTTACAAATCTGTTTAACTTTATGGCACCAGTTGATTTAAAAAAAAAAAGTTTTCCACGAGTACCCCTTTAAGGTCTGGGGATATGCTAGGCTAGGCCATTACCTTTACCCTCAGCTTCTTTAGCAAGCCAATGGTTGTCTTGGAGGTGTGTTTGGGGTCATTATCATGTTGGAATACTCATGGGTCATGCTCTGCTTCAGTATGTCATAGTACAAGTTGGCAATAATTGTTCCCTTCAATGATCTGTCGCTCCCCAGTGCCAGCCACATTCATACAGCCCCAGACAATGACTCTCCCATCACTATGCTTGAGTATAGGTAAAACACACTTGTCTTTGTACTCCTCACCTGGTGCAGCCACACACACTTGACAACATCTGAGTCAAATAAGTTGATCTTGGTCTCATTGGACCACAGGACATGGTTCCAGTAATCTTTTCTTAGTCTGCTTGTCTTCAGCAAACTACTAGCAGGCTTTCCTCTTAACCTCCTGAGCGGTATTCCCGAGCGTGACTCGGGGTTAATTTTCCCTGCCAGGATCGGTAACCCCGAGTCACGCTCGGG
Source organism: Hyla sarda (assembly GCF_029499605.1). Lineage (NCBI taxonomy): Eukaryota > Metazoa > Chordata > Amphibia > Anura > Hylidae > Hyla > Hyla sarda. Next base: position 104,895,353 of record NC_079196.1, on the reverse strand, counting down.
GTAGAATTGCAGAGTTCCCGGCCGGGCTGCACGATATATCGCAAAAGAAATGTGATATAGCGATGCGGCCCCCCGGGAAAACATGCGATTATCTGCTCGGGTCGGCTCCCGTTGCGGGGGCCGGCCAGAGCAGGTAAAGGAAAATACTAAAAGTCAGTGTTTCCCTACCAGGGGGCCTCCAGCTGTTGCAAAACTACAACTCTCAGCATGCCCGAACAGCCAAAGGCTGTCCGGGCATGCTGGGAGTAGTAGTTTCACAACAGCTGGAGGCCCCCTGTTAGAAAAACACTGAGCTAAGTGTAAAAGGAAGAAGTAGTAAAATAAAAAAACCTTTTGCTCACCTAGTCCCGGTCCCTGAAGATGCCGTTCCCCTCCGTGCAGTCCGGGGTGTCCTCTCTTCACTATTCATCTTCTAGGACCTTTCACTTTTCAGCCAATCACAGGCCGCAGTGGTGTAAAGCCTGTGATTGGCTGAAGGGGAAAGGACTTGTTCTGCAGGAAATACACTAGGTTAGAAATCTGCCCGGCAAACCTAGTGTATTTGCTGCAGGACAAGACAAGGTGACAAGGGGGGGGGGGGGATGTGACAAAGGGGGGAATGTAACAGGGGGGGAATGTGACAGGGGGGGGGGGAATGTGACAGGGGGGGAATGTGACAAGGGGGGGAATGTGACAAGGGGGGAATGTGTCAGGGGGGGAATGTGACAAGGGGGGAATGTGACAAGGGGGGAATGTGACAGGGGGGAATGTGACTGGGGGGGAATGTAACAAGGGGGGGAATGTGACAGGGGGGAATGTGACTGGGGGGGAATGTAACAAGGGGGGGAATGTGACAGGGGGAAGAATGTGACAAGGAGGGGGGAGAATGTGACAAGGAGGGGGGAGAATGTGACGGGGGATGTGACAAGGGAGAGGGGGAATGTGACAGGGGAGATGTGAAATGGGCGGAGGGAGATGTGAAATTCAGTTAAAAAAATTGTACCGCTTTTGGTACAAATTTCCAGACAGAATCATACCGCCAGGGAGGTTAATCATCTTTAGAAGAGGCATACTTCGGAAGGACAGCGATGCAGTGTGGTGTATGGTCTGAGCACTAACAGGCTGAGTATAATTTTTTCAGTGTTGTCACATGAAAAGATAATAAATATTTACAAAAATTTAAGGGGTGAACTTACTTATGTGAGATACTGTATATCTGACTATTGCCGAAAGGTATAGGGGGAAATATCATCATATCAATGGAATAGGTATTCAATTAAAATATTTATAAAACTGTAGCTTTGCCTGTGGTATTTTTCCATAATATTCAAGGAATTACACAGTAATATTATAATTCATATGCATTATCAAAATCAGTCATTTCAGAAGTGAAAGCTTACTAAGAAGAAGAAAAACGTAACATGGACACATTTTTGCATCTGTATTATGGCATTAAGCACCAGCCTGAACGAAGGTCTGATGACCCAACTGACAGCTGTAATTTTCAGTCATCAAAACCACAGTCAGGCATGGACTTGAAGTCATACTACAATCTCAAAAGTGTGTCCATATTCTGCTTGTGTGACATTGGCCTGAAGCAATAAGGCATAATACAATCTTTTTTTTAATGTTAAACCCTGGCAGAACCCTGTCATCTTGTATAATGTATTTTAAGGGTAATAGTGTAACATATACATTCTTTATACTGATTATCATGCTGATCCTGCTTTGAAAATACATTTTAAAGTTTATAAATTTTTGTAACTTTTCCTACCATAAAATAAATATAATAGAAACATAATTGTTCTGAATTAAAATAAAAGAGAGACACCTTCAGACTCTGCCATAGAAAATATTGGTAGCATTATTTTACTAAGGAGTTAAATAGTGAAAATGTAAATGTGTATTGTATGGGAAAATGGAGCTGGATAAGTGGTCTGAAAATATCAATCAACCCTCTCAGTGGGGTACAGCTTCCTGAAACTTAAGAAAATCAAAGGCTGTACACTGGGCAAGTCTTATTAATCAACAAGCCTAATGAATCCGCTATTTTAAATAATTTAAGAAGACCAGAAGTATTAACATTTATTTTATTCTATACATATTATTGGATCAGTTGTGTATTAAAGGGGTATTCCGCCCATAGACATCTTATCCCCTATCCAAAGGATAGGGGATAAGATGTCAGATCGCTGTGGTCCCGCTGCTGGGAAGCCACAGGATCCCCGCTGTGGCACCCCGCTATCATTACATCACAGAGCGAGTTCGCTCTGTGTGTAATGACGTGCGATACAGGGGACGGAGCAGCGTGACGTCATGGCTCCACCCCTCGTGACATCACAGCCCATCCCCTTAATGCAAGTCTATGGGAGGGGGCGTGACGACCGCCACGCCCCCTCCCATAGACTTGTATTGAAAGGGGCAGACCATGACATCACAAGGGGCGGAGCCGTGATGTAACGATGCTCCGGCCCCTGTATTGCCCATCATTACGTGCAGAGCGAACTCGCTCTGGGCTGTAATGATAGCGGGGTGCCGTAGCGGCGATCCCTTGAGTCCCCAGCAGCGGGACCGCAGCGATCTGACATCTTATCCCCTATCCTTTGGATAGGGGATAAGATGTCTTGGGGCGGAGTACCCCTTTACGGTTATAACAGATTTCCTCCACAGTAGTTTGATAAAGGTCAGTTGGCTGGGGTTTCCAAAAACAAATTTTCTGACTTTTAACCCCAAGTAAATTAAAACATTTCCCAAGAAGAAAGTGCTATGCTGAACCATTTTTATTACAGTCTGTTGATTTAGCTGTTATGCGCAACATTCATATTCTCAGAGAATATAAAATGTAAAAGTTACATTTAAAGGGGTACTCCAGTGGAAAACTTTTTTTTTTAAATAAACTGGTGCCAGAAAGTTAAAAAGATTTGTAAATTAAACAATAAAGATATTTAAGGGTTAAGGTCTTTGGATAAGGAACACACTTGTTGGTTAAGATAAATCAGATATTTATTAATTAGTTTATATCAAACTGACAATCCGGGATCACAGGGCCCTTGTAACTCCACGGAGTCCGATAGATTTAGATAAAAATATATAAAATCATAAAAATTCATATATAGAAATTCATAAATATAGAAATAAAAATATCTATAAATGTATAAGACCACTGGAAATGATAGAAGCTAATTCAGATCGGCACTCTGGATAGTGATTGCTTATAGGTAATGTCCATTATAGTGCCAATGCAGTCCTAAAAGCACATCACAGTCTTTCACGCTTATAAAAATGTCCTTTTGTAACAGTTGAGTGGCAGTTGAGTAATACTCAGGTGTCTGTGACCTCAGACTTAGATACTGCTCTGTATGTCATATAGAGCAATTGTGGGATACTGTATTCTTAAATTCAGCAGCACTGGTTATTATACTCGAATGCCGGCAATTCATTCAAACTATGCGCATCGTATTAAAGTATACTACTTTAATACGATGCGCATAGTTTGAAGGAATTGCCAGCATTCGAGTATAATAACCAGTGTTGCTGAATTTAAGAATACAGTATCCCACAATTGCTCTATATGACATACAGAGCAGTATCTAAGTCTGAGGTCACAGACACCTGAGTATTACTCAACTGCCACTCAACTGTTACAAAAGGACATTTTTATAAGCGTGAAAGACTGTGATGTGCTTTTAGGACTGCATTGGCACTATAATGGACATTACCTATAAGCAATCACTATCCAGAATGCCGATCTGAATTAGCTGCTATCATTTCCAGTGGTCTTATACATTTATAGATATTTTTATTTCTATATTTATGAATTTTTAGGATTTTATATATTTTTATCTATATCTATCTGACTCTGTGGACTTACAAGGGCCCTGTGATCCCGGATTGTCAGTTTGATATAAACTAATTAATAAATTTCTGATTTATCTTAACCAACAAGTGTGTTCCTTATCCAAAGACCTTGAGCCTCAAATATCTTTATTGTTTAGTACTTCTTTATCAGACACCTTAGGTACAGGTGTCAGTTTGTGTTGCCCGGGTCGTTGTAGTGAAACTTTCCGCAGGAGCCTCTCCGCTCTTTACTAGATTTGTAAATTACTTCTATTAAAAAATCTTAATCCTTCCAGTACTTATTAGCAGCTGAATACTACAGAAGAAATTATTTTCTTTTTGGAACACAGAGCTCTCTGCTGACATCTCGAGCACAGTGCTCTCTGTTGACATCTCTGTCCATTTTAAGAAGTTCCTAAAATGGACAGAGATATTAGCAGAGAGCACTGTGCTCGTCATGTAAGCAGAGAGCACTGTTTTCCAAAAAGAAAAGTTTCCACCGGAGTACCCCTTTAAGCATAAGTATAAATTGGGATTACAATAAAGCAATACAATGCTTTACTTAGATGCAAAGCATCTTTCTGTGGAATCCAAATAGGATATAGATATAAATGGTCAATTATAAAACACAATTATGTCTAGATACATTTTCTCTGGTGATGCTGCATTCACACTTTGCAGTACCGCAACTATCACGTACGTTGTCCCGCAAATGGCCAAAATTGCCATAAACTGACAGCTGGGTGTTATCATTCAACTTATCAGAGGGGATTGTCCTTACTTAGTCTGACACCACCAATACTGACTGAATAAAGTAAGACTGTGTAGCGATGCCCTTAACTGGTAAAACCAAAACAGACAGGAGTGGTGGACAGATAACAGGAGTGAGGTTTTCAGAAATGGTCTTTTAGGGTATGTTCACACATACAGACAGGATCATCGCATATTTTTGCTACATATTTTGTACAGCTGATTTCGCTACCCATTAAAGTTAATGGGTAGCAAAATCAGCTTCACAAAATATGCAGCAGATCCTGTACGTGAGAACGTACCCTTAGGCTATTTTCTGCGCATTGCTATAGAAATGTACAAAGTACATAATTTAAAGAAGAATAGGAAGGTATATGTTCTTTATAATGCATACGTGACAAACAGAGGAAATGAAAAACAGCTACAGGATATATGTATTTTTTGGACATACAGGTTATCATTAAATGTAAAATCTTTTAAGTGGTTTCCTTGTTACGCAATAGAATTTTGTCTGCAGGGAAGTTGTTTTGTTTTCATGAAGAGGGATTATGTGTAATTCACATAAACGATTGCTGTACTCTGGAACACAGTGAAGAAAATTGGCCAACAAATGGGAATTGCTCTTTTAACCAACTTCCTGTAATTAGTAGACTTTAGACTCTTTTCTAGTAGAAGACTATGTAGATGGAGCAAGCAAACTGTCTGCTATAGACCACTTCTAAACAGATATATATCAGTGTGTTCTTATTACGTAAAAATACTCAGTACCTAATCTTGACCATGTACATCTAATTTTTATGCCTCTATCACCTCTTTTCATTATCTCATTGTGTTTTAAATCCTCTCCGAGGAAGGACACGTGTTTATCTCCCTTGTGGTCTGGTTAGTGTCCCAGTAGGCATGGGGACCCCAAGTGGTGTGATTTTCAGGTGCTGGCTTCTTTATTAAATATTCAAAAATTTTAAACTATATTACAAAACATAATTTTCATCAGTAACAACATTTAAAAAGTTTTTGGCTCTGACCAAGAAAATCACCCACTTATCCATACCAGATTTTGTGTGATGGATTTTCATTCCACCACACATTATGCATAGTGAGCATGTTCTGTTAAAAGATCACCTCGCTATGTTCTTCATTGGCTAAAAATCATTGTAACAATTTATTATAATACTTTAAATATTAAGACCTTTGAGAACGATATTGCTAAGATTTTTTTTCAAGAAACAGTCATGTCTGTGCATGGGATGTATCTGGTATTGCAATACAGTCCAATTCAATTTAATAGGGACGAGCTGCAAAACCAGATGTAGTCAATCTGCTTTACAATATTGTAGTATTTATACAGTAAGCCAGCTAGTTATATAAACTGTTTTATAGTATAGAAAAGTATCAGAGAGGTTTATATCCCCATTTTCACATGTCAGTATTTAGTAAGATGTTTGTGAATGGGCAGATTCCAAATTTCTATATGAAAAGAAAGTTGAGGTAAGTGAATAGGATAACATTGAAAAAAATTAAAATATTTTAGAAACTACTGTATGCTTAGTGAGATTGTTGTTTCCAATCTACTGCATGAGGAGGTGCAGATGAGGAACCTATTAGTTAAGATATATTATTGTACATGGAGAGATTGTATGTCTGATATAAGGGGATAGATTGGAATAACATTTATCATAAAATATTAAATTGTGTTTTTAGATTATTCAAAAGGAAAATATAGTGTATTTCAATTCTCATTGATAAAAGGTGAAATAAAAAAAATGGATTTTGTTATGCTTATTTTAAAACATATCTAAGCAATTAAAAGTGAGATTGTATGTGGAACAATGCTAAATGGGGATTAGTGATTATATATAAAAGGTGTCCGCAAACCGCAAGTGCAGTGTCCTTGTGTTCTCTGCCACTAGGATATTAGCCTTAAATATAAGATTATTGCATTGTTATAAGGCCACTTGATTATGTCATATACTGATATTTTAGTACGACTCCGCTTAGCACTGTAAAACTAGGTCCACACTACGGAATTTTCGAGTGTAATTCAGCTTACATATTACGCTCGTAAATTTCTGTGCAGCAGAATGCCATTCCTATCAATGGGATTCTGCTGCACAGTGTAGACTACTAAATTTCAGTTACGGATGTTACACTGACAAAAGAATGATCCTACTCATTCTTTCGGCAGAATCAACAAGAATACATTGCTATATATGGAGATGGCAATGTCCGTGTGATCTTCAGACGGAAATTTTCAGGCTGAAGCTTCCACAGTATGAACCTAGCCTAATACTGTATGTTATTAGTTAATTTGCCATCACCTTAGATTAAAAAGGAGTATGAAAATTGTACAATTTAAAGAGTTTTAAAAGGAAAAAAGACAAATAAATGGATAGTCCCTTTAATTTTGTAAACATTGTATTTTATGTCAGCTTTTATACCCAAACCTTTTTTTTTTTTTTTTTTGGTGAAGATATATTAAGGAATAAGTCATAATGTATTTGTCTAATGAATTCAAACAAATATTTTACAGGTGGTAAGGTGTGCATCCACTGTTATTGCTCCTATGTAACCAACAGGGTCAAACACACATTTAACTATCTGCTGTGTGATAACTTTCTTCCCATGGCAGAAACTCTCTTTATACCAGGGTTTTTCTAGGCAACAGGAATAAATAAATCAGACACATATATAGTACACAAATCAAATCTTTCATTCCTCTTGCATTTCTGGAAGAGGTTATTTTGCACTTTCTGCTGTGAAATGTATTACAGAAATATAATCCATCATTCAAAAACCATGTGATGTTTTCACCATAAGGGAAACTTCATTCAATATCTAAATTATGCTCACCTGCAAAGGCCAGATTCTGCATCACAAAATGTCACTATTTATCATATGCAAAGTACAAGACTGCATTATTCATTTCACCCACAGATAAACAATCTCCTGTAGCAGCCAGCTTCATATCAGCAACTGCTTGCGCATATGTTGTTTGTTTTAGGCAGTACCATTTGTAGCACATTGTTTTGAGATTCTGGGGATTCTTCAGTAAACGATGTGTGGATGCATATATTTAAAAGGTAATCAACAGATATCTAGTGGTTTTTTTGGCAGTGGCCCCTTGTGTCTCTGGGGTCCCTTACCCTAGCTACCTCACTATGCCCAACAGACGGATCCTGAGCCTCCGCTATAAGGGAGCTGGGGTACATGTGGGATGTGGGGTCCCATTGGGAACATACTTGGTACAATGAGACTGACACAGCCTAATGTGAACTAACTTTATATAGTATGTAGCAAATGAACAACATACATAGGATAATACAATACCACTAGCACAACTGAGAATTGGTTTGACGCATTATAAATATGTGATACAAGTTGTGAGAAGACACTAATAAAATACATAAAAGGGAAACGTTAACAGAATAAGAACATGGAATGTATGTGGATTAGGGGAGAGGGCTAAAAGAGCAGAGGTAATGAGCTATATTTAGAAATACATGCCAGTGATAATATGTTTGACAGAGACACATTTTACGAAGGACACAATAAGGATAGTGTATAATAATAGGTGGGGTATCAATATCATGTAGCATATTCATCGTACTCAAGGGGGGTATCACTGCTTGTACACAGGGGGGGTTAAATGGGAAGAGAGGGAAGTTAGAATTAATAAGGAGGGTAGATTTATTTTTATTCAAGAAAAATGGGATAGAGTTGAATAATTCATTTTTTTATTTCTGTATAATCCTCCTTCGTTCTCCACTAAAATTATTGTAGAATTTGTCAATTTCTGTAAAGGAAAATGTGATATCCCTACCTTAGAAATAGGAGACTTTATTGGGTTGATGGATGAAAATGTTGATAGATTTAGGGTAGGGAGACCTAACCCAAAAATGGGTCCAACCCCATTGGCGATTATAAGTCAGGAATTGGGATTAATAGATCTACGGAGGGTAAGTAACCCTGACGATCAAGTATTCTATTCTCCTGTTGGAATAAAAGCCATCAGATATACTCAAGAATAGACTTGGCTTTAGGAAAATCCACATTTAATAAAAAAAATTGTGGAAATTAAATATCTGAACCGAAGTATATCTGACCAAAACCCCCTTTTGGTGAAAATGAAAAGGGAAAGCAACAGAAGGGAAAAAATAAAAATAAACACCCATTGGTTTAATTTGTTAGGAAGCACTGGAGATCTTGAGGGAGGCTAAAAAATATGATTGAAGTTAACTGGGGGTCAGCATCAGATGGGATTGTATGGGAGGCCATAAAAGGGTATCTAAGGGGCAAATTATTTGGAAACATTTGTAAATTGAGGAAGAAAAAGGCTGTTGAGTAGGGTAAAACAAGCGGAATAACTTTTTCTTAACTCATCAACAATAAAAAATAAAGAGCAGTGGGAAAGGTGTCAGGGGGAAATAGAGTGGCGCTAAATAGCTATTACCATCATGGCTCCCGTTCAGTGCTGGTCTGATGCAATCTAACATCTACCTGGCGTCCCTGCTACTGTAACAACCTCCTGAATAAAGTCCGGAAAAGAGAAAATGGTGAGTCTTCATTCTCGTCTTATGGTGTATTTTGCTTTGTGCTTGTGGGGGATGCACCGTGTATAAATCTTAGGACTGTATCCACACTATATGTTTCAGTCATTGCCGTGATCAGGTACCTAACATACAAAAGCTTCGCTAGTGCTGAATACTCTTTCTCTCTCTATTGCAATAATTACAAAGTACAATTGGTGAAGCAAAAAACAAGCCCTCATATGGGCCTGTGGATGGAAATATAAAAGAGAGTTATGATTTCTAGAAGGCGAGGAGAAAATAACAAAAATTCTGAAATAAAACTGTCCTGGTCCTTAAGGCCAAAATGGGCCTGGTCCTTAAGGCCATAATAGGCCTGGTCCTTAAGTGGTTAACCTCTTAAGGACGCAGGGCGTACCTGTATACCCTGCGCCCGATCTTGGTAAATAAAATGGGGTCGGTCCCGGTGGCTAATGATAGCCGGGACCCTGGGCTAATAGCGTGCGGCATCGATCATTGTGCCACGCGCTATTAACCCTTTAGACACGGCAATCAACTTTAAAATGAAAGTGAAAGCTTTCCGGGAGCTCGGTCAGGCTGATCAGGACCATCACAATATAATCGCGATGTCCCGATCAGCTAGAATGTGAGCAGAGGTCCCCTCTACTGTCTCCGTCGTGTCTGATCGACAATTGATTGTTCCAAGCCTGAGATACAGGCTTGAGCAATCGACCACCTATAACACTGATCAATGCAAATCTATGGCTTTGCAGGGATCAGTGTAAAAGATCAGTGTGTGCAGTGTTATAGCCCCCTATGGGAGCTATAACACTGCAAAAAAAAAATTTGTAAAAAAAAAAAAAGTTAATAAAGGTCATTTACCTAATAAAAGATTGAATCAACCCCATTTTCCCATAAAAAAAAAAAAAACTGTAAATAAATATAAAAATAAACATATGTGGTATCACCGCGTGCGGAAATGTCTGAATTATAAAAATATATTGTTAATTAAACCACATGGTCAATGGCGTACGAGCAAAATATCCAAATTCCAAAGTATTTTTGGTCACTTTTTATATCCTGAAAAAATTTATGAAAAGCGATCAAAAAGTCTGATCAATACAAAAAATGGTACTGATAACTTCAGATCACAGCACAAAAAATGAGCCCTCACCGGCCCGTACACGTATAAATTTTCCTGCATGTAGTTACAATTTTTTTTCAGAAGTACGACAGATTCAAACCTATATAAGTAGGGTATAACTTTAACCGTATGGACCTACAGAATAAAGTTAAGGTGTAATTTTTACCAAAAAAATGCATTGCGTTGAAACGGAAGCCCCCAAAAGTTACAAAATTGCTTTTTTTCTTCAATTTTGTCGCACAATTAATTCTTTTTCCGTTTCGCCGTGATTTTTTTTGTAAAATGACTAATATCACTGCAAAGTAGAATTGGTGGTGAAAAAAAAAAAGCCATCATATGGAATTTTATGCGCAAAATTTCAAGTGTTATGATTTTTAGAAGGTGATGAGTACTTATCAGTACTTATCAGCTGCTGTATACTACAGATATACTACAGAGAAATTTCTGAAGTTATTTCCAGTCTGACAATATTGATGTCTGCTGACACTTCTGTCCATGTCATGAACTGTCCAGAGCAGAAGAGGTTTGCTATGGGGATATGCTTCTAATCTGAACAGTTCCTGACACAGACAGAGGTGTCAGCAGAGAGCACTTCCTGTGGAACACAGCAGCTGTTGGGTGTGTCTGACTTCCAGAGAGAGAGGATTGAAGCAGTGTTTCCTACAGCCTTTTCCCCAGGAGGGTGGCAGCTTCCTTGGGAGAGCCTCCTGCTATGGAGCCCCAGACTTCCACCCCTCGAACTAGGCCGGAGGGGGGTGGGAGTGAGAGAGCTACGGCCGATTCCAAGGACAGGGTGAGAAGATCCAGCAGGCTCCGCAGTAATGTGGAGCCCACTCCCCCGTCCTTCGCTGGAAACCGCAAGGCGTCCGGTAAGAAGCTTATGGTTATGTCTTCGGGGACTGTGTCTGATACTATGGAACCCCAGCAATGGGGGGTGAAGGGTCCCAGGGAGTCGCTAGCTACTTTCGGTTCCCGCATGCAGGCAAATCTTGTAGAATATGAGCAGCTGGGGAAAAAGCTGAAAATCATAAGGGAAGACCTGAAGTTTGCTCGCTACCAAACAGATAACTCTGCCAAGGCTATGAGGGCTAAGTTTGCTGCCAGGGTGTGTGAGCTGAAGGCAGAGGAGCAGGAGGTGGTGAGAGCCCGAATGCTGATTGTAGAGGGAGCAGGCATGTTTAAAGAAAAATTAAAGAATGAAGACCGCTATAAAACCATGCGGACCCCTGTGAAGGAGGAAGAGGATAGTCAGGGGGAGGAAGAGTGCTTGTGTGTCACGGAGGAGAAGATGGAGGAAGGTGGTGAGGGAGATGGCGGCAGTGAGGGTGATGAGAGTGAGGGGGATGTGTGTGATACCCCGTGTACCCCTAAGACCTCTGTCACCCCGAGTGCGGATTACATCAACCCTGCCCAAGTCGCCCTACCAGCCACCTCTGAGGAAAGTGACAGTAATGATGGCGGTGACAGTGGACTGGTCTGTTGGGGGCTCCTGCGGGCCATAGTGATGCAGGAGTCACCCACCCGTCTGGAAAATTTCAGTTTTGGCCAGGACCTGGGCCCTGAGGAAAGGAAGAGGAAGAAGAAGAAGAAGAAGAAAAAGGCTGAGGAGCAGATAAAGTTTGTTTTCTCTCCTATCCAGCAGTCTGGGCCACCTGAAAAGTTGGTTCAGGCTGCTGGGCCCCCCACCCTGCCAGATCCCGCTTCTGCTGTGGAACGGGACCAGCACGGGGGGTACAGTGCTGCATCCAACATGGCCGCGGGTGCTACAGTCACGCGTCCTGCTGGTAGGGAAGAGCAGGACAGGCTAATAGTGGGCAATAGTTATGCGGCAGTTTGCAAGGGGAGCGGTTCCCTGAGTATTGTGGGCAATGTTACTAGCCCTGCGGGGCACTTCCCTGAGAGGGGGGGGGGGGGAGTGTCCAGGCGCCTGAGGTGTGTGGTGAGATCTTCTGCTTGGGGGGCGGTCCCCTGGGCGCTGCTAGTAGTGTCAGTGCTGCGGGGCACTCCCCTGAGAGGGGGGGGAGCGTCCAGGTGTCAGAACCTGCTGCTGAGCCTGTGCGGTTGGGCACAGTGTGTGGCGCAGGCACTGCAGGGATCTCCCCTGTGAGAGAGGGGAGTCCCTGCACATCAGTGGCAGGAGGAGTGGTGGAGGTGCGCCTGGAGGGGCAGCCTCAGCTTCGGGAGGTGATGTCGGCGGTGACATCTCGAATGGAGGAGGAGTCAGCGTCGCCGACAATGGCAGCCGCCGGCGACCTGAGAATGTACAAAAAGGCCAAGCTAAAGCATGTCCAGGCCAGCCCAGAGGTAGTGGGTGAAGCAGCTGCTGATCCCAAAAATACTGTCAATAAAAGCAATGTTAATACAAGGTGTGTGAAAGATGGGAGTGGTAGTGCTGTGGATGAGAGGGGTGTATGTGGCAGTGGTAGTGGTGCAGATGGGAGGAGTGGTAGTGGTGCAGATGGGAGGAGTGGTAGTGGTGTGAATGAGAGTGGTGATAGTGGAGTGAATGAGAGGAGTGGTAGTGGTGCAGATGGGAGGAGTGGTAGTGGTGCAGATGGGAGGAGTGGTAGTGGTGCAGATGGGAGGAGTGGTAGTGGTGTGAATGAGAGTGGTGATAGTGGAGTGAATGAGAGGAGTGGTAGTGGTGCAGATGGGAGGAGTGGTAGTGGAGTGATTAAGAGTGGTGATAGTGGAGTGAATAGGAGAGGTGGTAGTGGTGTAAATGAGAGGAGTGGTAGTGGTGCAGATGGGAGGAGTAGTTGTGTGAATGAGAGTAGTAGTAGTAGTGGTGTGGATGGTAGGAATAAGAGTGGCTTTTGTGGCAGTACAGGTGGCCTAGGCGGGGATGTAGGGACGGTGTCTGGTCCGGCTGCCCCCCCGGTCGTCAGGAGTTATGCAAGTGTGGCGGCTGGGGGTTCAGTAGGATCTTTACCTCCTGCATCTGGTGAAGGTCAGTTGCAACGGCGTCTCCTGGAGGCACTAAAGAGAGGAGAAAGGACGCTCCAGGTAGAGGGAAAGGAGATGGACCTGTCTTTTTGGGTGGAGAGACATGGTCTGGGAGCGTTCCGAGAGAGGAATGGGGAGACCGTATGGTCCCTCCAGACACACGGGCAGGAGGTAGGTCGCAGGAATGTGGCCCGTTTGGTCTGGAAAGGCGAAGATGCGTGCCCCCAAAGGGGCAAGGTGGTGGAGCTTCTTTTCCAGATGGGTTTCAGGGCTGGGGACATCTTTGCCCTGATTCACCCCTTCGGCTCCTCCGAGTTTGACGTCAGCTTTGTTAGGCCGGAAGGACTAGATCTCTTTTGGTCTAATTATGAGCTGATGAAAAACTAGCCCGGATGGCGAGATTTCGCTGTAAAAGCGGTATCTCGCCAGAGTATGGTAAAGAAAGTGACCGTTTTGACCCGTAACGAGTCACTTTCTTGTTATGACATTATGACCTGGCTGGGCAGGTACGGGGAGGTGACGGACGTCCCCCGGAAGAACTTTGACGAGCACAATATATGGTCTGGGGCCTGGACGTTTTCCGTTCGTCTCAGGCGTTCAGGGAACACGGTCACCCACATCCCTTCGGCCGCCTTTCTGGGACGCGACAGGATTCAGATCTTCTACCAGGGGCAGCCGAGGCTGTGTCACAGGTGTGGTGACCCAAACCACTTTAGTGCCAACTGCACTCAGCAGATATGCGCCCTCTGCTGTGGGGTGGGTCATCTGGCGGCCACCTGTGGGCAGATTCGGTGTAACTTGTGTGGTGACTTAGGTCACCCGTTCAGCCGGTGTCCACGCTCGTTCTCCAACACTGTGACCGCCCCAGCTGGGGAGAGCCTAACGGTTGCCCCAGCGGGGGAGGGGACTAGTGGAGGAGAGGGGGCACCAAAGCCAGTGAAGGAAAAACATAAGACCCCCTCTATGCGGAGGCGAGAGGAGAAGCGCAGGTTGGAGAGGGCCCTTGAGAATGCCCAGGTGCCAGGGGTAGCTCGGGGTCCCACTCCAGACACTGGCTCAGAAGGAGGTCAGAATAACTCTGAGGCTTTGGGTGGGGCCGAACTGGATGAGGAGATAGGGAGACTGCGTAGGGAAGAATGTCAAGATGCTCCTTCCTCCAGTCATGCCTCTGAATCCGAAACTGTGGATGAGGAGGAGAAGGAGGGGCAGACAGTAAATGGTGGCCAGGAAAAGAAGAAGAGGAGGAAGAAGGGTAAGAGTAAGGCAGCGCCGTCCTCCTCTTCAGTTGTAGCCTCAGACCATAGAAGGAACAACTCAGTCTCTGACCCTCTGATCGTCCTTTCAAATCGATATGAGGCCCTTGGGGATACCATCTCCCCTCCTCTTCTCGAGGGTCCGGAGGCAGTGCGGCCTCCAGGAGGTGCCGAGCCTCCTTCCTCTGGGGCAGTTTCCTCAGGGGGAGAGGTAACACCAGATGCTGGAGGTAAAGATCCTGGGATGGATATATCCCTGAGTTTAAAAAGAGGCAAAGGGTCTTCCTCCGATTCAGATGGGGGTGGAGGGAAGGAGAGGAAGAAGGTTTAAAGGGTGAGGCCATCTAACTCAATCACCCAGGATGGCGGCACTCACCCCACTGACACTGGCATCTATTAACTGTGCCAGCATAAAGTCTGATACGGCTAGATTCGCAGCCTTTGATTTTCTCGGCCGTGTTGAAGCCGACATTTTGTATCTGCAAGAGACCAGGTTGTCAGATTTAGCCTCCCTGGTAAAAGCCAGAAGAGAGTGGAGGCGCGGTCCCTCCCACTGGTCTCTTGCGGCTGAGCCGTATAGTGGGGTGGCGGTCCTTTTTACCGCTCCTGTTGAATGCAGACGGGTTATTGAGTTAGAAATGGGGAGGTGCCTGATCTTAGATGTCTTCATGAAGGGACAAGAGCTCCGGCTCATTAACATCTACGCCCCACAAACTAAGCGGGACCGTAAAGATCTCTTTATGAGGATTAAGCCCTTTCTTTTTACAAGTCGGCAAGTGATCTTTGGAGGGGACTTCAATAATGTCACGAGGTCCCAAGATAGGAGAGGCTCCAATGGTCCGCTGACTTGCGATAGTGTGGCACTGATTAGCATAGCTAGAGAAGCTCGCCTAGAGGACGCCCACATCCGGTGCCCCTCAGGCCACACGGGTTTCACCTATCATCAAGGTAGTCGCAGGTCTAGGATAGATAGGTTTTATTTAAAGGAGGAAGCCGTCTCTTCCGCAGTGTCCGTGGTTGAGGTGGAGTTCTCCGACCACTGTATGATTTTGTTTTCCCTGAATGTTTCAGAGACCCCCCGGATGGGAAAAGGTTATTGGAAGCTGAATTCGTCCCTCCTGGAGGAAGCGGAGATAAGACAGTCCTTTGAGGATTTTCTTCAGAGTCAGGTACCTTTACTGGGCCTATGTAGTAGTAAGTCAGAGTGGTGGGAGATATTCAAGAAGCGGGTTGCGGGGTTCTTCCGCCAGCTCTCGAGCCTCAGGTCCCTGAACAGGTATCGCCTGTATCAGGGTCTGAGGAGGAAACTCGAGCTTCTCGTCTCGACTGGAGGTAGCCGAGAGGATATCTCCAGAGTGAAATCCTTGCTGATGAGGTGTCAGTACGATAGGCACGCATCTTTGGTTTTTGAGAGGGATTTCGGGAAGTACCGCTCGCCCGACCCTTACAGAAACTGTAAGATGTCAGTGAGTAGTAAAGTCATTTCAGGACTGATTGATAGTACAGGATCTCTGAATCGGTCCAGATCAGGGATCTTGGAGGTCGTCAGATCCTTCTACTCGCACCTCTTGGGGAGGAAGGATCTAGATCGAGACAAGATGTCGGCTTTCCTGGCTGAAACCATCCCTGAGCCATGGGTAGACCCCTCTCTTGATGTTTTGGCAGAAGGAATCAGGGAAGAGGAAGTGAGACTGGCGATCGAGGGGCTCGCCCCTAAGAAGTCGCCGGGTCCGGATGGCTTAACATCCGAGTGGTACAGGACCTTTAAGGAGTCTTTAGCTCCCCTCTTGACTGAGGTATTCAATGAGTGTCTCTCCTCGGGCACTCTGCCAAAGTCAATGAGGAGGTCAGCCCTGATTCTTCTATCAAAGGGTAAAGATCCCAGCCATATTGAGAATTGGAGGCCCATAGCTCTTCTCAATACGGACAGGAAGCTTCTGGCCAAGATACTGTTTAATCGGCTGGTGAAGTTTGCACCCCGGCTCCTTTCAGGAGCTCAGCACTGCTCTGTTCCAGGCCGAAGCACCTTAAGTGCGGTCCTTAGTGTCAGGGAGGCAGTGGAGAGGAGTAGTGCGGGTTTCTGGAAGGGGTACTTGCTGTCCCTGGATCAGGCCAAAGCGTTTGATCGGGTGAACCACGAGTACCTCTGGTCCGTCCTCCTGAGATATGGCTTACCGAGTACTTTTGTCAATTGGCTTAAGATCTTGTATGCAGGGGCAGAGAGTTTCCCACTGGTGAACGGTTGGTCTGGCCGCTCTTTTGAGGTGGGGTCCGGAGTCCGTCAGGGTTGTCCTTTGAGCCCGCTATTATACGTGTTCGCAATCGATCCCTTCGTCCGGAGGGTAGATTGTGGGCCGTTGGCGGGAGTCGGGATGAACCTGGCGGAGCTGGATGTCGCCCAGAGAGTGGTGGCGTACGCTGACGATGTCACCATTTTCGTGTCCTCGCGAGAGGAGGTCGATGTGGTGATGTCGGAAGTGGACCGCTACTCGGAGGCATCCGGGTCTAAGATCAACCGGGATAAGTGTGAGAGTCTCTGGCTGGGAGGGGGAGATCCCACGTTTGATCTCCCGGACACCCTTCCAGGGCCCCAAGAGTCAGCAAAAGTGTTGGGCATCATATTCGGCCAGGATGATTATCCCACCAAAAACTGGGATGGTAAGCTCCAGGATGCCACTCAGAAGGTGGACCAGTGGAAGGGTTGGTCTATGACCCTCAGGGAAAGGGTACACCTGATCAAATCGTACCTGCTCCCCTTGTTTATCTATCTGGGCAGCGTATGTATCCTGCCAGAGGCTTACTACACTAGGGTCTACAGCCTGTTTTTCCAACTGTTATGGGGGAACAGGATGAACCTAGTCAAGAGGGAGGTTACGTACCGCACGAGGAGACTAGGGGGTTTATCTATGGTAAACCCTGTGGTGTTCTTAACCAACACCTTCTTGAAAGCTAACATCTCAAACCTCTGGTCAGAGAGGGCTTCTCCGTGGGTACTCTCCTGTAGGGAATGGTTTCGGCCTTTCTTCCAGGAATGGGAGACAGGAGGGCAAGTGAAGGACCTCCGTACGCCCCATGGATATCTTCCGGCTTACGCTACCCCGACTCTGAAGGCGATACGTCGGTGGGGTCTGGGAGTGTGGGAGATCAGGACCCAGTCAAGGCAGTTCCTTGACAAACGGGTTCTGTTGACCCACTTCCAGAAGCCTCTGGCGCTCAGGGACTGCCCAGGTCGGGATCTGAGGGTGGGGTTGTACCTTTTAAACATGAAAAGGATCCCCCAGAAGTTTTGGGACTTGGCCTGGCGCTGCTTTCAGGGGAAGCTATATGTGAGGGACAATTTGAAGTGTAGGAACTCTGATGACCGGGGATGTCCCCGAGAAGAGTGTGGGGACACGCTGGAAAGCATGGACCATTTCCTGCTTCATTGTCCCTTTAATATAGGAGTTTACAACAGGGTGGGCGCTTCCATCGGCTGGAGTCAACTTGCCGGCCTTACCTATCAGGAGTGGGCTTATGGGGCATTCAGGAACCTGGGTGGCCGAGATCGGGGCACTTTATTCTTAGTCAGTTTAGTGGTTAGGTACTACACGTGGAATGCACGGTGTTTAGTGTCGACCCAACAGAAAATCCTCTCCGAGGTGGAGGTCTGTAGGAACATCACCGGTGACCTTGGGAAGATCAGGTCTTTGGAGTATGGCAGTCTTGGTACCAGTAGGGCTTCTCTCCTGTGGAGAGGGTTTTCTTTTGATGTGCCCTAGGTACTAGATCTTTTGGGTAGAGTACCTTTATTTTGGTTGGGGACAGTGTCAGAGGGACAGAGATAGGATGAGAACAGGGTTAGTTTGAATGAAGGGATAGGATTAGGGAGAATTGTAGGGGGAGTTAGGGAAAGAGTGTAAAATTATTTTGAATGTATCAAGTCTGCCATCCTTCTCCCTGGTGGTGGGCTGATGCATGCACACGCTAGTTTTTTGTTTTGTTTTTAAGCTGATATGGTATGAAGGGCTTACAGGCGACCAAACTTGGGCCTAAAGTGGGTTGTGGTTCAGTTTGTATAAGTTTGTGTATAAGTTGGTTGGGAGGAGTGCTAGGTGGGGAGGGTGTGCTTGTGGGTGGTGGTGTTCATCTTTGGGGGACCTGACATGGGTCAGTTAAGGACTGGACTTTGTGAACTGTAAGAACGGTATGGACTCTGACCCATGTACAGGAGGGGTGGTGTGGGTGAGGGTACAGTTTTAGTGTAGGGTTTTTCCTAGGGTTTTCTATTGATTTTGTAGGGGTTTTCTGTAGTGCATATATTTTGTTTATATTATATTTTATTTATATAGTATATTTAGTAATTTTGTACCTATATTGTGTTATATCTATATTGTTTCATATTGTTTCAGCGTTATGGTAGCCGGACCAGTTGCTGTGTTGATATGTGGTTTATTTAGTTTATTTCAGTTATTTGGTCTGTTTTATGTTTTCTTTGGTATTTTCATTAGTCCCGGATAGAGGATCCAGTTAATTTGGACGTTTTGTAAGTGAATGTATGTGTGATATGATTATTTTGATGATTATTATTATTATTATTACTATTATAGTTTTTGCTTGTATGTATGTATATGTACAAAAAATATAATTTTTTTTTTTTTTTTTGAGGTGTGCTTGCTACGTTTCTGTTTAGTTTTCTTGTTGCGTGTTCCCAAGTATGGATGGTTTTGAGTTATAGTCGGATAATGATAAGTTTTATGTTTATATTTTGACAAGCCAAGTTGTGCTATTTTATTTATTTATTTTTCTTATGTTCATTTTCGGTAAGTGTGTGAGTGTTTGATTAGATATTTTGGGCATACTTTAATATCTTAGTATTTTAGTATCTCAGTAAAGCTGGGCTGGCCGGTTAGGCAGGGTTTTGTTTATGAGGTTTTGTTTTTGGTTCTAGAGTATTTCTTATTTATGTTATAGCTGGTTAAGCTTGCTTTGTGTTTTGTATTTGATAAGTTTTGTATTTTTCTAATAAAAAGAGTGTCAGCAGAGAGCACTGTTGTCAGACTGGAAAGAACTACACAATCTTCTCTAGTATACAGCAGCTGATAAGTACTGGAAGGATTAAGATTTTGAAATAGAAGTACTACAACATATCTCTAATATAAATCTATAAAAAAAAATATTTAATTAAAATATTTTATTTTAATGTTGAAAAACGGCGACTAGGGGTCTCCCTCCTAGTGGCCGGCTGCAGGCTGGTGTGACCTCACGCATGAATTCGGACCGATGCCTGCCGGGCATTGGTCCTAATTAATTTAGCCTGCGCTCGCTCCCTGCATGTCAATCAGACAGGGGGGAGCGAGCGCTGAAAGCGCATTGGCTCCTTGGTTTCACACGCCGGCCCCGCCTCCCACCATCTACATGTCGCTGCTCTGCACTCGAGTATGGCTGGGGGGGAGCAGGGGAGCGTTGTGGCAACTTTAGATTTCAACGGGGGGGGGGGGGGTAGCGGGGTAGCGCTGCGGCATGCGGCAACTATTGATTTCAACAGGGGGGAGCGGGGATCGGGTTAGTGCAGTGGCGCTAAAAAAGTTATTGTTTTCAACACAGGGTGCCTCCAGTTGTTTCACCACTACAACTCCCAGCATGCCCTGACAGCCAGTAGATGTCAGGGCAACCTGGGAGTTGTAGTGGTGAAATAGCTGGAGGCACCCTGTATAGTGAACTAATTGGCGGAAGGCATCAGCAGGCATCAGTGATGTTGTGCCGGCTGGGGAAGTCTGCCTGGTAGTGAGCACACTACCAGGCAGACAAAAAATAATTTTTAATATAGTAAAAAAAAAAATGTAAAGGCAGGGAGGGGGTTTGGGATAGATGGGCAATAGGCTGGGACAGAAAAAAAAAAGGGTGGTATAGGAGCTACCCTTTAACTTTCTGGCACCAGTCGATTTGAAAACATTTGTTTTCCGCCTGTTTCCACCGGAGTTCCCATTTAAAATAAACACCTGGAAGATCACAAAAGAATTGTCAGATCAGCCATCAAACACAGGCACAGACACTATATTATGAACTGCACTAACGTTACAGCCCCTGTAGCATAGTCAAATAAAAATAAAAAATAAATCCCAGAATACCCCTTTAATGTAGTTTGTATGCTATACCGTACCATGCATATGCCTCAATATTGACAGCTTGTTCATTAAGTTTTCTGATGTTTTGTTTTATTTTGCATTAAAATATACTGCTGATATTTTGGCCATCCATTTAAAACCTTGGGGAAATGGTCTGAATCTGAAAACATACCTTCTTATAATAACAAATTAAACACGGTTGGAAATGTCAACATTAATTAGCTGGCTCGGCATCACCTAGAGCATGGAGATCCACCTTAAGTGATCGTAATATGCATCAATTAATTAACTTACACCAAGTAATAAAAAATCATGAAATCATTTGGAGTCTGCAGTTTTGCTTTGACAACCCTTCTGGTCCTCAGGTGCTCCCTGTTATGCAGATTATGCACAGCTACATTGAAAGGTTATTCAATATTTCTTATATAAATAGCAACACGGCTTATCTGGTCAAGTGGACCTCCTTATTGCAGTTTCACAGCACAGCACAGCTCCAGAGCTATTATCTAAAATAGTGTCTTGACACTGTCATTTCTATTAGCGACAAATAGAGGACAAGTAATATCTTAAGGTTACCAAATTCATATAATGTGTGCTAAGGCTGATTAATTTGGGAGTCTCAATAGACTTTATGTTAATATGACAGCGGTGAGAAAACCAGGATCAGTGTAAAAGCTCCGAGATAGAACAAGGTGTCTTCATATGATCGTTAGCAGAAAGCCCAGTCAAAAGTACAGATGTAGCATTGGTGGTTAAGAATGATGTCCTAACTGCCATCAAAAGAACTGAGTGAGGGAACATCTGTGTAGGCAAACATGCATAAGTATCGAGAGCCACGTCTGAAGTAGCAATGTTTTTTTTTTTTTTACACAAATTGTGGATGTGTGGCTATATTTCTGTTTCTCAATATTTGTTTTACATTTGTAGCCTGTTCCCTCTTTCATAGCCAGCACTCCACTCCATCCATTCGGCCCAAGGGTTTTTAATTAGCAGGACACTGCATATGGGTTTCCTCCTAGCATTCCCTCAGCCCTCTGGCAGGGAGCACATGGTAGGTATTTACACTGGGGTGGTGCTCTGTGGTGGCCATTGTTGCTGTGATGCTTTGTCTGTAGGGTGGTGTGGCCCAAAGTCGGGGGGTATGGTAAGGCAGCAGTGGGGCTGCCTGGTCACCGGGTCATTCCCTCCGTGGGCTTTGTGTCGCAGAGGCAGTGGTTGCTGCTCGGTGCTACGTCAGTGTTAGATTAGGGACCCGCTCTGACTAGGTGGCCTTGAAGTGGCGAGTGGGCTTGAACTTTTTGATCAAAATATTGATCAAAATACAAATTGTGGATGTGCAGCTATGTTTCTGTTTCTTTATTTTTGTTTTTATTTTTATAAGAGGGACAACCAACTCTACCAACTCATAATGCCCTAGAAAGGTTTATCTATACTAAACAACGCTTTCAAAATGTAAATTACACAATGACCCTTATTTACTAAGTGTTGTGTTGGTTTCTTTGTGGGTTTTAATTCCCTACAATTTATTTTCCACGGTATTTACTAAGGTTTCCCTACATTTTCCACTTTCCCTACACTTTGCTTTTTTTACACATGCTCTGACCTGTAGGGTTTTCCTCCGCTGAAATCCACCACATTTTCTGTGGAGACTTTAGTAAATATGTTGGGATTTTGTGAAAATGTCGGAAACACGCCCCTTTATGTGACCACGCCCCCTTTCCCTGACAGCCACGCCCCTTTTCAGGTTTGCTTAGCAAAATGGAGAGTTAGTTGGGATTTTTTCAATTCAGGCGCAATTTCAGGCGCAAATTCAGGCGCAGACAGAATTTCAGGCGCATATTCTGGCGCAGACAGAATTTCAGGCGCAATGTGCCCGAAACTGGCGCACAACCCGACAAAACATGTCGGGTTTGCAATAGTAAATGAGGGCCAATATCTTCTTTACTTTTAAGCATGGTCTAACAGTATACATTTCTTTTCTGCTAAGGAAATAAGTCTTAATTCATATGTTTCAGCAAATTTCTAAAAACCTGTAGTGGCACTGGGTTTCAAATGGCAATGAGAGTCAAACAATCAAGTTTATGTTCCGATATGCAAGGTGGTTTCCATTCTGTAAAGAAAGTACCATGCGATGCCAGACACGAACAGAGCTCACTAACATATAATGGGATTTATTGCGTTTTGTGGAGATGTTTGACGTTTTGACTAACAAAACAAACTTCATGCAGAGCTATTTTTTTCATTTAAACACAATGGACCAAGGCTTCAAAGGGGGAGATTTATTAAAACCTGTCCAGAGGAAAAGTTGCTGAGTTGCCCATAGCAACCAATCAGATTGCTTCTTTCATTTTTGAAAAGGCCTCTGAAAAATGAAAGAAGCGATCTGATTGGTTGCTATGGGCAGCTCAGCAACTTTTCCCCTGGACAGGTTTTGATATATCTCCCCCAAAGAGCCTAAAGGAGACAGCATTATAATATGGCCTAAATTTGCTTATTTAGGAACTAAATAAAAAAAAGACTCTGGGGGTAATTCATGAAGCTGTGCTTACGTACACGACTTATGTACACGGTTTTCCATGGTGTATTTGTTTCTTACCTTATGACACATTTATCATTTGTTTGATAAATTTGCCATTCATAAGAAAAAACACTTTTTTAGCATACATGAGCAAAAATCAAGTGACTTCAGAACACCACTTTGTAACAATACCTCTTCTCCTATGTGACTTTTCTGCTCTAAAGCCGTATTTGTGTCAAAAATGTGCGATATATATGTATTTATTTCATTTTTTTTACACTTGTCTCCCCTAAATGTACTAACCCATTTTTTGTATTTTACATTTTTTTTTTCTCATTTCAGTTCCGTGTATGCAAAGGACTACTTCGGACTACGGTGACCAGCATTTTTTTTTGCTTAATATTAATGAAATGGTTAAAGGGGTACTCCGGTGGAAAACTTTTTTTTGTAAATCAACTGGTGCCAGAAAGTTAAACAGATTTGTAAATGACTTCTATTAAAAAATCTTAATCATTCCAGTACTTATCAGCTGCTGAACACTACACAAGGAAATTCTTTTTTTTTTTTTTTAGGAACTGACCAGAGCAGCATATGTTTGCTATGGGGATTTTCTCCTACTTTGGACAGTTCTTAAAATGGACAGAGATGTCAGCAGAGAGCACTGTGCTCGTGATGATAGCAGAGAGCTCTGTGTTCTAAAAAGAAAATAATTTCTTCTGTAGTATTCAGCAGCTAATAAGTGCTGGAAGGATTAAGATTTTTTAATAAAAGTAATTTACAAATGTGTTTAACTTTCTGGCACCAGTTGATTTAAAAAAGAAAACGTTTTCCACCGGAGTACCCCATTAAAGAGGGCTTGTGGGTGAGTGTTTTTTGGAATAATTTTTTTTTGAAACATGTTTTTTTTTTTTTTTTTCTTAACAGGGTTGGTAGTGGAAGCTGTCTAATAGACGGAATACATTACTAAGCCGGGCTTAGCGTTACCCACAAAAACAGCTAGCGCTAACCCCTAATTATTACCCCGGTAACCACCTCCACTGGGGTGCGGGGAAGAGCTGGTACCAACAGGCCAGGAGCATCATAAATGGCGCTCCTGGGCCCAGGCAGTAACAGGCTGGCGTTATTTAGGATGGGGAGGGCCAGTAACAATGGTCTTCCTAACCCACCCATCCTGGTAATGTCAGCCTATTGCTGCTTAGTTGGTATCATGCTGAGAATGAAAATACGGGGAACCACACACATTTTTTGCATAGATAATCAAAAAAATCAAAAAACGCATAGGGTTCCCCATATTTTCAGTCTCCGCACAATACCAACCAAGCAGCAACAGCCTGACGCTACCAGGGTGGGCGAAGACATTTTTACTGGCCCTCCCCAGCCTAAATAATGCCAGCCTGTTACCGCCTAGGCCCAGGAGTGCCATTTTTTATGTTCCAGGCCTGTTGGTAACAGCTCTTTCCGGCACCCCTGTGGCGTTGGGTACTGGGGTAATAATTGGGGGTAGCGCTAGCTGTTTTTATGGCTAACGCAAAGCCCAGCTTAGTAATGGATTAAGTCTATTAGACAGCTTCCACAACTAATGCTGTTAAAGGGGTTCTCCGGTGGAATTTTTTGGAACGGTGGAACATTAAACAGATTTGTAAATTACTTCTATTTAAAAATCTTAATCCTTCCAGTACTCATCAGCGGCTACAGAGGAAGTTCCTTTCTTTTTGAATTTCTTTTCTCTCTGACCACTGTACTCGCTGCTGCCACCTCTGTCCATTTCAGGAACTGTCCAGAGCAGGAGAAAATCCTCATAGCAAAACCTCTCCTGCTCTAAACAGTTCCTGAAATGGACAGCGGTGTCAGCAGAGATCACTGTGGTCAGACAGAAAGGAAATTCTTAAAGAAAATAACTTCCTCTGTAGTTTACTGGAAGGATTAATATTTTTAAATAGAAGGAATATACAAATCTGTTTAACTTTCTGGCACTAGGTGATTAAAAAAAAAAAGTTGTTTTCCAGTGGAGTACCACTTTAAGAAAAAAAAAAAAAAACACTCCCTCACAAGCCCTTGCTAACCATTTTATTAATATAAAAAAAACCAAAAAAAAAAACGCTGGTCATTGATGTAAGCTACAGAATCCGAAGAAGTCCTCCACATAACGGATCTGAAATGAGAAGAAAAAAACACGGAAAATATGTTAATACTTTTATGGTGCATCCAGCAGTTATTAAACAACAACCCCCAAGCCTTTAGTTTAGCAACAGCTGGAGGCACCCTGTTCTTAAACTACAACTCCCATCATAGGAGTTGTAGTTTAGCAACAGCAAGGACATGCTGGGAGTTGTAGTTGTGTGGTGTGCGGGCGGTGGGTGATATATGCGTTTGGACGGTGGGGAGCAGAGTTGGCCGGGTACCTTGAATATAATACTACGGCATTGTCATTTCATATTCCCCGCCTGGAGCTGTGATTGGCCGAGGGGTCTCGGCCAATCACAGCTTCAGGAGGGAAAAATGAAACTACAGTGTCTTAGTTTCATATTCATAGTAGCCGGCCGGGGAGAGGAGCGCTTACCACCTGCGCTGCATGACTACAAATCCCAGCATGCCCTTAAAGTAAGGACATGCTGGGAGTTGTTGTGAGGTGTGGGCAGGTGACAAGCGCTCCGCTCCCCGGCCAAGAACCATGAATATAGAACTATGGCACTGTAATTTCATATTCCCCGCCCGGAGCTGTGATTGGCTGAGGGGTCTTCAGGAGGGAAATATGAAACTACAGTGCCGTAGTTTCATATTCCTGTGAGCCGGTCGGGGAGTGGAACGCTTGTGAAACTACGGCATGAGAAACTACGAGACCCCTCGGCCAATCACAGATCCGGGCGAGGAATGTGAAATTACAATATTGTAGTATTATATTCATGGTTCCCCGACGGCCGGCTCCGTTCCCCACCATCTATCACCCGCTGCCCCTTGCATATACCACCCGCCACCCGCAGAATGCCACCACTAGTGTTGAGTGGCATAGGCCATATTCAAATTTGTGATATTTAGCGAATATATGGACGAATATTTGCGGCCTTTTTTACTATGCGCCATAACATTTGCATGCGCATGTGCAATATTGCGTGATAAAAGAGCTAAAAGAAGGGAGGAATCAGTATTTGCATATGCAAATTTTCAGGCACCCGCCAGTCTGACACAGTAACTAGTATTGGAGCCTTGTTTACACCACAAGCTGGAAGCAGGGAGGGATGATCGCTGTGATGTGTACTGTGAAAAAAATTTTATATTTGTAATTGCGAATATTTAGCGCTATATTCGCAAATTTGCGATATATGCTATAAATATTTGCATTGCGAATATTCGCGCCCAACACTAGCCACCATGTCGCCCCCCCCATATACCACCTGCCACCCAAATATACCACCCACCTCGCATATACCACCCGCTGCCCGGCTGCATTTAACACCCTCAAGCTAGAAAGACTACAACTTTCAGCATGTCCTCACTGTAAGTGCATGCTGGGAGTTGTAGTCTTACAAAAGTGTGTGGTATATGCCGGTAACCAGTGATCAATGTGGGTGGCTATCGGGTAATTAGATGCGGGTGAGACTTTACGCTACTTTTTGTAAGCCAAGTTTTTTTGTGTAGATTTGCGACTTTTCAACCCACTTGCAAATTTTTAACAAAAGTTGCAGATAGTAAATCCCTGCCTACAGCTAAGCAAAAAACAGATCTTGTGTAAAACAGCTGGATTGTGAGAAATTGTGCAGGCCGGCGTACCACTAAAAGTCGCACAAAAATTGCACGTGCAACTTTTTTGTGACACATATACACCAAAAATCCAGTGTAAATCCCTTGATGAATTCCCCCCTTTATATCTTAAAATGGTACTTGGCTCCAAAACATCTTATCCCCTATTCAAAGGATAGGGAATAGGATGTCAGATCGCCGGGGTCTGGCTGCTGGGACCTCCCGCGATCTCCGGAGCAGCACCCCAGTCATCTGGTGCGCAGAGTGTTAAGAACGGACGGAGATCACGGGTTGTCCCAGCAGCCGAACCCCCTACGATCAGACATCTTATCCTCTATCCTTTAGATAGGGGATATGATGAATAGGGAAGGCGTACCCCTTTAAAGATTAGGCTGCACAAAAAACATTCAGAAACCAGCCTTCTCAAACATGATGAAATGCTGCTGTAAACAATACAGCTGCCATATGCCTAAACCAAGAGTGATGGGGATGTATTATGCTAAACCCCAATCAAGAACAACCCAGAAAATATTCACTGACCATTGTGGTAACACTTATTTCACTTTTACGGTTCATGATTTAAAGGGGCACTCCACTGGAAAACATTTTTTTTTTAAATCAACTGGTGCCAGAAATTAAAACAGATTTGTAAATTAATTCTATTTAAAAATCCTAAACCTTTCAGTTCTTATCAGCTGCTGTATGCTCCACAGGAAGTTCTTTTCTTTTTGAATTTATTTTTTGTCTGACCACAGTGCTCTCTGCTGACACCTCTGTCCATGTCAGGAACTGTCCAGAGCAGGATAGGTTTCTTATGGGGATGTGCTTCTACTCTGGACAGTTCCTGAAATGGACAGAGGTGTCAGTAGAGAGCACTGTGGTCAGACAGAAAAGAAATTCAAAAAGAATAAGAAAAAACTTCCTGTGGAGCATAGAGCAGCTTATAAGTACTGAAAGGTTTAATATTTTTTAATAGAAGTAATTTACAAATCAGTTTAACTTTCTAGCACCAGTTGATTTGAAAAAAAAAAAAAAGTTTTTAGCAGAGTACCCCTTTAAAGACCAGTTTATTGCCAAGATATACGGAATATCATGCAGGTACATGCTGCATGCTCGCAGGCAACGGAAGTTGGAATTCTGTGAAAGGTAAAAGAAATGATCAGCAAAGGTGCAGAACATTTCTCATACTAAGGGCTGGTACACTTGCTTATGGGCTGCAAAAAAAAAATACTGATCTTGGTGATGTGAACACGTTTGGTCAGCCTTCACAAGGCTTGGTCAATCATGTGGCCCTTTAAATTTCTTACTGTCAACCACACATTACCTGTTTACAGAGAGCGATGTGTGGCTCACAGTGATCAGCACAAACGATCAAATCAGCAGATGAACAATCATTTGCTGGTTTGTTGGCTGATCCATGGCCTTTTTACATGGGTTGATATTCTGGAAAGAGTGTTCCTAGGAATGTTCATTTGCCCAATAATTATCCAATGTAGATGGGCCTTAAGTGACCAGTGCAACCCAGAAAGTTACACAAGAACAGGACAAGCTGTAGCAGAAAAAAGCATCTTAAGACCCATAGAAGTAAAAGTAGGACTGGCTGTAAGCAGAAAGTGCAGGACTTTTAGCAGAGATTGAGGTTCACGACCCTGGTGTGGACACCGCTCAGGAAAGTGGGTGAAGAAAGTCAACATTAATATTCTTATTCCACTGTGTGCTGGCTAAATATCCAAATAGAGTGTTTACATTGTAACAAAGCAATAACACTGTATTCTGAATGTGCTTGTAGTCTGTGACAAAAAAAAGTATGTATTATATTTTATTTTTTTCTCAAAAGAAAAAGCAGCACACCAGAGAGAGGTCAGCTTGAGGTGGGTGCAATTCAGCGGGGGACCCCAGTCACGGATCTCCAGACTTCAAATAAAGGCAACAAATCACTGCAGCACTCCAAGGTGTAGAAAGATCTTGAGAAAGGTTTATTCCATCATAGGGGCAACGTTTCAGCTGCAGGCATGCAGCCCTTTACAAGCAAATTACACAGTGTACAAGTGGGGGTATAAATATAGTATATACACTGTACACTGTGTAATTTGCTTGAAAAGGGCTGCATGCCTGCAGCTGAAACGTTGCCCCTATGATGGAATAAACCTTTCACAAGATCTTTCTACACCTTGGAGTGCTGCAGTGATTTTTTGCCTTTATTTGGTTTTTTTTTCCAGCTTTTTATCTCCTAATGCTCAGCAATTGTATTGAGTGAGTTGGCAGTAAACTCCAAATTTATACTGGAACAAACAAAATACTAGAATGATGAATCAATAGCTCACAAAAGAGAAAGTGTGATTTTCATTATAATACATCTATATAACCGTAGTATTATGTTATACAATAGCAGGGAGGCATAATCATCAAAGTATAGTGTCTTCTACTACTGTCTGCATATATCATTTTCTATTAATATATACAGTGTCAAAGCAAGTCATATTAATAGGAGATTCAAGATGACCCTTCTGCCTTCCATATTCGACATTGTGTAAAATATAGTCAGGGTGAGGAGACCTATTGTGTTCATAAAGATAAAATATCACAGCAATATCGAGATTCTAGTTATAACTCACATGATTAATAACTAGAATTTAACAAAAAAAAATGTATAAAACTAATAAATAAACATTACCAACAATGTCACACAATGCAGACATCAGTCTCTTGGACTAATCTGACTTGCTATCTCTTTTTTTGCCTGAAGGTACAATGGCATCCAATTCCTGCTTGTATGAATACAGATGTTTACCTTGGACTGGAGGAAAAAATATATTAAAATATGAATGATGCCTGAGATTATTCGGCTGCAAGACACAGATTTCTTAATAATCTGAAGAGAAATGGCCTTGGGTGTAGCATGTGATCGTATTATGTGGAGAAATGTAAATGACACCAATACATATCAACCAGATGACATAGTCGGGGTACTGTTACAAAAAAAAAAAAAAAAAAAAAAAAAAAAAAAAAAAATGAATGCAGAACAGAAACTAAAAAAAAAAAATAGATGTGATCCACAATTTTGGCAGCTTTTAAAAGAGGTTTTCAAACGGAGGTATGGTCACATAGCCATTAATTATGTGTTTTTTGTTGCAGATAAAAAAAAAAACATCTCCCACCGACTTGAATGAACATTGTGAAAAAGAAGTGACATGTTACTTCTTTACGCACAGTCTTTATCTGAAGTGCCTTTTGAAATCAATGGGAAAATTAAGACAGCACCCCCTCCCCCCCCCCACTTCCCAGTGCCAACCGCAACTAATGGGAATTTGTCTGCAGTTTTTAGATGAACATGTTTAAACACTCCCAAATTTGATATCCTAAAAACAAAGCAAACCTGGGAAAGTGAACTTTTATTTACTGCATATGCTAATTAATGATCAGAGCTTTGGATGATGTAGGAGACTACAGTCAAGAGTAGACGGGTTTGGTAGGGGTGGCTGTCATTAACTCAGGGCACCTTAAAGTTAAAGAAACACCCAGCAGACACTTGATAGTAAAGTAACACATGGAATAAATGCTATTTCACTTTCTCAGGTTCAGGTATGCTTGGTTTAGGACAGCAAACATAGGGATGTCTGAACTTGTTTGCCAGGCACTTACATACTATTTTATTATGTTATAAAGAGAATGAGGGGGGGGTTCAAAATTACTGTCAGGTTTCTATCAAATTCAGTAGCATGGTAGTAGTCTGCTCTGCATATGGAGTGGTATTACAGAAATATTCTTCCCTATGAGCAGGCTACCATCTCATTATGCCTTCAAATAAAATTAAGGAAATACAGTGGTAGAAGTCATGGCTATACAATTTTTCAGTTCAATACAATTTAAGAATTTTAAGAATTCTATTAATAGCTTGATATGTGTTAGTTTGGGTTCATATTATGTGTTTCCCATTTGACATGGTATGCTATATGCCTCTATAGGAAGTTCAGAAGCCAACAGAGGATTATGTCACCCTCATGTGGCCAGTATATGTCAGAATACTGTAAAAAAGATTTTAAAATGATAATAATTTGCATTAAAGGGGTACTCCGCCCCTAGACATCTTATCCCCTATCCAAAGGATAGGGGATATGATGTCAGATCGCCGGGGGCCCGCTGCTGGAGACCCCCGGGATCGCCGCTGTGGCACCCCGCTGTCATTACTACACAGAGCGATTTTGCTCCGTTCGTAATGACAGGCGATACAGGGGACGGAACAGCCTGATGTCATGGCTCCGCCCCTCGTGACATCACGGCCCACCCACTTAATGCAAGCCTATGGCAGGGGGGGCGTAAAGACAGCAACGCCCCCTCCCATAGACTTGTATTGAAGGGGCGGGCTGTGACATCTTAAGGGGTGGAGCCGTGATGTAACAATGCTCCGGCCCCTGTATTGCCCATCATTTCGCGCAGAGCGAACTTGCTCTGTCCAGTAATGATAATGCGGTGCTGCAGCGACGATCCTGGGGGTCTCCAGCAGTGGGACCCCGGCGATCTGACATCTTATCCCCTATCCTTTGGATAGGGGATAAGATGTCTAGGGGCAGAGTACCCCTTTAACTTAGTTATTTAAATAGTTTAATACATTTGTCACAAAAATCATACATGATTTGATAAGTCTGCTCTGGGTTCCAAGTTTCCAGAGCAAATATGTGCTTCCTTTTGAAAAAGTCACATTTTATAGATCCTACATAAATGTTAAGATATACTTAAAAATAAAGAGTTTTTGTGGAGAGAATATTTATGACAAAAGGGGCTAATTTTGAAGCAACATAGAGACTTGCACAAATATTTGTGAAAATTTGACCCTGCCCATACAGCTTTGAAAAATGTCCCCAATGTTTGCTAAAAAGGACACCATATAGCATCTATTACAGGCATACAATTATTAGCTATGGCATGAGCACTGCAAGAGTATGATGTATTAAACAAATGCCATTGTAGGCATTTGATGGCTTCGGTAACCCATAGGCAATAATGGCATCCATTTAATGGACATGCCATAAAGAGTTCAAATGTATCCATTAAACAAATTCCATATCAGCCTATTAGGCATCTGTCACTGTCTAGCACACAATATACTTAAATTGAAAGGGAAAAAAACATTATGTAACCCCAGCCTTAGATCTGCCATGTGGTGGTGATTTTTCCTCATTTTCTTTAATAGTAATTTAAAGAAAAATGTTCCTTTGTGATTTGCTTGCACGCTGAAGAAACTGTTGTTATTTTCAAGATCCTTTAATCTAAATAAATAAAAATCTATATCGGCAGAAAATTGCATTTTTATTAATTACAGCTAATGTGTTGGTTAGTTTACATTGAGAAGTACATATGCATCATTATCATTACATGGTACAAAGAACAAAGCAAGGTACTAATGCAATGGATGAGAACATAACTAATAATTACAGGAAGTAAGACTGCAATCCAGCGCTCGGAAGCATACTTGCAGATGTTGGATGTGTGATTAGAATCTAAATTCAAAATGACAGGTAGAAAACAGATATTAACTTAGTCACTGCAGAAACAAGAATACTTACAGTTCATGGTCTTTCTTTTTACAAATTCTTTCTATGCATATACATGGAAAAAACACAAACCTTATGATATCCCAAGTATTATAATTAGTTCTATTTCTCTTATTTATGGATATGACTATGGCAAACTTTGAAGAGGCCCCAAGACAAATTAGGGACAAGAGCAGGCAAAGGCAGTAAAAGCAAACATAAAACATACTTCCCAATGCAAGTGAGTATTAAGACCAGTCATTGGCTGCAGTGTCCCCTGCTGAGTGTACATGGACATTATTTGGGCACTCCAAAGAAGTGGCACAGAACAAAGGAAAATAGAGGGGCAAATATTTTTTTCTATTTTTGGTGTCATTATTTATTAAAATGAATATTTTCAAGTGAATAAAAGATTCAATGACCATTGTTGTCTGCTCTAGGAGCAACAAGAGGTACAGCACAATTCCATTGGTGAATCAGCAATAAAATAGACGTGTGCCATCGGAATGGATTTGAGAGTGGATTTCACTCCTCCACATTGAAATAAATGAAATGTACTGTAAAAGTTCACAGTACAAGTTGACAAGCTGTGGATTTAGAAATTCTCAGATCGAGTTATGTGAAGAAAAACTCAGCATGTTAATGTTATGTGTCATACACATGGCAAGAAGCCATGAGGGGGCGGGGCTGTGACATTACAATACTCTGGCCCCTGTATTGCCCGTCATCAGGAATGGAGCGAAGTTCTCTCCGTGCAGCAGATGACACAGTGTGCTGCAGGAGAGATTGTGGGGGTTCCCAGTTGAGGGATGCTCGTGATCAGACATCTTAAAAAATTGTTGGGATAGGGGATAAGTTTTAATGCACTGGAGTACATCTTTTAGACAAGAACTTTAAATAGGCACTGTCAGATATGAAAACTTTTGATATGTTGTAAAGCATGCAAAACCAATAGGTTTTGTAATTGCTTTCATTAGAAAATTTTCAGTATTTCATACCGAAAAAGCCAGTCAAAGAACTCCCCCCTTGCCTTCTGGGATGCATTCAGTGCTTTTGTCTACACTGCTTCGTCCTGGACTCCAGGACGTTTTGGAGGGGGAGGGGCTGTACACACTGCAGACTAATGTGAAGAGAAGGGGAGGGGGAGGGGCAGGGGCAGGAAGACTGCTGCCGGCTCTCACACAGCAGACATCAATGAGAGAGGCAGAAACATGCATTGCAGACGAAAAAGTAAGTGTCCCTGCATGTATGTGTGTGTGTGGATATATATGTATGTGTGTATATCAGTGTTTCTATCTAATGTGTATGTGTAAGAATATATGAAGCCAGTGTATATGTGTGTAATAAAGGGGGACTACAATCATAATCTCCAGCTGTTTCAAAACTAAAACTCCCAGCATGCCTGCACAGCCAAATGATGTGTGGGCATGCTGGGAGCTGTAGTTTTGCAACCGCTGGAGGCACCCTGGTTGGGAAGCACTGGACTGAGGAGAGGGGGGGGAGTGGTTATCACAGTGATTACCCGCCCCCCTGCTTCTGGTGGACATAATTAAGGTATTTCAGAAATAAAACTAATTCTGAGAGAAATGTAGGTCACAGACACATACAAAGTACAAGTACATGATCAGGATGAGATACTGAGTAACATATAACAGTTTTGTTTTTTTGATTGATCTGATTGATCTGTACGCTTAAATGTGTAAAAGTATACATCCTCTGAAAGTCCATACTTTTGCAGAGCCACCTCTTGCTTCAATTAAAGTATATGAAAACATTTCAATGTCTCCATTTCTACCTCTCCACTGTTGCCTTAGCCATATGTTGAGGTCATTGTTTAACTTGAAGGTAAACCAATGTCCCAGTTTTAAGTCTCTGACAAAAATAATTTTGTTTTCCTCAAGAATTCCTCTGTATCTACTACCATCCATCTTTTCTTCAATACAGAAATTGTATTTCTGAGGTGAGGTGAAGTGTTGGGTTTTAAATTAAATGTTAGATTCATCTGGACAGATGATCCAGGTACTTGGAAGTCTATCAGACGCTGATCTCTAAAGATGTTTTCCTCTGTTTTCCAGTATTTATTTATTTAAACAAGAGGATTTTTTTGGCCTTTTTTTCATTTGACTGTAACAATTTGGACTATTCTGTCAATACCAATACATAAAATCAGAAATAAAATCCATTTTATTCCAGGTAATAATGCAACAAAACAGGAAAATACCTGCACGTTATTGAAAAAAGGGACAATCTAATATAAAGCAGTGAACTCAAACACGCTATAAGGTTGGTAATATTATGGAAAATATTATTTGTAAATAATAAATACCCTAGGCAAAGACTGGATGATGTGTTTGAATGAGAGTTAACATTCTTTCAATTAGGTGTCAGCAGCTCCATAGCTCCATTGGATTGCATTGAGTCACATAAAAGTTAGTAATGGTGACTTTTTTTTTAGAACAGGAAAGTGATTACCGCAATATGGAAAAAATTGTCTGCTGAAAAGTATCTTATTTGACTCTTTTTTTTTTTTACCAATTCATTGTGAAACACTCAATACATGGCCATACTCCAGTGGCTTCAGGGGCCAGGAGTCAAACACCAAGTGCACAGGTAAATGACAGCAAGTTATAATAGGAAACAATGTTTGGCTGTTCACTATCCTGGTCAAACATGAAAAGATCTCTGCAACATTGGCCATGCATTAAAAGATTAATTAACTAAGCCAGCGGCTACATAGGAGGCCTATTATTGCCTAAATAAATACATTTCTCTACATAAGTAAGATCCTTTCAGAAAACAAAGGTAGTGTGTTTATTACTGGCTAGTCACTCTCCCCTGAGGCCTACTAATTATTTAGGGTTAAACCAGGACATAAATAGGATCTAGTAATTGTGATATCCTGTCATTACTATGATCCTTGTCACTATGATCCACATATATATATATATATATATATATATATATATATATATATGTATGTTCA
Source organism: Hyla sarda (assembly GCF_029499605.1). Classification (NCBI taxonomy): domain Eukaryota; kingdom Metazoa; phylum Chordata; class Amphibia; order Anura; family Hylidae; genus Hyla; species Hyla sarda. Next base: position 104,860,044 of record NC_079196.1, on the reverse strand, counting down.
GACTTACTACAGAAACATTCAGCATTTTATTAGCAGCCTAATGGAGAACATAACATTTTAAAAACTGTTCGGCCAATAGTTCTCTCTCACAACTTTCCCATACACATGGGTTCTCTCTTCTGACTGCCCCATAAAAATGAACGTTCAGCACAGCCAAAATCCAGTGTGCAGACCCTTCTTTCCACATATATCATCTATTGGCGGAGAGTCTTTAGGCCGCCATACACGTTATACAGTCGTTGGACATGGCAGCAGTGAGTTTGGCCGACTTTGGTATAAGTTGTATGAGCATCTTAAAGGGGTACTCCCATGGAAAACTTTTTTTTTAAATCAACTGGTGCCAGAAAGTTAAACAGATTTTTAAATTACTTCTATTAAAAAAATTGTAATCCTTCCAGTACTTTTTAGGGGCTGTATACTACAGAGGAAATGTTTTTCTTTTTGGCTTTCTCTTATGTCACAACCACAGTGTTCTCTGCTGCCCTCTGCTGTCCATTTTAGGAACTGTCCAGAGCAGCATATGTTTACTATGAGGATTTTCTCCTCCTATGGACAGTTCCTAAAATTGACAGCAGAGGTCAGCAGAGAGCTGAGAAACCCAAAAAGAAAAGCATTTCCTCTGTAGTATACAGCCCCTAAAAAGTACTGGAAGGATTACAATTTTTTAATAGAAGTAATTTACAAATCTATTCCTAAAGTCCTGGGGTACCAATTTAAAATGTAACTTTTAATAATACTTGATAAAATGTATAAACACAAATAATAAATGATAAATACCTCTAAAGTGCATAGATCCCCATAATAGATAGAGTAAAGTGAAAATAGAAAATCCACACAAATCAAGAATATATTGCACATAGTCCGATATTGCACTTGCACAGCGTGGAGACACTCTGCAGTCAGGTTCATTGCACTGAACAAGCACTTTGCACTTTTACCTTTGCACCTTAGGACTGTGTATGTAATCAGGGACAGTACAGAGTAGGTAACAGGTTCCTGAGGCACGGGGGTCGCCCTTTCTAGGGCGAGTGCCCAGTTACGTGCCACACAGCTAGGGTGCATATAGAGTAGGGAGTCTTGCACTACACTGTAGGGATCAATAGGGTACGTAGGGAGAGATACATATACAGTCTTCCAGCAAGTTTCCCTTTATAAGCCACTGCTTTTTTGATATCCCCCCACTTCTATTACCATTATCTGTGTAATTTTTGTTGGGAATATGTGCAATTTATCCCCAGTCTATGCATCATATTGCTTGTATATTTAGGATCATGTTTAACCCTTTAGGCTGATTGACTGGCAATTCATGATTGATTACGAGCTTATGGGCATAGGAATGTGCAAGTGCAATATCGGACTATGTGCAATATATTCTTGATTTGTGTGGATTTTCTATTTTCACTTTACTTTATCTATTATGGTGAGCTATGCACTTTAGAGGTATTTATCATTTATTACTTGTGTTTATACATTTTATCAAGTATTATTAAAAGTTACATTTTAAATTGGTACCCCAGGACTTTAGCAATTGATTTATGAAACAGTGGGGCTCTCACACAGGCTTCTAATGCCATTATCTCATAGACTATGAGTTATTGTGTCTTGTTTTTTAATTTACAAATCTGTTTAACTTTCTGGCACCAGTTGATTAGAAAAAAAAGTTTTCCACGGGAGTAGCCCTTTAAGACCTCTGGTGTGTACACAGGGCCTGTTATATCTACTGTGTCTCTGCTGCTCCATACTATAGAGCCATTGGCATGTTCTAGCAAGGAATGTTTGTACAAAAGAAAATCTTCATACAGGGGTTTTTAACTATAGAAAAATCATTTGACAATAGGAAAAGTTGCTGAGTTGCCCATAACAACCAATCAGATCACTTCTTTAATTTTTCACAGGCCTTTTAAAAAATGAAAGACACAATCTGATTGGTTGCTATGGGCAACTCAGCAACTTTTCCTCTGGACAGGTTTTGATAAATCTCCCCCAATCTGTCCACAGTGATCAACCCAGGGGAAATTAAAGTGATCTTTTAGCAAATAAAGATGATCTGTTTATCAGCCATATACAGATATATGTGTATTGCACTGATATATGAGATTGCACCTAATGCCCTCACCATTGCACAGAATGTTGATTTTTAAATTTAACTCTTTATGATATTGAATACAATTTCGAGATTTCAAAACTTTTTTTGCCATTATATGTGAGGAAGGTTCATTTAAAGAGAAGCAGTAGAAATAATGATGCTTCATGTACTGGATTTGACTGATATGTACTATGCATTGCAATGAAGGGCTAGTGTACAATAATCAAATACTAATTTATTTGCAAAAAATGTAATGTGTGTATGAAGTACACAAATGGAGTGTGAATTGGCACATATGTTTTACTAATATCCAGTGAGGCAACTAACTGTGTGAGTGACTTTGGGAAACTAACTCTGGATCTGTCCTTGCATGTGACTAATGAGGAGCATAATCTTATGGCATAATAAGGACAGTGAGCACATGAATGCATAACTGCATATTTGAAAAAAGTAATGGTTCATGTGTTTATGTTGGACTCCAATACCAAAATGATACCGAAATATGGGCATGCACATCCATTTAGTGTGAAAAGGCAGCTATTTAAAGTATGACTACAATGATGGCGGCCAATAAATGTATGTAAACCATTTCTATTTTTCTTTACTTTCTATTTTTGCTAAAGTATTTTAATGGAAACTAGTAAAAGTGAAGTTTTAAAATCTCAACATTGTGTTCAGTGCCATAGAGATATAAATGCTCACAAAGATGGTGGTATTTATGTTTATGGTGAAGCAAACAGTAAAGCCCATGCCTAGATAGATGGCTCCATCTCTGAAACATCTCAAACTATTTAGCATGGAGCTCCCATGAACTATGTTAAAGAGGTTATCCAGGAACAGAAAAACAGAGCTAATTTCTTTTAAAAGCTGCTACCCATCTGTCAACAGGTTGGGTGTGTTTCTGCAGCTCAGTTCCATTGAAGTGAATGGAGCCAAGTTGTAATACCACACACAACCTGGGGATAGACGTGGAGCTGTTTTTGAATTAGAACTGTTTATATATTCCTGGATAACCCCTTTAATATGAATGATATCCTTTAGTCCAGTCGCTAAGTGGTGACTGACACTACTGTATTTGTATACAAGCAGTGTGTATATGTGCAACGACACATAGGGGGAGATTTATCAAAACCCGTCCAGAGGAAAAGTTGCTGAGTTTCCCATAGTAACCAATCAGATCGCTTCTTTCATTATTCAGAGGACTTTTCAAAAATGAAAGAAGTGATCTGATTGGTTGCTATGGGCAACTTGGCAACTTTTCCTCTGAACAGGTTTTGATAAATCTCCCCCACAGACTTTATACAAGTGGTCCCTCAACATACGATGGTAATCGTATGTTGAGGTATCTGTGCGATGTAAAGTATAGGACAGTGGTCTACAACCTGCTGACCTCCAGATGTTGCAAAACTACAACACCCAGCATGCCCGGACAGCCAACGGCTGTCCGGGCATGCTGGGAGTTGTAGTTTTGCAACATCTGGAGGTCCACAGGTTGAAGACCACTGGTATAGGAGGTTATACTCACGTGTCCCCTCCGCTCCGGACCGTCACCGCTGCCCTGGATGTCGCCTTCTATCGCTGTCGCCGCGTCCCCGGGGTGTCCTCGCCGCTCCGGCAAGGCATCTGCTTCTCCGGCATCCTCGCTCTCCATCGCCGCCATCACGTCGTTACGCACGCTGCTCCTATTGGATGATGGGACGGCGTGCGCGGCGACGTGATGACGACGATGGAGATTGCCGACGATGCAGGGGATCCCAAAGAGGACACGCCGGAGCCCCGAGGACAGGTAAGTGATCGTCAGCGGACCACACGGGGCACCGTAAATGGCTATCCGGTGCAGCTGAAGCAGTCTGCACTGCCGGATAGCAGTGTATACAATGGCCCTGACATACAAAAGCATCGTATGTTGATGCTGCCTTCAACATGCGATGGCTTCTGAGAGGCCATCGTATGTTGAAATGACCGTATGTCGGGGCCATCATAGGTCGGGGGGAGGGGGGTCACTGTATTTACATAATATCATTTTCAAAATGGTATAATAAGCCACAACACATATGGTCATAATGTAACATTTGGCCATAAGTACCGGCCATATTACCGTTACAACGCCACAAATGTACTGAACTTGAATGACTAGAGAACTTTGTGATTATGTAAGCTTAGTAGAACTGTGAGGTGTTTGTTTATTACACCTGCAATATGTTTACAAATATGAGGCCTTTTTACAGCTGTGTGAACTACAGTGAGATTAGGTATAAAAAAAACTACTGAGGGATATACTAGATTGTTAACATGTTTAATACATAGTATTATGATTATGTTAATTCTTTATTAAGTATTTTATGATGTAACTCTCACACACACACAGTAAAATGAAGATATATAAAAGCAACATATTTTTTTCTATGCAGGCATTACATTCCAGTCACCTGGAGTTTCATTGCTTTGTTTTTTGCATTCTTTAAAAAGATAAATAAATAAATAAAATTGCTTTTCTTTTTCAGACAATTTAAGGCTTTGAGAAAGCAAAATCATATAACTAATCACTTAAGTGGCCATAGTGAATAAACGAAGTGTAGAGGCAGTCAACATATGTTAGCACTGGTATTATTAACAGAAGAATAAGAATGGTTCTTGAAGGTAGATAAATAGAGGCTGGAATAGTTTTGTGCTGAAAAACCCCAAATGAACAGGATTCAAGCTTTTACTTTGTAGCTTATACTTTAAGGGTACATTCACACGGGCAGATTTATTTGCGGGTTTCCCTCTACGCATTTGAAATGGGGCAGGCTCTTCTCAACTGTCTGCAGCAGATTTTCCGCTGCGTAATTTTCGCTGCAGAAAATCTGCCGCAAGCCCCATTGAAGTCATTAGGGAAATTATGCAGTGAAAATCTGCTGTGAACAGCCAAGAAGAGCTGTCCCCCTTTCAGCAGGAAACCCGCAAATAAATCCACCCGTGTGAATGTACCCATAAAGTGAGAATGCATTCTAAACAGTATAGGCAATTTTCAAAAACTTGTGCTATTAGGGTTCTTTATTTTGCGCCTCAAAGAGGGTTAACTGTGCCTCATTTTCAGAAGTGTGTTTGGTATTTTGAAAATTTCAGGAAAATAGCACATAATTTAATACCAGGTATACTTGGAATAAGCTGCAACATTTTGTGCACCAAAAGTGGTGCTAAACCTTTAAAGGGTACCTTTAAACTTTTGATATATTATATATTATAGATTAATGTATGCAGAATAACTTTACAATTGCATGTTATTAAAAAATATGCTTCTTTCTATTTAATTTTCCACTTTGAAGAAATGACCACTAGGGGTCTCCCTACCAGTCCTGGCAGCAAGCATTTCAGACTCATGCTGGAGTCCTAAACACTATGAGCTGCCAGTCTGCTTTGTTCACAAAGGAGAACACTGAGAGCTGTCAGCCTGCCTTGTTCACAGCCTGTTTGGCTGTGAACAAAGCAGGCTGACATCTCTGAGTGTTTAGGACTCCAGCATGAGTCAGAAATGCTTGCTGACAGGACTGATCGGGAAAAATACAATAGAAAGAAGCATATTTTTCATTCATGCTATTGGAAAGTTATTCAACATTCATTAATCTAAAATATATCAAAAGTTTATTTGATGAGAGGTACCCTTTAAAAAGAGGGTGCTAATAGCACAAAAAGCCTAACCACGCCCCTTTAAAAAATTAGCTAACAGGGCACTAAATTGGATGCTAAAGATCTGTATATGTGGAGCTAATAGTGTGTGCCACATTTTAAGCATATGTGGCGCAGCTAAAGCAAAAAAGTGGCGCTAAATTATTTGACTACCCCCCTCCCATATTTTTCTTGATAAACAGAACACTAGACTTATGGATTGCCAGCAACCCTCTCTCTATGTTTCCACTTGGTTCTGTTATTGTATTTTTGCATTTTCACACCTGAAAAAAACTGCTAGAAATAATGTCACTGAGTTTTGCAGTGTTTTTGTGTTTTTTCTTAAGTTTCTTCTGGTGGTTTTCCTCTTAGTGGAAATTTAATTTTTTTTTACCCTGTGTCTTCAGGGTACCATGCATGGGTTGGATGCAGAGTGCATGGCCCATGGAGTTTAAGGAGGAAAGTAGTGATGCATAGCATAATTACTTACCTCCACTGGCTGTATACTGTACTGGAGCCCAGACTCCCTTCACTATACTGATGGGAGTCTTTGGTGCTATTGGGGTTGAGCAGGGACCCGGAGCGCTCGGCATAACAGCTACACAGAAAGACGACGGACCGGAAGGGGGGGGGGGCAAGTCAGGCCCTGTTCACATGTCTGTTTTTAGCATGCCTTTCTGTTTAAAAAAAGGTATGTTAAACATGTAAAATGTGAACAGACAATTTGTGCACTTTATGGGCACTCTCGCCAGGAAAAAGCAAAATGTACAAATCCATTTATTGTGACAGGCATTTTTTTTTAAATGGTTACTAAGGGATGTGGGGCAGATAGTTTTGTAATAAAAAAAAATTCTAATCTGTGTTTTGATTGTAAAATTACTTTCAAGGCTTAATAGTGGAATCTGTCTAATAGAACGAGTTCATTACTAAACCAGGTTAAGGCGTTAGTCCAGGAAGAGCTGGTACCAACAGGCCTAAAGCTTCAAAAAATGGCACTACTGGAAGGACAAAAAACCAGGGGTCAAGTCATGGGGAAAAAAAAAGTGAGGGAACTCACCCAAGATTTCCACTCAAGGGCCAGTCCTGCAGTACTCCCGGTAATGGGGTTGGTGTTCCTGCTGTGGAAAAAGTGCAGGAACTCAGTTCCCATGCATTCCTGCAGGACTTGAGCCCTGCACAAAACCAGACACTAAATCATAATTGACTACAGTTTTGTGTACGGCAAAAAAAAAAAAAACACACACACACACACAAAACTTACACAACCGAATACATCTTGTTGTGTACCTTTTTGTATGGGAGGTCAAAGTATATGGTTTGCTATACAATATACAATTTTCAAATACAAAACCATATATGGGAACCCTATAGCAAAATTGTGATGTGATTTTACCTAAAGGCTCATGTACATGGAAAAAATGTTGCAAGGAAACAGAAAACAAACATAAAAAAAACCACCCTCTAGTACGCCATTATATTCTCTCCTTATCCTATACTATTATAACCACCACATTGTCCTACTGTGGTAAGTGTAAAAATAAAATAGATTAAGGGGGAATTTATCATTTCATGCATATATTCTGTTGTTCTTATAACAGATAAGGGCTGTTTATGGCTTGCTTGCGTACATTCGACTAATTTATCAAAAAGCCACACATTAAATGATAAATTTGAATCTGAACCAATTGTTTAATGTACAGTGCTTGAGATGGTTTGCGGATATGTTAAGTATGCTAACGGCTGAAGACAACTTGTGCAAAAATGTGAATTTTTTGTAGAAATTTGCATTTTATAAATCTTGAATAAATGCCAAGATACATTTAAAAAGTGAGACATTGTAAACAGTAATCATGGCAAAAGTAGCAATTTTTTGAACAACCAAGAGACTTACTCCCTTAGTGTATGTCTCTTTTTTGCCACCTGGGGACATGTAATCACTTAACCACAAATCAATCGCATAAAAATGTTAGTTACCTCTTTACTGACTGCAAATGTAAAACTTCATTAAGCACAGCTCCAGTACAGATATGCAACATTCATTGTATATATTACATTGCTTTATTCACTCAAGAAAGGGTAATTTTATTTTAAAGGACAAGGGAAATGGCACATTTGCTTAAATTGTCAAAGTTGCATGATCGGTGTTAGTTTTGGTAAGCAATTTCCTACTATATTAGCATAAACTTAATTGCACATGAATATATCAATACATTAGATGAGGGTAATCTCTTCAGCTTCAAAGTTCAGCAAAACCAAACTAAAAAAAGACTTCCATTAAACGGTTATTTCAGGACTTGTCAGACACTTATCTCCTATCCACAGGAGATAAGTGTCTGATCTCTAGGGGTCCGAACACTGGGACTTCACGTGATCTCTTGTACGGGGCCCCAGCTACAGCTGTGGTCGCTCTTCATGCCCCCTCAGACATGAACAGAGGAAGTGTGGCGTGATGTCATGACCACGGCCGCCCAAACCCAGCGTACTGAACAAAAAGTCAAAAAGTTCCGAATGACGGTGTGACGCTCGGAGATCACGGGGACGGGGGGGACGGGGGTGCACAGTCAGATCAGACACTTTATCCCCTATCCTTTAAACATGAAAAAGAAAAAGAAATGCCTAAAGCCACTTTATGTTGGAATACCTTTACATATAAAGAGCACACCGTTTTCAAGACATTTTATTTACTGGGGAAGAGAAACCACAAAATTGAGATGCAGTCCACTATACCATGTGTTGGGAAATTTGTAGCTTTGTACCTTATAAAAAAAAACACAAAGACAGATGATTTTCAGTTGAAATAAAACAATGCGTCTCTATAATCCTGTTTCTTATCCAGCTGTAAATATAAAAAAGGAAAGTCTGAAATATAATGTAGTTTGGAAACTTGTTTATCCAGCACTGTTCAAAGCTTATATAAAGAGTAAAAAAAAAAAAAAACCACGTTGCTGCAGATAAACTAATTTCCACCTGTTTCTGCCTACTGCATACACACTAACTCAATTTAGATTGATCGGATTATGTGTTCAGACTTACTTCTCTGGCAAACGCTACTCTATCCATTTGGGTAATTTCGCAAACTCTCTCAGTGAGATGAAATAATGACACAGTGGCTTTTAATTTTATTCTTTATTTTCATTTGTCTATTTGGTTTAGAACTGCTTTTGCTTTGTCATTGAAACAAAGAGAAAACAGGGTGTGAATTAATGAATAAACATTGTATTAAAGGAATCAATACGCATCTGTCAATTTCTTTATTGAGGCTGGCACAATCATGTCATTTACTGATGTATCAGAAATTGCTCAATTGTTCAATCTTATTCAACTCAAAATGGCATTTTTGGAATAAAGAGAATAAATGTGGAAACAACACGTGCAACTATTTATTATACTACTTACAATTGTGTATTTACATTCTCTGTGGAGTAATATAGGAAAATACAGCTTGTTTTCTCAATCAGACCACACAGCGTGATGAGGGTTGTACCTTAATCCTGCACATTCTACTTGTAGAGAGATATATGTGCTTCACTTGAACTTGGCTGTGCTACCAAAAACAACCTTACAAACTCTCAGCAGATCACAATAAACCACATACAGTAAAATCCACTACCATCACAGTCACCTTTAGATTCTGTTCACACTGTTATCATGATTTTGTTGTATTGGAAAATATGGCAGCAGTGCCAGATCCACCACATGGCAGACACCAAAAGTGACTTCTAATGGGGTCCACTGGGTTCTGCCATAGCGCCTGTCATTTTCATGGGGTGAATAGTACTGCATGCTGCTCTGAGGATAGTGTGAACACAAGCTTATCATTTCCTAATAGAATGACCTCATACTTGTTCCACACGTGAATTTTTTACTTTTTCAGTAAAGCCCGCCTCTGGTCTGGATTTATTTTAAATTTAATGGAGGAATTTAATGGAATTGCATGAATAGTGGTTCCTTGATATACGGATATTGCAGAAAACCTGCAGCATGGATACACAAAACTCCCCTGCTGGTCACCTAATGAAAGTAGGAGTAATCTAAACATATGTAGGCTGGGTGCAATATGGACTTTTCAAATTCCCTTTGGGGTTTTAGTCTGTCACTGAGCTTTAGGTCAACTACAGAAAACCTAGTACACTACCAACAATCACATATTTCTCAGTCGACTGACACACTGATCCAATAAACCAAACGCTCTTATTGGATTTGGGCTTTGCAGTGATGTTGAAAGCAATATGTAAGGAAAATTTTGAAGAGACTCGTATGACTTCTTGGTGCCTCATAGATATCAAGAACAACTTTTTAGGGGCAATATTTAGCAGAGAGATTCCAAAATAGTGCTATTTTGAACTCCATAGGGCCAGTATATATTAACATAATTGTTTGCATGAATTAGTGAAGCAGACAGCATTATTCCATACAGTGAAAAAAAATATACTGTACAATATACTTTTAACATGGGAGCTTACGGGTTATGAATGCCATAAGCAAACAGAGTGATGCTATTGGTGGCACACATTAAAGACTTTTGTTGAATTCTTATGAGGTGCCATATTACCAGTTAAGACATGGAGATTTAGATTAAGCAGAGATAAAAAAAAATACACATGAAATTATAAATGATGTAATCAGTTATGTATAAGGATGCCAATAAAACAAGTTGCTTTAAAGGGGTACTCTGGTGCTTACATATCTTATAAGATGCCTGATCGCGGGAGTCCCGCAGCTGGGGACGCCCGTGATCATGCACGCGGCACCCCGTTTGTAATCAGTCCCCGGAGCGTGTTCGCTCCGGGACTGATTACGGGCGACCGCAGGGCCGGCGGTGTGTAATGTCACGCCTCCGTCCCCAATGTAAGCCTACAGGAGGGGATATAACATTTTCCAATAATAATTATTTATTTTTCAATAATTTATTAAATAAAACCTTTTCTCAAAGAAAAAAAAAAAAAAACTACAACCATTTCTGTGATTTCTACACTAGCAAAAAGCTGATGTGGAATTTTTGATTTAAAATGGATTCTCACCCCTTTGAAAATATCATGTAAAACATGAAATTTACAAAGCCACGCCCACTTTTGCTAAACTGGTTTGACTAGTGTAAATCTTGGATAATTCTCATGTAAAACACTTTGAATATCTGATGTTAACTTTTTCACATCACAATATTGGCATGAAACGCAAAACTTCTTATAGTTATATAGTTAATGAAGAAATTGAGCAGTGGGTCCTAAGATGTAAGCAAATCAGTAGGAGATTGTTTTTATTTTTATATACTTGTTCATTTCCTCTATTTTATTACTTTACTTTTGAACCTATCTGTAGATATACAGCATTCCCTATAAGTGGTATGATCCTGTTAGTTCTTCTTTAGCTGCATGGAAGAACCCTGCCTGACAAACACAATTCTATTGTCATCCAAGATAGATAAAGAAACAAGCGGATCACTCACCAGTCCGATGCTGTGCACTTTTATTTGAAAGTTGATAAAGTGGCTACATACGGGTACATGTAAAAGGCAGGGCAGGAGATGTTACAGAGCCCCGTCCGAAGCGACCAAAGTGGATTTGTGTGAGACACTGCTGTACACATCCAGCAGCTTACCATGCCTCTGCCTTTGCTTGTCCTTCCTGAGTTTACTGGAGGGGACACTGGTCGACATGTAGGAGCAGAGCAGACGTATAATGTTCTGAGAGCAGAGAGCTATACAACCAAGTTGTGCAGGCCTGATATAAGTATAGAGCTGGCAGAAGGTCTAATAAACAAGTCAGTGATTGAGCTATAACTGGAACTAAGATGAGTGTGGGCTCAAGAACTAGGTGAGTGTGACAGGAGCATGTTGTACATATACTACCTACTGCTAAAAGGCTTCAACAGACCAAATTAAGTTTCATTTTGACTATGCTAGATCTGTTCTACACAATATACATTTTATTTGGGGGACATAATTGAATGTTATTTATAGTATGCAAAAGTGCAATCTAAAATAAATATATATATATATATATATATATATATATATATATATTGGGGGGTATAAAACCCAAACTAAAGGTCTGTTGAAGCCTTTATCTATGTCACACTATGTTTGAATACTGTACCTTTTTGATAGTGTTGAGATGTATACATGCAGCACAGATAATGTTTCAGATGTGCATAGATTGTACCCTAGTTTACAGAATCTATCTATCTATCTACTATTTAAACTTTAGTCCTGAGGGTTGTGAGGTACCTAAATAAGTGTTTAAGGGGTGCCGATGGCTTAAAAAAATAAAATAAACCTTCCCTATCCTCCCTGCGTCTGCCTGATGAACAGTGCCTCGTCATCCCCAATTTTCTGGTGCCTCTGTCCACCACACAAGGAATTCCAATCACTGTCTGCAGTGCCTAACAACCTCTTTAAGGGTCAGAGAATCAGGCAGGGGTGAGGCATGTTACTTTACGTAGATGTGCACACTCCACATTTCACTGATGTTATGTTCTCTCCTGCTTTTGGATCACAAAATGTCATGAGGTTTTGCCCTAGGCTGACAAGTTGGGAGCCAATAGGGCTAGACCAGTATGTGTGGCAATCTCACATCAACTCACTGTGGCGGGACTGTGCATTCATGTGTGCATTCATATGTGTGAAGCTCATTATAAATGTATCTTCTACAAATTTTCACCATACATATATTGTATGATAATGAAATTCTGCTGAATAAAAATAAAAGTAAAATAAAATAAAAAATATGAAATTCTGTCCATCTTTTCAGTTTTTGTATCCCCCTCACAATTATTTGTAACCATTGAAAGTACTACAAGAACATTTTCCATCCCCTTTATGTTTTGAGCAGATGTAGTGGCCAACCTGATATTGCCTTAGAAATGCTGACAGCGGTTAAAACATGGCAAGAGGGTATGGTGCTCTGAAGAGTTCCGCAACGCCTTCATTTTACAGTTCAGTAGTACTGTGTAATACTTACTGTGAATCTAACATAAGCCTAACAGCTGCTCTTTAGTTCTAGCAACTGAAATAAAACAAGAAAAGTTTTTACTTAAACAACTCCTACAAGTACACTAAAAATATAAGTCCTTTTTTGATGATTTGAGTCAGTCGAAAATAACCCGTTGCTGAATAGTACAAGTGCATGTACAGTGCATCATGAAAGTATTCGGCCCCCTTGAACTTTTCGACCTTTTGCCACATTTCAGGCTTCAAACAAAGATATAAAACTGTCATTTTTGGTGAAGAATCAACAACAAGTGGGACACAATCATGAAGTGGAACAAAATTTATTGGATATTTCAAACTTTTCGAACAAATAAAAAACTGAAAAATTGGGTGTGCAAAAATTATTCAGCCCCTTTACTTTCAGTTCAGCAAACTACAGAAGTTCAGTGAGGATATCTGAATCACCCAATGTTGACCTAAATGAATAATGATGATAAATAGAATCCACCTGTGTGTAATCAAGTCTCCGTATAAATGCACCTGCACTGTGATAGTCTCAGAGGTCCGTTTAAAGCGGAGAGAGCATCATGAAGAACAAGGAACACACCAGGCAGGTCCGAGATATTGTTGTGGAGAAGTTTAAAGCCGGATTTGGATACAAAAAGATTTCCCAAGCTTTAAAACATCCCAAGGAGCACTGTGGAAGTGATAATATTGAAATGGAAGGAGTATCAGATCACTGCAAATCTATGAAGACCTGGCCGTCCCGCTAAACTTTCAGCTCATAAAAGGAAAAGACTGATCAGAGATGCAGCCAAGAGGCCCATGATCACTCTGGATGAACTGCAGAGATCTACAGCTGAAAAATGTCAGTCTCTCGATGTGCAAAACTGATAGAGACATACCCCAAGCGACTTACAGCTGTAATCACAGCAAAAGGTGGCGCTACAAAGTATTAACTTAAGGGGGCTGAATAATTTTGCACGCCCAATTTTTCAGTTTTTTATTTGTTAAAAAAGTTTGAACTATCCAATAAATGTTGTTCCACTTCATGATTGTGTCCCACTTGTTGTTGATTCTTAACAAAAAAATTACAGTTTTATATCTTTATGTTTGAAGCCTGAAATGTGGAAAAGGTCGAAATGTTCAAGGGGGCCGAATACTTTCACTATGCACTGTGTCATACTCACCTAGAAATGGCAGCTTTATGCTCCATGTTGTTATAAACAAAAGAACCACTGAGGACTTTGTTTTGCATTTGACAGATGACAGACACAAAGCACACATTTCTGATACTGATGGTTTTTAGTCAGCTGTATTCTATGCATAGGAAAAGAATGTGCACTCTGTCTGTCTTAAAAGTTGCCATATTTTTGTCCTGCCAACATGCCAGACAAGAGGTTCCATAGGGCAAGAATCTAATGATTTGAAACCTACCTAACCAACTCCAGATGTGTATGTGATCATCTAATCAGACATCAAAAGCAAAGTGCTGACAACCTCCAAACCTGACTTTAGGAATGCAAAGTGTTCAGCATTAAAACAAATGTAAACCTAGTTCCTGACAGACTGATGTATGGAAATCAGATTATTTTTTTGTTCAAGTCAGATTCCTACACTCTGCTTATTCTCAGACATAAGAATCTTACGTAGACACCGTCAATATGAAGCCAAAGATCAATGTCATTCTTTGTCAAGGAACCTTCTAGACTGTTAAATGCAGAGTGTAAAATTACAGAGAACGTCTAATACTAGAATGTATGGAACTGTTCAGAAAACAAAAAAAAACATCCAATAATAGTTTTTCTTTATAGATATATATAGATTTATATATATATATATATATATATATATATATATATATATATATATAAAAGTCCCAGGAGGGCGGCACAACCAAAATATGATGCAGGGCGTTGGTGCACGCTGATTCGGAACCCTGGTCAGTGGCTACAAACTACAAATAAAAAAACAGATATCAGCAGCACACGGACTTAGTGCAAAAAAAGTGAACTGTATTTCTGTATTTCACTGGATTGATGGAATAAATCCTTCACTTTTTTTTGCACAAGTCCGTATGCGGCTGTTGAGATATATATATATATATATATATATATATATATATATATATATATATATATATATCTCTATATCTATCTATCTCTATATCTATATATATATATATATATATATATATATATATATATATAAAAATATATATATATATATATATATATATATATATATCATAGTAACATAGTAACATAGTTCATGAGGTTGGAAAAAGACCAGAGTCCTTCAAGTTCAACCTATAACCCTAATAAGTCCCTATTGAGTTGAGTTGATCCAGAGGAAGGCCAAAAACCCTCCTACTAGAGGTAAAAATTCCTTCCCGACTCCAAATATGGCATTCAGAATAAATTCATGGATCAACCTTCTGTCCCTATAAATCTAGTATACATAACCAGTAATGTTATTACTCTCCAAAAAATGTATCCAGCCCTTTTTAAACTCTATTACTGAGTTCACCATGACCACCTCCTCCGGGAGAGAATTCCACAGTCTCACTGCTCTTACAGTAAAGAACCCCCATCTGTGCTGGTGTAGAAACCTTCTTTCCTCTAGACGTAGAGGATGCCCCCTTGTTATAGATACAGTCCTGGGTATAAATAGATCTATTAGGGCTCCCCTAAGCCTTCATTTTTCTAAACTAAATAACCCTAATTCTGATAATCTTTCTGGGTACTGTAGTCCTCCCATTCCCCATATCACTCTGTTTGCCTGTCTTTGAACCCTCTCCAGCTCCACTATATCTTTCTTGTACACTGGTGCCCAGTACTGTACACATTATTCTATGTGTGGTCTGACTAGTGATTTGTACAGCGGTAGAATTATTTCCTTGTCGTGGACATCTATGCCCCAATTGATGCACCCCATGATTTTATTTGCCTTTGCAGCAGCTGCCAGACACTGGTCACTACAGCTAAATTTACTATTAACTAAGACTCCCAAGTCCTTTTCCATGTCAATCGTCCCAAGTGTTCTCCCATTTAATACATAATCCCAGCCCGGATTTTTCCTCCCCATGTGCATTACCTTACATTTATCAGTGTTGAACCTCATCTGCCACTTCCCATCCCAAACCTCCTACCTATCCAGATCCATTTGTAATAGTTCACTGTCCTCTAATGTGTTTACCGCTTTACAGAGTTTAGTGTCAGCTGCAAAGATTGCTACTTTACTATTCCACCCCTGTGCAAGGTCATTAATGAAAATATTAAATAGGACAGGACCCAATACTAACCCCTGTGTTACCCTACTAGTAACAGTCACCCAATCAGAATAAGTATCATTAATAACCACCCTCTGTTTCCTATCATTGAGCCAGTTACTTATCCACTTGCACACATTCTCCCCCAGCCCAAACCTTCTCATTTTATGCACCAACCTTTTATGTGGAACCGTATCAAATGCTTTGGAAAAATCCAGATATACGACCTCCAGCGATTGCCCCTGGTCAGTCTGGAGCTCACCTCCCTCATAAACCCATGCTGATACGGGGTCATACATTTATTTTTATCAAGATATTCCAAAATAGCATCTCTTAGGAAACCCTCAAACAATTTACGTACAACCAAGGTTAAACTAACAGGTCTATAATTCCCGGGGTCACCTTTTGACCCCTATTTAAATATTGGCACCACATTTGCCATGCGCCAGTCCTGGGCAACAGTCCCTGTCAGTATAGAGTCCCTGAAGATTAAAAATAGGGGTCTGTCTATTACATTAATTAATTCCTTTAGAACACGGAGGTGAAGGCCATCCGGACCTGGTGATTTGTCTGGTGATCTGTACTTCTTCCTGGGTTAGACAGGTGACCTGTACTGGGGAGTTTACCTTATCACACGGTATTTCCCCTGGCATTTCAAATTCCTCAGTGAATACAGTGGAGAAGAATTTGTTTAATATATTTGTTTTTTCCTGATTCCCATTTATAATTTCTTCCTACACTTTAAAGGGCCTACACTTTAATTCTTGACCTTTTTGCTATTTATATAGTTAAAGAGGCACTGTCATTGTTAAAAACTTTTCATATATTGCAGGACTCATTATAATAAGGATACACTGGCGAATGTCTCAATTTTAACATCAGTGTTGAGGGATTAGCCAATGTCATTGTATACATCTACCACAGTAGTGCACCTAAATTTCTGTATTGTAATATGACATTTCACAATATACACCTGTTAAATAATTTTTTACATTTTCACCTGAAATTCAAGCTCAAAATAGCCACCCTAGGGGTAACCTGTCCTTTAGCCAGACAGACTAGTCTAGATTTTACAGCATACTGGATACCCGCCGTAAAGCATACCGGTATCCAGAATAGGAGATTTCTATTGTGTATGCAAAACTACAGATAAAGGATGTGTGGACATGCTGGGAGCCGTAGTTTTAAAACAGCTGGAGGCAACACTGCTCTAACACAGTTATTTACAAACATTGCAGCTTCAGTTGTTACTAAACTACAACTCCAAGCATGCTGAAATAGTCAAAGCTTTCTCGGACTCCTGAATGACAAAGAAGTTGATCAGACATTCAGGAGTCTGTGAAAGATGAATGACACACATAGTGACAGCTATGCTGATTAGCATCCAGCTTTACTAGGAGAAGATAAAACAGATAGAACATGTATTCATATAAATGCTGTACTTTTATCTAAAAAATCCTTGCACTAATTTTATAAAGATCTATTCTTATATTTATACATTTTATCCTGTTATGAATTCACCATAATGTCTTCTGATTACTGCAGGCAAGCTCCAAGTATCTTTCTCTGTGTAACATGACACAGCACAAAACCAGAGAGGAAAGGGTTACAGAGTAGAGAGTACTGATTGGCTGACTGCACAGGCTTTCTCCTGTGAGGGAGACAGACTGACACGCCCCCTCCAGCCTGCACAATGAAAAAGTAACTCACCAGCAGATAAATGCTTTTATCTCTGGATATATAGGTCCGAGACACATAAAAATGATATGCACATGATCAGGATTGGGTCCTGAGTAACATATCACTTTTTTTCTTTTTTTTTGCACTATGACAGGTACGCTTTAACCCCTTAAGGACGCAGGACGTAAATGTACGTCCTGGTGCGGTGGTACTTAACGCACCAGGACGTACATTTATGTCCTGTGCATAACCGCGGGCATCGGAGCGATGCCGTGTCATGCGCGGCTGATCCCGGCTGCTGATCGCAGCCATGGACCCGCCGGCAATGGCCGACGCCCGCGATCTCGCGGGCGTCCGCCATTAACCCCTCAGGTGCCGGGATCAATACAGATCCCGGCATCTGCGGCAGTGCGCGATTTGAATGAATGATCCGATCGCCCGCAGCGCTGCTCCGTCCGGCTCCCGGCGTCTCCTGCTCTGGTCTGAGATCGAGCAGACCAGAGCAGAAGATAGCAGATAACACTGATCTGTTCTATGTCCTATACATAGAGCAGATCAGTATTAGCAATCATTATATTGCTATGAATAGTCCCCTATGGGAACTATTCAAGTTTAAAAAAAAATGTAAAAGTAAAAAAAAAGTGAAAAATCCCCTCCCCCAATAAAAAAGTAAAACGTCCGTTTTTTCCTATTTTAACCCCAAAAAGCGTAAAAAAAATTTTTTATAGACATATTTGGTATCGCCTCGTGCGTAAATGTCCGAACTATTAAAATAAAATGTTAATGATCCCGTACGGTGAACGGCGTGAACGAAAAAAAAAATTCCAAAATTCCTACTTTTTTAATACATTTTATTAAAAAAAAAATTATAAAAAATGTATTAAAAGTTTTTTATATGCAAATGTGGTATCAAAAAAAAGTACAGATCATGGCGCAAAAAATGAGCCCACATACCGCCGATTATACGGAAAATAAAAAAGTTAGAGGTCATCAAAATAAAGGGATTATAAACGTACTAATTTGGTTAAAAAGTTTGTGATTTTTTTAAGCGCAACAATAATAGAAAAGTATGTTATAATGGGTATCATTTTAATCATATTGAACCTAAGAATAAAGAACACATGTCATTTTTACCATAAATTGTACGGCGTGAAAACGAAACCTTCCAAAATTGGCAAAATTGCGTTTTTCTTTTTAATTTCCACACAAAAATAGTGTTTTTTGGTTGCGCCATACATTTTATGATATAATGAGTTATGTCATTACAAAGGACAACTGGTCGTGCAAAAAACAAGCCCTCATACTACTCTGTGGATGAAAATATAAAAGAGTTATGATTTTTAGAAGGCGAGGAGGAAAAAATGAAAACGTAAAAATTAAATTGTCTGAGTCCTTAAGGCCAAAATGGGCTGAGTCCTTAAGGGGTTAAAGAACATTTCGGTGTTAATTTTACTCTCTTTGGCAATGAGTCTTTCTGTCTCTATTTTTGGGGCTTTTATCTGTTTTTTACATATTTTACATTTTTCTCTATAGAGTTTTAATGCTTCTTCACTGCTGTCCTGTTTTAGTAATTTAAATGCTTTATTTTTGTCATTTATTGCCCCCTTAACATTTTTATGCATCCATATTGGTTTTCTTTTATTTCTGACCCTTTTATTGCCATAAAAAGGAAATCAATGATTATGGGTTTGTACCCAAAAAAAAACAAAGTCAAGAACAGCACTCCAAAGTAAGATGAAAAAAAGTGACTGAGGATTTATTCTATACTAATGTGTAACAAGCAGCAACATTTCAGCTTACTCCTTAGCCTTTCCTAAGCAACAAATAACTAAGAACCCGGAAAAGGGGGCATAGCCACCGTGAAAGGGGGCATGACTGCCAAAAAGGGACGTGTTTCCAACATTTTGTAAAAATCACAATGTATTTACTGATTATTCAGTTTATTCACCAATGTAAAAAGTATGGACAACACGTTTTAAGGGGTGGGACCCCCTCTTCATCAGGTCCAATCATTGGACCTGAAGAAGAGGTGGTCCCATCCTTTGAAACGTGTTGTCCATACTTTTTACATTGGTGAATAAACTGAATAATCAGTAAATACATTGTGATTTTTACAAAATGTTGGAAACACGTCCCTTTTTGGCAGTCATGCCCCCTTTCACGGTGGCTATGCCCCCTTTTCCGGGTTTTCTAAGTGAAATGGAGAGTTGGTCGAGTTTTTTGTAAATTTTTGGTCCAAATTCTGGTGCAGACACAATTTGTGGCGCAATGCAAGACATTTTGGTGCACAACTCGACAAAACAGGCCGACTTTACAATAATAAATCAGGGCTACAAAATTAAATAACATCAATCAGCAACATGAGGCAATGTATAATGTGAACAGAGTACAGTATATACATAATTATTTTTCAAATGTTTTTTTCAACTTTTTTTTTAACTTTATTTTACTTTTATTTTTAAATCATTATGTCCCCATAGGGGACTATCTTTAATAATCATTAAATTGCTAATACTGTTCAGTGCTATGCATAGGCATAGGATTGATCACTGTTATCGGTGATCTTCTGCTCTGGTCTGCTGGGACCTGCCGTGCATGACGCGAGCACCCCCTCCGTTGCTTGCGGGCATGCACATGACGTAACTGTAAGTCCTGGTACACCAAGTACCAGCCCAATATGACGTACATTTACATCCATTGTCATTAAGGGGTTAAGCGATCCACTCAGGTGACATAATACAGGCTACTATAAATGTTGGTCTGTAGAACAGCTCATCTTAAATCTCTGCAGGATCCAAACAACCCGGCTAACAAAGAATGTGATCCCTGTAATAAAGATACATTAAGTAACACCAAAGTCTAAAGAGACTCTACTATTTGTCCATAATGTTATAAGTAAACAGGAATGCATTATGCAACAACGGCTGCATTTTACTTCCTGTGGTAACAATACTAGTTTGAGACATTAAAGTACCTACAAAGATTGAGGTTTTAAGAGGTCAAAACTGTTAGTCTGCAGAACCGTTCTTTAGACAGCCTAATTTCTGTAGTACAAGCCCTTTTCAATGTCAGTGTGCAGGCTGTAATACCATCTGCACAAAGAAAGAGAAGACTCTGTGTCTTTTTGTCTTTCTTCAAGGAACACATTATAAAAATCAAAGAGGGTCCCAGCAGCCCGAGGCAGGAAGCAACATTAACTAAAAACTACTGTGAGAGCAGTAAGGACACAGGCGGGGGGGGGGGGGGGGGGTATGAGGGCGGCCCGCCCCGGGTGTCACTCACAAGGGGGGTGTCCCCACCCATCCACTGTTGCACCGCGACCGCACCGCTTTTCCGCCTGACGCCTGCATCTGCATCAGCTACCCCACCCATTGAAACATAAATGAGCTGCAGACCTGTGGTTTTCAATCAGGATGCATCCAGCTGTTGCATTACTTGCAGATTGCTCTCTCCACCCATTGAAGCAGACAGGCTCCCTGTCATCAGCTGACTAGTGAGTCAGGTCTCGACCGCATTGCAAGCTGGGAAAAATCAGAGACTAGAGTAATTTTGTATGCTGTTAAAAATAAGTATTGTGGTGAAATTCACAGAAGAATTGTGAGAAAACTGTCACACACAGGTAAAGACACTATATTATGAACTTTACAGCCCCTGTAGCATAGTCAAATAAAAACAATTCCTGGAATACCCCTTTAAAGGGGGGGGGGTGTAATTAAGGGGGGAGAGGGAGGGGGTATAATTAAGGGGGGGAGGGAGGGGTGTAATTGGGGGAGGGAGGGGGTGTAATTAGAGAGGCGAAGGGAGGGTGCAGGATTTGTTCATTTTATTGATGGGGATTCGGATTTGATTGGTGCTGATGGAATGTGATTTTTCTTTTTAAGGGGGTGCAGGGTTTTATTTTATTAAGGGGGAAGTTTAAGGGGTTTTATTAAGGGGGGGGGGTTAAGGGGTTTTATTAAGGGGTTTTATTTAGGGGGTTATTGGATTTTATTAAGGGTGTGTGCATGGGTCTTATTTTATTAAGGGGGTGCAGGGTTTTATTTTATTAAGTGGGTGCAGGGTTTTATTTTATTAAGGGGGTGCAGGGTTTTATTTTATTAAGGGAGTGTGCTGGGTTTTATTTTATCAAGGGATTCCAATAAATGAGGATGTTCAGATGTTTTTTTTTTGTTTAGTTTTTTTTTTTTTATTAAGGGGGTGTGCAGGTTTTTATGTGTAGGAGCTTTATGGAATAGGGGTGCAGGGTTTTTGTATAAGGGGAAATAAAGGGCAAGGGTTTTCTAGAAGGGGGAAGACCAAGGATTTGTAGACAGGGGAAGGGCAGGAGTTTTCTAGAAGTTTTTCAACAGTCCCTTTCTACAAAACCCCTGTCCTGGTCCCCTTCTGCAAAACTCTTACATTTGTGCAATAAATATTATTGAAAACATAAAAAAAAGTTTGTGCATGTTTTACTTTCTTTCTTGGGTTGGGAGGCATGAGGGGCAAACACAGGGTCCGCCCCAGGTGGAGAGGGGGGGGGGGGGGCGGTTGCCAAACAAAGGGTCCGCCCCGGGTGGCAAATGCTCTAGGTAAAAGTTTTTTGTAGATCGTTTTGTTTGGTCTAAATTTGGTGCAACGTTCTAATTTTCACATAGTTCTATTTTTGAAGTCGGCCATTTTGAATCCAACTTTTGTTTTTTCAATAGGAAGAGGGTCATGTGACACATCAAACTTATTGGGAATTTCACAAGAAAAACAATGATGTGCTTGGTTTTAACGTAACTTTATTCTTTCATGAGTTATTTACAAGTTTCTGACCACTTATAAAATGTGTTCAACCTACTGCCCATTGTGTTGAATTGTCAATGCAACCCTCTTCTGCCACTCTTCACACACTGATAGCAACACCGCAGGAGAAATGCTAGCACAGGCTTCCAGTATCCGTAGTTTCAGGTGCTGCACATCTCGTATCTTCACAGTATAGACAATTGCCTTCAGATGACCCCAAAGATAAAAGTCTAAGGGGGTAAGATCGGGAGACCTTGGGGGCCATTCAACTGGCCCACGATGACCAATCCACTTTCCAGGAAACTGTTCATCTAGGAATGCTCGGACCTGACACCCATAATGTGGTGGTGCACCATCTTGCTGGAAAAACTCAGGGAATGTGCCAGCTTCAGTGCATAAAGAGGGAAACACATCATCATGTAGCAATTTTGCATATCCAGTGGCCTTGAGGTTTCCATTGATGAAGAATGGCCCCACTATCTTTGTACCCCATATACCACACCATACCATCAATTTTTGTGTTCCAACAGTCTTGGAGGGATCTATTCAATGTGGGTTAGTGTCAGACCAATAGCGGTGGTTTTGTTTGCTAACTTCACCATTCACATAAAAGTTTGCCTCATCACTGAACAAAATCTTCTGCGCAAACTGAGGGTCCTGTTCCAATTTTTGTTTTGCCCATTCTGCAGCACCTGAAACTACGGATACTGGAAGACTGTGCTAGCATTTCTCCTGCAGTGTTGCTATCAGTGTGTGAAGAGTGGGAGAAGAGGGTTGCATTGACAATCCAACACAATGGGCAGCACATTGAACACATTTTATAAGTGGTCAGAAACTTGTAAATAACTCATGAACGAATAAAGTTATGTTAAAACCAAGCACATCATTGTTTTTCTTGTGAATGTCCCAAAAAGTTGGATTCAAAATGGCCGACTTCAAAATGGCCGCCATGGTCACCAACCATCTTGAAAAGTTTCCCCCCTCACATATACTAATGTGCCACAAACAGGAAGTTAATATCAAAAACCATTCCCATTTTATTAAGGTGTATCCATATAAATGGCCCACCCTGTATTGCTTTGAGGCTCAGATTCCATTGAGGTTTTTTTGTCCATCAGCAAAAACGCCAGAAAAACGGTCACAGTCTTTTCCTGCGTTTTGTCAGTTTTTCTAACATTTTTGCTGGTGTGTTAAAACAGTGATTTTTTGTATCCCATGGCAATTTTTTTACTGTTTTCAGGGTACCACTCCATGGGTCAGATGCAGAGTGCCCGGCCCACAGAGTGTAAGGAGTGATGTATAGAATATACAGGGTGCAGAGCATCACTACTTACCTCCACCGGCTGTATAGTATACAAAAGTGTTAACCCAGAACTTCACAGCAGCAGCGTGGGTTAAGTCTTTGTGCACTATCATGTATAGATGACTGTATATACAGGATACAGTAGGCACACATAAACAATTGGAGGCTCCCTGTTTAGGAACACACTGCAGTATGGGGGGCAACTCCCCAGGGGAGATCGCCAAAAATGTACTAACCTATTTTTTTTTTTTCTCTTCTCATTTCAGATACATGAATGCAGAGGACTACATCAGACTCGGTGGATTGCGACGATGACCAGTGTTTTTTTTTTAATGTCAATAAAAGGGTTAACGAGGGATGTGGGGGAGTGTTTTCGAAAATAATTTTATTTTCACTGTGTTGTTTTTTATAATAGAATTTTCAGGCTTAGTAGTGGAAGCCGTCTTGTAGACGGAATCCATTACTAAGCTGGGGCTTGGCCCCAAAACAACTAGCGCTAACCCCTAATTATCACCCCGGTACCCACTGGAAAAAGTGTTGCCAGGAAGAGCCGGTATCAACAGGCCCAGAGTGTCAAAAATGGCACTCCTGGGCCTAGGCGGTAACAGGCTGGTGTTATTTAGGCTGGGAAGGGCCAGTATAATGGTCCTCACCCACCCTGGTAACTTCAGGCTGTTACTGCTTGGTTGGTATCTGGCTGATACGGAAAATAGGGGGAACCACACACGTTTTTTACTTATTTAAAGAAGAAAAAAAAAACAACGCATAGAATTCACCCTATTTTCAGTATCAGCCAGATACCAACCAAGCAGCAACAGCTTGATGTTAGCAGGGTGGACAAGGACCATTGTTACTGGTCCTCCCCAGGTTAAATAATACCAGCCTGTTACCGCCTAGGCCCAGGAGCGCCATATTTGACCCTCCATGCCTGTTAGTACCGGCTCTTCCCGGGAACCCCAGTGGTGGTGGGTACCGGCGTAATAATTGGGGGTTAGCACTAGCTGTTTTGGGGCTAAGGCTAAGCCCCGGCTTAGTAATGGATTCTGTCTACAAGATGACTTCCACTACTAAGGCTGTAAATTCAATTATAAAAAAACATAGAATTTTTTTAAATACTGCCCTACAGCCCTCATTAACCATTTTATTGAAATGAAAGAAACACTGGTAATTGTTGCAGTCCAAAGAATCTGACGTAGTCCTCCACATTCACGTATCTCAAATGAGAAGAAAAGAAAAACCCGAAAAATGGGTTAGTACATTTTTTGCGCTCTCCCCTGGGAGAGAGCACATAATGCGGCGTGTTTCCAAACAGGGAGCCTCCAATTGTTGCTAAACTACGACTCCCATCATGGGGAGGTTGTAGATAAGCAACAGCTGGAGTTTCCCTGTTTGGGAGCACACTGCCATTAAGGCTCTGTCCCTATGCAAAACACATAATGAGAACAGAGTCAGGCCTAGACAGTGTAGCTCTGCACCTAATGATGTCATCACTAGGGGGCAGAGCAGTAAAGGTCGCAGGGGTCTCAGGAGTGAGACCCTCTTTCGATCTGTCCCTCTGCCCCTGGACTATTACTCCCATCATGAAACAGAGTCTGTCCCATGATGGAAGTAGTTGTAGCACGGCAGCGTTGAGGAATGGCACTTCCCCCGGCTGCGGGAATCTTTTGAGACTACTAATCCCATCATGGATATACTCTGCCCATGATGAGAGTTATAGTCCAGGGGCTGAGGAGCAGGTCGCATTGGGTCATTCTCCAGAGACCTGCTGCAATCTGCATATATTAAGTTAAGATGCCAGCGGCACATGCAGCTCTGATTGGTGAAAAGCTATTAACAAATCAGTGCTCCCGTCTCCCAGCGGTGGGGATTATGAAATGTGACAGCTGTATACAGGAGCCGTCAGAGTCTGTCCATGATGGGAGTAGTAGTCCTAACTGTCCCAAAATAGTCCCGCAGCCGGGGAATGTACAAGTGCCATTAGTCAGCGCTGCGGTACTACAGCTACTCCCATCATGGGACAGACTCTGTCCCATGATGAGAGTAGTTGTAGTTTAGCCGTGTTGAGGGATGGCTCCTGCATCCCCCGCCTATCTCAGTAGAAAACTTTCCTATGTGTCCTTTTTTTATGGTGTATTTTTCCGTAAAAAAAACATTTGCGCCAAAAAAATGTGTCTGAACTAAAAAAATGCACATGATAAATTAGTATCCACTACAAAATGCATTCCACAATACACAAAAACTACCCTACTTGCTTTTTGCTTTATCAAAAAAAACGCACAAAAATTACACAAAATAACTCACTGTGAAAAAATTTGTGCTACATATAGAAAAGAAAAAGCGGGGCTTAGGAGTCCCAAACCTCAAGAAATATTATCAAGCAGCGAGGCTGGGTCAGCTTACCCAGTTTCACATACACCACTCTAGCCCACAATGGGTTGCAAGTGAACAGTTACCTGCACCCACCGTCCCTATATAACTTTTACATTGGCTCCCAGCTAAGGAAAGGCCCTCAGTCCTCTCTCCTATTTTATTGCAATCGCTACAATTATGGGATAGCCTTTGCAATATATTCCCTCTACAATCAATCCATACCCCGGTGGCGCCACCATTGCGTAATCCAAAATTTCCTCCTGGCATGGTCTCGCTGGCTTTCTCTCGGTGGACAAATAAGGGATTGTTTCGCATAGGTGATGCCATTAGCCTTTATTTGAAATTAGTACTGAGGTACAGTAATACAACTATGAAAAATAAGCAGGAAATATATATTGATGGTTCTCTTTTTGTGCTTTAGATGAGAGTTCTCTCTCTGTCAAATATTCTCTCGTTGTTACTGCTCCCATCCTTACTAGCCTTGTTTAATTATAATGACAACAGTATTAATCGTAATACAAGCATAGTAAAAAGCAGGCAATAAATGTGGCTGCTTTTGCGCTGGCTCTGTCAAGCAAGGATAATATTCTTCCATCTGGTGAAATGTGAATATTTTGCCAAGTAAAGTTTCAACAGGAGAAGAGGAGAAATCTGTAAGAGCCACGTGATCTACATCTGTTTGCCTGTCACTTTAGAAATGCCACTGCTGAAAACAATATAGCTTAATCATAAAAGATGGCTTTTTGTTTTTCTCTCAAAAGGCACTTATGGCTCAGTAACCTCCACCTAACCATATGCTGCTAAGCACCAAAAGTGAATGGGCCTATAACTAGCCAATGCATAGTAACTCTGAGAAAATTAAAAGTCTTCTAACAATAAGAAGCAAGTGGCCAAATGATAGGATCTTTGTTTTGTTTTTTTCATAAATAACTGGCATTTTTAATAAAGGCATTCATCTTTCTCAATAGTTTCTTCTTAAAATGAATGCCAACCTGAAGTGCATATATTTAGCTCTCCAGAAGACAGTTCTCCAATAGGAAAAAATGGTTCAGTCAAATGTAGAAGTCTGAAAGCAAATGTCGCCCTAAGCAATATTCCTGTCTCCTACTAAAACAATTTCACCCACTGGACTGGCAGAAGCCTCTGGACAAAGAGATGGCATGATATGCCATCACAGCCCATTACTACCACAATATGTCATTTTGGCTCTGTTGCAATGCAGAGGAAATGTCAGACAAATACAACACTCGGCTTCAATTATTATGCTTGTCCAAGTCGTTCAGACAGCACCAATCTGTCTTCATAAAACACTTTACAGAATAGTGCCCCAGGTGTCCATGCTTTCAGCCAAATACCCCCTTTTAGATTATTTACACGAGAGCTGTGCTTATTAAGAGAATAATAAATGAAATTGCCTTCAACTTTCTGTCATCACAAAATCACTTGGTCCTGACACAGCCACTGGGCAAGGGCCTACTTCTATAAAGATAAAGGCACAGGGATGATACTGGGATGATATTGGGATGATACTGGGATGATACTGGGATGATACTGGGATGATACTGGGGTGATACTGGGGTGATACTGGGGTGATCCTTCCCCCCACACACACACACACCAAAGACAACTGCAGCATGTTGCAAATTAGAACTAAATAATGGTATAGCATCACATTAAGAAGTGACTCACATATAACAAATTTCTATTATAATAATATTTTAAGAGCAGAGCATTAAAAAAAATCATCAGTAGAATGAATGCTGTACAAAGTTGCAATAGGGTCAGATTTTCATTTATATATATTTTACATTTACTGAAAAACTCACCTTAGGAACTATGTGTATATATATATATATATATATATATATATATATATATATATATATATATATATATATGAACATGTTGCTTTAACCACAGCTTTTACGGCAAATATACACATTTTATACCAGACTTTCATCCGACAAATGTTTCTATATTATATAAAGCGATAAGGGTCATTTGTTGTTACTTTTGTGGAGGTATATCATGTTATGTGAGGAGTCTGTCTCTTTTATGTTCTTAAGAGATTAAAAACAAAACAAACAAAAAAACACTGGTTATCTTACATGGACAGCACCCTGGCTACCACATTCCAGCTAGTAACAATAGACATTGATAACTCACATAGCATTCATTCTGCAGGAGATTGTGCAGACCATTGAATAGAATTGCTCAGTTGTAGCACAATACAAGCTATCATGTACCGTAGTAGGAATTTAGCCATCGGGCTATACAATAAAAAGCAGTTGTCAGACACTGCAATTCAGCCTAACATTACAGGACTGCAAAAAGGTTTTGTAGGGTTAGTTTAAAGATTAAGGTCACAAAAGTTTCTTGTATCTGTATATTATACTGCAGAATGTAATAATAATAACAATTATTATTAGTATTATTAATAATAATAATTACTAAAGCCTGATACATACATAGAAATTGATACATAAGTCCTTATTAACCATGCTGTTACTTATGCCAAGTCTTGTATGTATCATAAAATATTTTATCCCGGCCTTTGCCAACTGAAAACTAAAGCCAGCCATAGGCATAAAATATCTAGCTGCCAACATGTATTTTTTTTCATCCCTATCCCTCTAGAAACACACATGCTCAGCACAACCAGAAAAGTATGCTATTTCAATGTTAAAATGGTTATCTAGGAGTAGAAACGTATAAATGCTATCTTCCAAAAACAGCGCCACACCTGTCCTCAAATTGTGCTATTTCTTCTCTGCTCCATTCACTTCAATGAGACTGATTTGCAATACCACACAGAAACTGAGGACAAGAGTAGTGCTGTTTCTGAAATAGAGCATCTATGTTTTTCTATGCCTGGATAACCCCTTTAAAAAGGAGCCAGAGACACTGCCAGACTATTTCTGTGATGGAAATCTCGAGCACAGAAAGCAGAAGTCTTGCTGAAAAAAATTCAATATGGAATATTCTCTACAGAGAATATCCAGCAGAGTCTCTTTGACAATAATTGTTGGCAGGCTTCACATATGTTGTGGCACACAAGTCTTACTTGAGGAAGGATTCTTTCTGCAGATTCACAATTTTGTAGTACAATTTTCAGTATGCCATTTTAACTTGCATCCCTACATGGCGAATTGTGAAACATGTTATACTAACCCGCAATCAATAAGAATGTAAAAACTAATACCAGAACTGCTTACAGACAGTTATTCCCTAGTAAAGAACAGGTTAATCGTGGTCAGTTGTAGTGTACTATCTCAAAGCTGGCTGAATGATATGTGAAATCCTGGTTTGGACAAATGATTCTGTTTGGAAATGCTACAGAATGCTGCTGGGGTAGTGTTTACAGCCCTGGGGATGCAGATGAATTCAAATGCATTGCAAGCAGCTGGTTTGAGAGACTGACTGTCTCAGAGGTGCAGAGATGGGGAAGGAGGTGATGGAGCTATAAACACAGCCAGCATGAAGGTCAGTGTGAAAGCCGAGGCCATCTGTCGTCTGGGGTGCATTGAATTCTGGTGGCCTGGCACAGTTATATCCCAGTGAGTGACAGGTTCCCTCCCAAGAGGAAGACAGAAAATAAACCACATGTTGGTTCAGACTGGAAGGGATGTGCACAGTGGTGAGCAAAAAAATAAACAAATTAATGATTAAAGCTCCTAATCATTGTCCTTTATGTGCAAAAGGGCAGCGAGACAAGGGCCCAGACACCTGACTCCCATATGTTCTCTTCAGTATATCAGAGTTCATAAAACAGAGGTGACTTTTCTTACACCACCAGTTAGTCATAGATTGCTAGTGAAATTGTTGTCTTAGGTTGAACTCAATGGACTCTCGTCTTCTTTTCCACCTTACAAACTATGTAAGGTGGAGATTTGGAGGTGAAGCTGCACGTCACAGTCCTGCCGGCACACGGCCCCGCCTCCAAAACTCACTGGAGACATAGGGCTGCCGCCGTAAAGCCTTGTGTGTATGGTGAGCGAGGGATACGCAGTGTATTTCCCGCTGCTTCTTCAGATTTTGCGCAGCATGAAATATGCTGTGTTTACGCCAGGTGGGAACATGCCCTAAAAAGTAAAATCTCACTACAAAAAGTTTGTGTTGTAGCCTCAGCTACAAAGTTTCTGTTGTAGCCTCTAAAAGTTAAGGTGAGTACCGGTCATCAGTGTCACGTCGGTACCATCAGTTTAGTGCAGGTGACACTGGTGACAGATTTCCTTTAAGAAAGGACACAGCTGTTTGTTTATACTGGCATTGAACTCTGTTCCATTAGGTTTACAAATATAGATCCTATGAAAACTACCAGTAAGAAAAGCCTAACTTAAAGGGGTTATCCAGAAATAGAAAATCAGAACTACTTTCTTTCAAAAACCGCTCCCCCTCTGTCTCCAGGTTGGACGTGGTTCTGTAGCTTAGTTTCATTGAAGTAAATGGAGCCAAGTTGTAAAACCACACACAACCTAGAGACAAATGGGGAGCTGTTTTTGAAAGAAATTAGCTGTGTTTTTCTATTCCTGGATAACCCCTTTAATGTGTTTTGTTAGAAGTCTGTTTGTTCTGCTTTTTTGTTACTGAAATACCTCTATTAAAATATGTAAAATCTAAATAAGCCTCAGACACTGCTCACCATCATAGTCAAGGCTCTGTTTACACCAGCGCCATTTCAAATCAGTTTTCAAGCAGATACTGGTGAATCTTAGGTGGACTATTTCTGCATTTAAATCATTTCTGACACAAGGTGATTCTGACAGCCATCATCCACTTTTACAATGGTTGTAACTGCTGTGCTTGCAACAAATAGTCAGCTGCCTTACTTCTCTAAAGGTTTGTCCCAGCCCTGTAACTAGATCTAAAGAAAGGCAAGTTCCAAGTTATATATTTGTGTACGTAAACACAGCAATAATTGAGAAAGATTTGTTAGATCATAAGTACTACATTTAGTCCAACATGTTAGGGATGTCCTGACTCACACTAACCTGAATGGCAAGTTTCATATTCTGCTCAGCAGTATGAGAGGATCCTGGATGAAAATCTGCCACTGGTCCCACTGTAGGGTCACTACTCCGTCTGACCAGAAGAGGGGTTCCTACAAAGAAAACAGATGACCATCAGGTGCATAGAAGTGAACAGACAAAGCTTTGATATCTAAAGAGCAACTTCTAAAATAATATTTTTCACTGTCTGCCTTGTGCTCACAGCATGACAAAATGTTCTTTTTTTTTTTTTTTTTTTTTATAGAAAACAAGCATGAGACCCAGGGTCTAATAGGAAATCTCTTTTAAGATGTCTGGTAAATGTTAATGCTTCTCATCTGGACCTGTCAGGTAGCAGAAAGAAAATAAATGGATTAAGCCACAGCATTTTAGTGGTTAGAAGGTCAACAGTCATTTAAAATTTCCAATGCCGTCCAATACCTACCTGTGCAAGTCATAAGAATATATTAAATACCAATAAAACAAATTGAGATAATTTAATGTGAAAGCAGAGATGGAGACCGATAAAGTCGATCCATTATGGCTTGAAAAAGCTTTTCTACTGGAGGCTCCAGACAAGACACAGAGTATAACCATCTGTGCTTACATGCAGCCCATAAAAGAGGATTACATTGGGGCAGCACCTTGTGTCTATGTATTTTTTTATATTGATCATTGATCTTCACAGAAATTTTACATTGACAGCTGAAGAAACAAATGCTGGTAATCCAGAAATGAACTAAAAGAGAGTTAAAGAGAGCTTGTGGGATCTGAACTCCACATGGTGCAAATTAGCATTCAATGATCATAACTTCAGTAGCCACGCCATGGATGTGAATTCATTAAAGAAATCACAATTTTCCATTTAGGCTCAAGAGCTTCATTATCTTAACTGGTAGCTTTGCAGTATGTATGACAGCTTGTTTGCATAATGACAGAGAAAATTAGTGTTTTTTTTTTTTTTATGTAAATGCAAAAGGTGGACAGCGAATAACAGAGGAAGCAAACATGTGTTACTGGATATGTTTGTGAATTTTAAGTGTAATGCATCATGCTTATCCAGAAATGTGCTGCTTTATAAAGCAAGACCAGTTTGTGAAATAATTGATAAAAATTTGATTATCTTATTATCATGATAGCCGTTTTCTCAATCTCCTCTTCTCTCTCTCAATTAGGGGTGCTCAAGCCTGTACCTCATATACAGATACAACAGGTCTATACTGGTTATATAAAGAACAGCAACAGGTCAGTGTTCCATATAAAGATGCCCCCCAAAAAAACATAAGAAGGGTGCTACCGAATATAATTTTGTATTTATACTTTTCTGCACATATGAAAACATACCAGCATTTTTTTTTTGTAAATCCTAGATGATGTAATTTTTTTACTTTAATTTGAATATGAGTTTTCCCAAACAGGCTACAAAAATATATTGGCAGGGATCAGACTCCAAGAACTCCCAATGACCAGCTATTTAAATGGGACAATGCTGCAGTATCTTGCACCATTGGTAGTAAAAGTACAGCGACTTTAGGGACTTAGCACCTGTAAACATTGATGCGCCGTGGCACTTGAATTTATGCCACTGCCCCTTCAAATACTTATTGGCAGAGATGCTCTGACCCCCTTTAAATATGCCATCTATTTTAAAAGCCCAGATAACCACTTTAATGGGTTAAAGGGGTTCTCCTATCTTAATAAATGTTCCCCTATCCATAGGATAATTTTAAAGGGGTAGTCCAGTGGTGAAAAACTTATCCCCTATCCTAAGGATAGGGGATAAGTTTGAGATCGAGGGGGGTCCGACCGCTGGGGCCCCCCGTGATCTCTCTGTACGGGGGTCAGGCTCTCCGGCCAGATAGCGGGTGTCGACCACCGCACGATGAGGCGGCCGACATGCCCCCTCAATACATCTCTATGGCAGAGCCGGAGATTGCTGAAGGCAGTGCTCCGGCTCTGCCATAGAGTTGTATTGAGGGGGCAAGTCGGCCGCCGCTTTGTGCGGAGGTCGACATGCCCCCTTCCCGCGGGCTGTCGGGGCTCCGTACAGGAGATTGCGGGGGGCCCCAGTGGTCGGACCCCCCGCGATCTGCAACTTATCCCATATCCTTAGAATAGGGAATAAGTTGTTCACCACTGGATATCTCCTGTAAGCAGGTGGGGCTGAGCTACTCATATGCCACAGCCTGCCAAGTTTCCTCATTAAACCTTACCTCCACTCCCCCCTTGATTGATGTATGGGTCTGTATGTCAGTCAAAGAGAGACTGGAAGATGAGGGGGAGTCATACTTGAGCAGCTGTGGCACTTGAGCAGCTTGGTGCAACCTCCTTGACACTTGTCTCAGAAATAAAAAGGTGATATTATAATCTAACATGATGCAAAAATATGGTGTTAACAAGGCCTTACAACAGCCTGTAGTCTGCAGTTCACCAAATGGCAACAGATCTGTATAAAAGGTATGTTGAAGCAAAGGATTTTTCTATCTGATTTTTTTTTGGAAAGTGAGTGCTGTACTTGCTCAGGAAGCCAGAAGATTGTGTGTGTTTTTACCTCCCTATATTTAACAGTAGAAAAG
This sequence comes from Hyla sarda, assembly GCF_029499605.1. Lineage (NCBI taxonomy): Eukaryota > Metazoa > Chordata > Amphibia > Anura > Hylidae > Hyla > Hyla sarda. Next base: position 104,826,427 of record NC_079196.1, on the reverse strand, counting down.
AAAAATCACTGTGTTGGTTCAGCTCTTGGTTTAAGTGCTGATCAGGATGCTACATATGATTCTGGCCTTAAAGGGGTGTAGATTTAGTCCTCAAAATATAGGTAGTAATATTTAATTGTAGAGCGCCAACAGATTCTGCAGCACTTTACAATTTGGGGGGTGCAAAGACCAAAGACCAGTTTCAGGAATTACGATATTACACACTAAATATTCTAAAAGGAATATCTTACTGTCAATAAGTTATTTACATTTGCAATTTTCTTACTTTGAATTCAATGAAAAAATGCTGCACAGTTCACACAATGGTATTTTTGTGGTAAAAGTCTTTAAGGTAGGGGGGGTCAATGGTCTGCAGCTGGAGAAGCTGGATATGGCAGACCCACTCTTTCACTCATTGAAGCAGAAGACCTGTAATGGGTTCACGGGTATGAACATCAGTGTATGAAGGCCTTCAAGAGCGATCCCCTCCAGTCAATAAAACACCTGTGTTGGCTGTGGTTTTGCTAGTTCATTGTCTCGGTTTGAAGGAGGAATGGGAGCTAATTCATACTCATGTAGTATAGAGAGTGGGCTCATATCCTCTGTCAGTAAGGGTCCTCTTATTGGTCGTAGATCTGAGGAGGAATCCTATATACTAGAGTTTATACCCGATCATAACGTAGTCTGTGTTCCACGGTTCTTCTATCTCCTTCAAGAGTTAACTAAGACTGTGTTCCATCTCTTCTTGTTGTTCTCTTAGTGGGTCATGGATGGGAGAAATACTTCTGGCCAAACGGTGAGAAGAGGGTATCTTCTCTTCCATCTCTGCCAGATGTTAGTGTTCCTCCCGCCAGTCATCATCAATTTCTCCAGCTCCAAATGTATCATCGTTAAATTGATCAATTTCCTCATCCTCCTCGAGGTCAAGAAAGCCGTCACCATCCTTGAGAGACTGAATCCGTAGCATGGTAATATGAAAGCTGAGCTGTGATTGGTTGGTATGGGAAAATCCTTCCAGATTTTGTTTCAACAGATTGATAAATTTGGGCCAGTGTTTTAATTTTCCTGTAGGCTTTGCTGTAGTTATTGTACCCGCCAATTTGCCATACCATACACATGCAATAATTCAACTTAACTTTTATTTTGGGTTAAATACAGAAAGGCAAACATCCTCATTATTTTTTATTTATTCCATTTACACTGTAAATTTCTGCAGTGGTGCTAAAGGGAAATTGAATTTCTTAGGTTCCCCACATTATTACAGCTAATTACTGTGAGCCTGTGGGAAGGACAGCCTGAGCTTATCTTATAATCAGGATTCTTTACTCAAAAATGGATAGTGCAAATTAAACACATACCAGCATTGTTTCTTCCATTCTTCTGCCCCATCATTAGATCAGAAGAATGAAAAAATGTCATGCCCGACACCAACTGCATCTGAGGAACCCAGTTGACTTCAATGAGGTCCGTCAGGTTTCCAACATTTGATGGAAATTGCAATGGAGGCACACAATGGAACCTCCAACTCATATGTGAATCCGACCATGATTCGGAAGGGACATAAGGGATCTGCCATATTCCTTATAATTTACAAGTTATGATCTTTTTAACCTATAGCTGGATAAAATAGTGAAACACTTAACTATTAGGACTGCGAAAAGCTGCAAAACTTAATGAACAGCTTCTACTGGATCCCTATCTACAGGGCCGGTTTTAGACTGTGTGTGGCCCTGGGCAAAAATGAAAAATGGGGCCCCCAGATTGCGTGATCAAAGATCACTATGTTGCGCCCCATGAATTGTGCTGCTCAGCTAATGTGAGTAAATGAGATTGAGCTGAAAACCACAAATGGCTGTGACTACAACATGTGAAACTTAATAATTCCATCCAGGATGAATCTGTGGCTGTGGTAATTTGGGGGTCACAATGTGACCCCATTTAGTGCAGATCAGCTCCCCCCTTTGCAAGAACGAAGTGCACGGACACCTGTGGAGCAACAGCAACTTGTAAGGACAAGAAATCCAGCACAAAATGACATCATAAAATGTATGGTCACAGGAAACCGCAAACTGCAGGACACCGACATAATATGCCGGCACTAGGACTGCACAGGAATGCACCGTCTCATAGACAGCCATGCATTCTGTGCGGACACAGACAATGGAATTTCCGTGACGGAAACATCTGTGGCTCCGCCGGTGACCCGACCCATTTTGTGCCTCCAGCTGTTGCCACCCCCTTCCCCCGCCTCGCCCGCCCCTGGCCTGCTGAAAATGTTCCGAACACTGGGGCAGTGGACTACCCCTTTAAGTACGCAGCATAGTTTCCTCCCCCCCCCATATTAAGTTGGCAGCTCAGTTCCCCCCCACATTAGTTTGGCAGTATAGTTCCCTAACATTAGGTTGACAGTATGTTCCCCCACATTAGGTTGGCAGTATAGTTCCCCCACATTAGGTTGGCAGTATAGTTCCCCCCACATTAGGTTGGCAGTATAGTTCCCCCACATTAGGTTGGCAGTATAGTTCCCCCACATTAGGTTGGCAGTATAGTTCCCCCACATTAGGTTGGCAGTATAGTTCCCCCTCATTAGGTTGGCAGTATAGTTCCCTTTCATTAGGTTGGCAGTATAGTTCCCCCCACATTAGGTTGGCAATATAGTTCCTCCACATTAGGTTGGCAGTATAGTTCCCTTTCATTAGGTTGGCAGTGTACGTTTACTAGGCCAAAGCCTTGCGGCCTCGGCCTACACCACAGTGGATATATATCTATAATTCTCCACTACTCTCCGCAAGATCACTGGACCTAAACTCACCCCTAAATCCAGCGGATTCAACAGAATCTTCCTAAAGCTACATTGAGCTTATATGATCTCAATCAACTGTCAATCGCTGCTCAACTAGAAATAGACTCTGTTAACTGGACTGTTGTTGCTATTAATCCACCCGCCCCAACCCCCCCCCCCCCGATCTGATACTGATACTTACACTACCAATACCGCAAGGGCCATCTTTAATTTTGTTTGGACCATGAGCAAGCTATTTTTTTGCCCCTGCCCCCCCCCCTCCCATTTTTGCCACCATAGGCAAAAGCTAGTTTTTCCGACCCTTGACTCCCACCTTATTACTGGGGTGACACACTGTAACAGACCTCCTCATGTAATCACCTTACTACTGGGGTGACACACTGTAACAAACCTACTCCTCATGTAATCACCTTACTACTAGGCTGACACACTGTAACAAACCTCCTCCTCATGTAATCACCTTACTACTGGAGTGACACACTGTACATAGACATCTAACACACATACACACATCACACATACACATACATCTATCATGCACACATAATATATGTACACATAAAAAATCATATACTAACATATACAATACATATCCCCAACCCAAAGCCTCTCCTTACCCCCAGGAGGTGATTGCTAGAGATCGGGTTGGCTGAGGCTGCGTTGCTTCTGCACCAGGGTCATGTCAGTAGGAGCTCCCAGCAGCCCCTGGCCTCCTCAGCCCTGCAGGGCCGCACAAAGTAGAAGGAAAAAAAATAAGTGCTGGCAGCGATCGCCTGGGCCCCCGAGCAGTGGAGCGCAAGCAGCATTCATTCCTCCACTAAATATGATGAGGATGTGAGGGGGGTTTACTAGTGGAGCGCTGCCTGAGCGTGGTGAAGTCTGTTCAGTGGAGCGCAAGCAGCGCTCCTACAGAATGCTGAGGATAGGGGGAGGAGTGTTAGCGCCTTAAGCCCTGAATACTGCATTTTGTGTGAAATCGTGGTAAAATTGTGGCAAAAACTTTGCGCAAAATGCAGTATTGTTAGTAATGCCCTAAAGCTTTTCAGGGGCCCCCTTTTGAATGGGGGCCCTAGGCAACTGCCTAGGACGCCCCGCCCTAACGCCGACCCTGTCTATGCAATGGACGCAGCACAGCACCACACCAAGGTGAACAAGGTGTAAAAGTTCACTTACCATGTGCTCCCAGTCAGACTGGGAGGCAGCCAGAAAGGAAAGGGCCCTGTGCAGCTTTCTGCTAATTTATATTTGCCTGGGCTGAGGGGGAGGGGCAGAGTGCAGACCAAGTAAAAAAAAAAAAAAAAAAGAGAGGGGGATAGAAAACACAATGGGAATTCATATAGAGAAAACAGACACGGTTGCACATTCACAACATGCACATGTCTCTCCCTTCTTCAATGGCCAGCACTCCACTCCACATATTCGGCCTAGGTGTTTTTAATTAGCAGGAGACTGCATAAGGGTTTCCTCCTTACATTCTCCCAGCCCTCTCGTAGGGAGCACATGGTAGGTTTCACACTGGTGTGGTTCTCAGTGGTGGCCATTGTTTCTGTGATGCTTTGTCTGTGGGGTGGTACAGCCCAAAGCCAGGGGCTTAGTCAGGCAGCAGTGGGGCTTCCTGACCACTGGGTCGCTCCCCCTGTGGTCATAGTGTCTCGGAGGTGGTGTTAGGTTAGGTACCCACTCTGACTAGGTGGCCTTGATGTGGCCAGTGGGCTTGTACTTTTTGATCAAAATGTATACTAACAACCTGTTAGTTTTTAATTATGCTGAGAAGCAAGTTGATCAAAATACAAATGTTGGATGTGCAGCTATGTTTCTCTGTTTGTGATGTACATCTATATAATTATGCAGCTTTCAGCTATTGAGAACAGAAAAAGAAGCTATGAAGATTTTTTTTTTTTACTTTTTTTCTTTTGTTACGCTAAATCAATAAAAGTATATAAAAAGAAAAAATGTTCAAAAACACAGTGGCAGGGAGGATACATAGATTAGTTTAATTTGGATGTAAGGTGGCATATTAGTAGATTTATGTTATTGTGTTGTGATAGCCAATTGCAATGCCAGAGTCAGTAGAAAAACGGCTTGCAGCGTTATTAAGCAAGTACAAGAAAAATAAGCACAGCATGAGGGGGTGGGTGTAATTTACCAGCGTGGGAAGATAATCACAAATCTTTACAGTTCTCATTCTCTCTTCAGCTTCTCTTTATTATCTTTCTATTTTTATATGTAAGATACAAGTCAGTACTTTCTTACTGTATCCTTTCTATGCTATAAAACGGGGTTCACAAAACAATTTCTGCACTAAAAGGACATAACACATAAAGGAGCAGAGTATTCAGCATGTCCTTTTTGACATGATGTCATTAGACATATGCAATTAGTTTAGTAAGAAATTTGTTTTTACCTGAATTGTTCATATTTCGAACATTCGGATTGATCCGAATGTACAAAAGATTTACATCCGAATGAATCTGAATTTGTAACAAAACTAAATGTACATGCCTACAAAATTGTGAAAAACTAATACATTTTTTTTATTTTTTTTAAACAAAATTATTTTTCATTTAGAAGCAGGAGACCATTATGTGGAGCGGATGCACAGAAAAGAAGAGAGCAGCAGAGATGGGAACAATGGAAGACAGGTAAGATAATGCATAATTTTATGTGATTTATTAATGCATGATGTAATGTTGAATGAATGAATGCTGCATAAATGATTGATGTGTTTGATTGACGTGTTATTTATGTATAACATGTCATGTTGATAATTTTATTGTATTTTTTATGTAGATATTTATTGTAAAATATGTTATTTTAATATATACTTATTGTTAATAGATACATTTTATGTAATGTATTCTTTTTTTTTGATACATGTTTGTTAGATACATGTTGTACACTTGCGCTTAACCCAGTGTTTCTGTTTCCCAACGAACCGGGGTGCCTCCAGCTATTGCAAAACTACAATACCCAGCATACCCTGACAGCCAAAGGCTGTCCGGGCATGCTGGGAGTTGTAGTTTTGCAACAGCTGGAGGTGCCCTGGTTCGTTGGGAGACACTGCGCTAACCTATTTCAGTTTTTTCATTTTTTCATTTTCCTCTCCCTTTATTCAACTGGTATAGTAGGTTAATGAAATGTATAGATAATTGCGGAAGATCTTTTTTTGACAAAACCACAGACATAATTTGATAATTTCCCTTTACAACGTTTGTGGCTTTATCAATAAAAAAAAATGTTCCTATGGCAATCAACTATGAACTTTATTAACCTCCTGACCATTCAGTGAAGGGAGAGGGAAATTTAAAAAAGAAAACAGAAATAGGTTAGCAGTGTTTCCCAATGAACCAGGGTGCCTCCAGCTAGTGCAAAACTGCAACTCCCAACATTCCCAGACAGCCTTTAGGAAACAGAAACACTGGGTTAGCGCAAGTGTAAAGCATGTATCTAACATTTTACATGTTCAAAAAAAATACACAACATAAAAATGAATGTATTAACAATAAGTATATATTAAAATCACATATTTTACTATAACTATCTACATAAAAAAAATATTATAAAAATAACCAACATGACACGTTATACATAATTCACTCAATAATCAAACACATCAATCATTGACGCAGCATTCATTCATTCAACATTCTGGGGCTCCCTTCTTTTCCTGCACCCGCTCCAGATAATGGTCCCCTGCTTCTAAATAAAAAAAAAGGGCGAAAAAGAAAAGAACAAAAAAAAAGTAATGAAACTAAGTTAAACAAAAAATTTATACGATACTCTGAATACCAAATGTATCCGAAAAATGAATAAAAAATTTGTGAACCAAAAATTTTACCAGAACGAAAAACATATAACGAAACAAAACAAAAATTTCCCTCGTGCACATGTCTAAATGTCACACAACAAATCTGTACTACATTGTTACATTAACCCCTAAATGACGAAGGACGTAAATGTGGTACTTAACGCACCAGGATGTACATTTATGTCCTAAGCATAACCACGAGCATCGGAGCGATGCCCGGATCATGCGCGGCAGGTCCCGGCTGCTGATCGCAGCCAGGGACCCGTCCGTAATGGGGGACATCCGCGATCTCACGGATGTCTGCCATTAACCGCTCAGATGGCGTGATCAATACAGATCGCGATCACTAAAATGGATGATCGGATTGCCCGCAGCGCTGCCGCGGCGATCCGATCATTCAGCACAGCAGACGGAGGTCCCCTAACCTGCCTCCACTGCTTCCCGGCGTCTTCTGCTCTGATCTGCCTTCCCGCAGACCAGAGCAGAAGATGATCGATAATGCTGATCAGTGCTATGTCCTATACATAGCACTGAACAGTATTAGCAATCGCATGATTGCTATAAATAGTCCCCTATGGACTATTAAAGTGTAAAAATAAACGTAAAAAAAGTTAAAAAAAATATGTGAAAAACCCCCTCCCCAATAAAAACGTAAATTGTCCCATTCTCCCTATTTCACCCCCAAAAAGTGTTAAAAAAATATTCCTGCGTGCGTAAATATCTGATCTATTAAAATAAAATGTTAATGATACAGTGCGGTGAACGGGGTGAAAGTAAAAATAAAAAAAAACGTCCAAAATACATTCTTTTTTTATAACTTTATTTTATACACTTTATTTATACACTTTATTCCCAAATTTTTGTTATAAAAATGGATTAAAAGTTCTATATAAGTAAATGTGTTATCAATAAAAAGTACAGATCACGGTGCAAAAAATGAGCCCTCATACCGCAGCTTATACAGAAAAATGAAAAAGTTATAGGTCTTCAAAATAGGGGGATTTTAAACTTACTAATTTGGTTAAAAAGTTTTAAGCTCAACAGTAATAGAAAAGTATGTTATCATGGGTATCCTTGAGTTTGCTCTGTGCGTAATGACGGGCGATACGGGGGACGGAGCAGCGTGACGTCATGGCGCCGCCCCTTGTGACATCATGGCCCGTCCCCTTAATGCAAGTCTATGGGAGGGGGTGTGACGACTGCCACGCCCCCTCCCATAGACTTGTATTGAAAGGGGCGGGCTGTGACATCACGAGGGGTGGAGCCATGACGTAACGATGCTCCGGCCCCTGTACTGCCCATCATTACGTGCAGAGCGAACTTGCTCTGTGCTGTAATGATAGAGCGGTGCCGTAGCGGGGATCCTAGGGGTCCCCAGCAGTGGGACCGCGGCGAACTGACATCTTATCCCCTATCCTTTGGATAGGGGATAAGATGTCTAGGGGCGGAGTACCCCTTTAATAGTATTGACCCAAAGAAGAAAGAACACATGCCATTTTTACCATAAATTGTACGGCGTGAAAACAAAACCTTCCGAAATTAGCAAAATTGTGGTCTTCTTTTTAATTTCACCACACAAATAGTATTTTTTGGGTTGCACCATACATTTTATGGTAAAGTGAGTGATGGCATTACAACAGACAACTGGTCACGCAAAAAACAAGCCCTCATACTAGTCTGTGGATGAAAATGTAAAATAGTTATGATTTTTTGAAGGCCAGGAGGAAAAAACGAAAACGTAAAAATGTTATTGTCTGCGTCCTTAAGGCCCAAATGGGCTGCGTCCTTAAGGGGTTAAAAAGGCATCAATACTTTCTCAATCAGCAAATGAAGTGGCATAATCACAGGCTTCTTTATGGACCATATTAAAAGCCCATTTACTCTATCCTATGACTTATCCTGTGTCTTGGTCCACATTTCTTTGGTATTAAAATCCATACCTCAAGATATGAAAGATATATCACGGTTTTTCACTTCTTTCAACAATGTGCTTATATAGCAATATCAGATTTTGCGAGGGAAGACCCTCACAATTTACACCTTTATTTTATAAGGCTTGTGTCACACACAACAGTTTTTTTTTTTAAAGCTACCACTGCAGTTTTTGCGCCAAAGCTAGAAGTGGTTTCAAAAGAATGGAAAATATAAAAGAAAAATACTTTTTTCCTCCTGCTAGATGTACCGCTGGCTTTGGTTCAAAAGTTGCAGTGGTAACGAAAATTGCCATGTGCAGCGCCAGCCTAAATCCGATTTTTGCTACTGGTTTGAGTTGCTTTTCAACTGATGGAAATGTTTAAAGATGTGATCTTGTCCAAAGTGGAAATTTTTTGAGAAAACAAAAAAAAATAATAATAATCATAATTTTAACTTCCTTAGCAAAATTGTTAGCCCTAATATAGTCCATTTGCCTATATAGAGCAAATATGCCAGGTTCAATGTTTTTCATGTAGGCTCACCTGAATGGTTGGACCCTATTTTTGCCTTCAAAACTGTATTCATTCTTCCTGGCATACTTTCATTCTTCCATGCATACTTGCAGTGGTAACCAAAACTGCCATATTGAAGCGTCAGCCTAAATAAAAATAATTTTTGCCACAGCATTGAGTTCCCTATGTTTCAACAGGTGGAAACGTTTAAAGTTGTAATCTTCCTGGCATACTTTCTAGAACGTGCTGATTTTTTTTTTTAGACATGATAGCATCATACTGTTGCAGCAGATTTGTTGACTGCACATCAATGATGGGAATCTCTGGTTCCACCACATCCTAAGGGTATGTTCACACTACGTAATTCTTACGGAATTCTGAGATCGGAATTACGTGCTGTGAACATAAGCATCATTGTGAATGGGTTTCCGCAAAACCCATTCACACTAAGCAATTTCAGCCGGCGGACAATTCCGCCTGAAATTGTTCCGCGCAAAGAAAGAACATGTTCATTCTTTGCGCCAAAGTCCGCGAGCACTACATAGCCATCAATGGTGACGGTGTAGTGCCGCATGGTCCCACCGCCTAAGTATTTTGGCGGCGGATGCCAGAATGGAATCTTTGGGAAGGAAAGCATGGGAAGCAACAATAGGCTGTCAGGTTTAAACTTGGTATTAAGGAGCCCAAAGTGTGCCATGAACCTACCCCACACCATTACACCACCACTATCAGCTTAAAGGTAGAATGGATATATGCTTTCATGTTGTTTATGACAAAATCTAAGCCTGCCATCTGAATGTCACTGCTGGAATTAAGACCAGGCAACATTTTTCCAGTCTTACATTTTGGTGAGCTTATGCAAATTGTAGCCTTAGTTTCTAGCTGTCATGGATGGCATCTGGTGTGGTCTTCTGCTGTTACATCCCATCTGCTTTAAAGGTCACTGTGTTGTACATTCTGAGAGGATATTCAGCATACCATGGTTGTAAGTAATGGTGTCATCTCAAACCAGTCTGCCCATTCACAAGGCTTTTTGATCCACACATTTGCTAATAAATGGACATATTCTGTTTCCTGACCATTTTCTGCAAACTGTAGAAATAGTTGTGCATGAATATCCCTGTAGATGAGCAGTTTCTGAAATACACAGACCAGCCTGTCTGGCACACACAACCATGCCACATTCAAAGTCGAATTGAATTTCAGCAAGTTGTCTTAACCACATATACATGCCTAAGTGCATGTAAGTGTATATCCCAATTGGAGTCTGATTTGAAGACTGACTAAAAAATGGTTAAATAAAGTTACGTGTCACCACCAATAAGAGCTGCAGACAGATCATACTTCTAGAGAATAAAAATCATTGATATAACAAATATAATAACATTCAGGCTAGATGTAATAAATCCTGATATATTTAATGTTTTTGTTCAAGGGCTGTTTGGATAGGGGCTCCCATCTACATACACGGTGACCTGCTATTGGTTTCGATTGTTTTGGAGAGCTATAATCACTAGATTTCAGAACTTTTTAAACAAGCTTGGCTTACGGTGAGCAGATTCTTCACAATGCAGCAATGTTATAAGCCTTGAAACAAGTGAACAACACCGGGGTCACCTAGAAATGTATTCAAGTAGTTTTAAAGTGGTTGTAAAGCTAAGTTATAGTGATGTGCCATAACACATAGTAACTAACAACTTGTTTAAAAACACACTTTATTAGCAGACTTTGACACTATAATAAAGGTGAATAAAGTATCCCATTTTTTTGGCAGATGTCTGCCGGTGTAAAAAAGCACACAGAGGTATTGAAAGATGCAATGGCGAGATGCTAAATAATAATAAAGAAACAGTTTTTGTAAACGTTGAAAAGTTGTAAAAAATTTCAAAATATATATATATATATATATCTATATATATATATATTTTTTTTTTTTTTGGAACACGGTTGGTGTGTGCCTAAAAAAAGAGAAACATTTGAATTTTTAAAAATTTTAAAGATCAAAAAATAATTAAAAAAAATCTACCTTTTTGAGAGTTGCAAGTGTCTTGGAATATAGAAGAAATAGCTTTTGTAAACATTGAAAAGTTGAAAAACATATAGCTTTTTTGGGGATCAAGGCTGGTTATGCATGTGTAGGTCTGCCTGGTAGTAGCAGTACATCCCTTTGATGACAATTCATGTCAGGATGGAATACCAGATGTTAAAGGACAACTGCAGCAGCATTACACTTATCCCCTATCCACAGGATAAGGGATAAATGTTTGATCGCGGGGGTCCGACCGCTGGGAATCCGCCCCCCTCCCCGATCTCCCGATGCCCCGTCTCCTCCCCGTCCCCATACAGTTCTATGGGGGATGCGGGGAGGCACGAATGCTGCCTCCCCGCCTCTCCCATAGAGATGTATGGAGGAGGCGTGCCGATCGCAATGTCATGCTGCGGCTGGCACGCCCCCGGCTCGGGAGAGCCGCGGCCCCGAACAGGAGATCGCCGGGGGGCCCCAGCGTTCGGACCCCCCGCGATCAAACACTTATCCCCTATCTTGAGGATAGGGGATAAGTGTTTGTAATGCTGCAGATGTCCTTTAAAACCCTTTTAAAAAAAAGAACTTAAAATCTCTCTCAATAAAAAAAGAGATGTCTGGTAACGGAATGGATGGAAAAGGATGGGATAGAGGAAAGAACACTACTGCCATATAATTTGCCATTATCTATTTTGGTGGCAGAACCAGCACTGTAGGCACCACCCATTTGTCAAAGCCCAGTGGAGGTAGCTGCACCAGCCAGGTGCCTGGTGGTAGTAGTAGCAGCAGCATTGGCAAGCAAAGGGGTTGTGTTGCATTGGAGGATAATACAACCACTGCGGACTGGTTGGCTCATTCTTCGTAATCCTAGGAGGAGTAAGAGTTTGACGATATGAGGTTAAGTCAAGTGTCAGTGGATTCCGCATTGTCTACAGATACAAGGCGGAGCAAAGGTGGACTTTCTAGATGAAAGTTTGTCCTATCATTTCTGTCTTTGCTCCTCTTCCCCTCATTGTTCTAAGCAGAAGAATAGCCATGAGGAGAAATTGTGTGAGGCCTTTGGAGCGTGTTCCACAAGTGGTGGAGGTGGAAGAAGTGGCCGAGCATAGCATTAGTGGGAGTAAGGTTGATACTGTAAGACATCATGGTGGATCCCAAGGAGCCCATGTTCAGACATCCTAAGGAGTAGCGGGGATGATAAGTAGTAGTTTGATAATTTTGTTTTGGACATGATGTGGGAACCAGGTGATGAGGAGGTTAGGTGTCCACAGCAGGAGGGTAGTGGTGGTACTGTCAGTGATTAAGAGCGAACCCGAGGTAGGGCCAGAACATCTGTCAAACATACCAGATGTAGGCCTGCTGGTATGATCAGCTCAGGAGCAGGTGATGGGGACACTGCTGCATCTAGAAAAATGTATGCTGTTCCCTTGCTATTACAACTACCATATGTGCACCACCCCTGCTGTCGGCTGGCTACTAAAACTACCATCAGTTCACTGCCCTGCTTCTACTACAAGCCAGTTCTATACATACACAAGCCATGATACCCCCAAAAAGGGGATCATTTCATAAAAAAAAATATTTCTTCTTCACCATTTTAAGACACCAATCCTGTTTCAACTCCCAAAAGGCAGTAATTTTTGGAACACATAAAAAAACAAAAAAAAACATGTTTAGATACCTGTGGGTCTATTTTAACACCAGCATGCATCTGCCAACAAAAAGAATTAATTTGTGTCTTTGTTAAACCATATGTTGCCCTAACTTTCTCATTAACTTAGCTTTAAAACCACTTTAAATGACCCTAGCAGTGTTATTTACTTTATATTTGATTCAGCAGCTTTTACATTCATCATTGCAAATTCAAAACCTGACCAGCAGAGGGAAACCTTAATCTAAAGGTTATTAACACTCATGAAATGTCCCATATGAAGTATTGGAGGCTACTCTAAACTTAGTTTCTGCATTTGGGTGGTATCCATTAGGATGCCATTCATTTCTATTTGCTTTACTCTATTTGCCATGCAAAAAATAGCTTTTAAATTAACAAGTGATATACACAACTATATGGCATACATCAGGGTGATACTGTACATATAGCATGTGCATTGGGAGGTGTTTTAAGGGGATACTGTAAATTTATGAAAGATTCAAGCTCTGAAGAGAGTCTAATGGTATGTTCACATAGGTTAAAATGTTTGCAGACATCTCTGTGAATGTTCTATTAACTGAATGGGGCTTACAGCAATCCCTGTACATGATACATAACATGACATTTAAATGCATGGAATTTTAATGGAACTTCAGCAATAAATCTATCACAGGTCAATGTACAGTTCCTTAAAGGGGTTCTCCGGTGCTTAGACATCTTATCCCCTATCCAAAGGATAGGGGATAAGATACCTGAGCGCGGGAGTCCCGCCGCTGGGGACCCCTGTTATCTTGCACGTTGCACCCCGTTTGTAATCAGTCCCCGGAGCGTGTTCGCTCCGGGTCTGATTCCCGGCGACCACAGGGCTGACAGCGTGTAATAGCTGTCACGCCCCCTCCCATAGACTTGCATTGAGGGGCAGAGCGTGAGGTCACACGGGGGCGGAGGCGTGACGTCACATGCCGCCGGCCCCGTGATCGACAGTAATCAGCCCCGGAGCGAACACGCTCCGGGGACTGATTACTAACTGGGTGCCGCGTGCAAGATCCTGGGGGTCCCCAGCGGCGGGACTCCCGCGATCAGGCATCTTATCCCCTATCCTTTGGATAGGGGATAAGATGTCTAAGCACCGGAGAACCCCTTTAAGTGACACCAATTTGTTAAAAAATAAAAATTATAATTTAAACAGTATAAGCTATTGGTACTTGGGTAATGGTATGTTATTTCTTCATTATCAGGGTGCGTTCATGCGGGCTGAAAATTAGCAGCAGAAAATAAAAAGCAGCATATCAACTGCAGAAAATATGCAACAAAATCCACCCTAAGGGCTCATTCACATGAGCGGATTTATTTGCGGATTTCCCACTGCATGTTTGAAAAGGGGTGGGCTCTCCGTCGTTGCCTGCAGCAAATTGTCGACTGTGGATTTTCTGCTGCGGAAAATCCGCCAAAGAACCTATATACCCACAAATCCACAAATAAATCTGCTTGTGTGAATGAGCCCTTAGGGTACATTCACACGTGCATATTTAAGATGAAGATCTGCTGCAGATTTGCTTCAACAGATTCTGCTGCCCATTGAAGTCAATGGGCAGAAAAATCTGCAGCAGCAAATCTGTAGCAGATCTTCAGCTAAAATATGCATGTGTGAATGTACCCTAAGGGCTCATTCACACAAGGATTTTCCGCAGTAAATAGGCTGTGGAAATAACTAAGATAATCTGCCTGTGTGAACGTACCCTAAGGTTTCGTTCACACGAGTGGATTTTTGTGCTGGTCTGCTGCTTTTTATTTTCTGCTGCTTATTTTCAGCTGCTCATTTTTTCAGAAAAAAAGCTGTGGAAAATAAGCAGCTGAAAATTCACAGCAAAATATGCACTAAAATATGCATTAAAATCAGCTCGTGTGAATGAGCCCTTAAGGTACGTTCACACGTACAGGATCTGCTGCATATTTTCTGCTGCCGATTTTGATACCCATTGAAGATAATGGATATCAAAATCAGCTGCATAACATATGTAGGAAAAATATGCAGTAGATCCTGTACGTGTGAATGTACCCTTAGGGTGCGTTTACACATGCATATTTTTTTTTTTTACAGATCTGCTGCAGATTTGCTTCAGCAGATTTTGCTGCCCAATAAAGTCAATGGACAGCAAAATCTGCAAAAGCAAATCTGCAAAAGCAAATCTGCAGCAGAAAATACACACGTGTGAACATACCCTAAGGGTGCATTCACACGGGCGTGGGTCCGCTGACAAAGGACCCTAAAGTGCAGCCCTCTTTGTGCCTGCTAATAGCGGCAATCCGCCGCTACCAGCAGACACACTGCGATGTGCGAGTTACCCTGCAGTGTACTCGCACACATCGCGGGTGCTCTATGTGTAGCTCAGGGAGCCGGGGGGGGGGAGCGGCCGCGACGCGCGGGATGTGCGGATACACTGCGACTTGCACTTCACAGTGTGTCTGCTGGTAGCGGCGGATTGCCGCTATTAGCAGGCACAAAGAGGGCAGCACTTTAGGGGCCTTTGTCAGCGGATCCGCAGCTACGGATCCGCTGACAAATATGCCCGTGTGAATGTACCCTAATACAGTTTAATGATGTTTTTTTTTTTTTTTTTCTACTATAACAGATATAATTCAGCAGAGGTCATATATAATAAATAGAACTTCTGGGATAGACTAACTCACATGTTTAGTGACTTTAAAATTATAAGCATTCAAATGTCAAATGTGAGGGTTTAATTTGGAAGTTGAAAACAGAATATAGTGAGACTTTGTGGTATATTGTAAGGTGACTTAGAGGATAATGTCTAGGCAGCCACAGAAGTAAAACAAACACGTTGATTTTCACTGGGCATAATGGATTGAAATGTGTTTGGGTTCCCACTGCAGGGTGGCAGAGGATATAAATAAGAACAGAAGCGAGATCCCTGTAAAAGTTTAATTAAATAAAATGCTTGCTACTTTTATTGGCAATTATTGTGCAATTAATAATTAATCTCTGTATTGAAAAGGCTATTTTGGTCTTGAAAAAATGTGGTCTGTAAAATGTCAGCAGGATGAAAAAAAAAAAAAAAAAAAAACAGAAAGATAGCAAGTAAATAACTGAACATAGTAAGAGCATCTTTAATAAGTAATGCTGCCCGGCAAGAAATAAAGGTTTGTCTCCATACTGTGCATACTAGGAACACTAGTTGCATGCAGAACTAATAGCCTGTAAGGCATCCAGCTAAAAGGCCAGACATTCAAGATGTTTTTCTTGCATAATACATTCCTGGGGAAGTAGATATGAATGATTGGACATTCAGGTCTCTGAATGCTGTAAAATGGCTTAATAATATGCTACTATGTGGGAATAGAGCTGGTCCTAGAAATAAGTTATTGACACATTCAGAAGATCTAACTTGCATTAAAGGGGTACTCTGCCCCAAGGCATCTTATCCCCTATCCAAAAGATATGGGATAAGATGTCTGATTGCCGATGGGGCCCCCCATGATCTCTGGCGAAACACTGCAGTCATCTGGTGCAAGAGCAAACTCCACTCCGTGCTGGATGATGGGTGACCACCACAGTCACGCCCCCTCCATTAATGCCTATGGAAGAAGGTGTGACACATATGAACTAGCCGTCACATCCCCGCCCATAGACATGAATATAGGGGGTGTGACATGATGTCACAAACACGGAAGCCCAGGCTTCCGTGTTTGTAAACGCCACAGTGCCAGCATGGAGATTGCAGGGTGTCCAAGTGGCCGGACACCCGTGATAAGACATGTTAGTTCCTAACCTTTGGATATGGGATAACATGTCTAGGGGCGGAGCACTCCTTTAACAAAGAAAATATTATTAGTACACATAACATTCCACCATCGTCTGGGCAATTTTCACAAAGTCTGGATCTAGACCCTTTACGTTACACATATAACTTTTTAAAGGCAAACTTCCCTGGGCTGAGGGCTGCACTACAGGACATAGACTGGGGGGAGGTGTTCTCAAATACTGATACAGAAGGTAAATGGGGCATCTTTAAATCAACTCTAAATAACTATACAGCTAAATATATACCAAAGGGGAACAAATATAAACGATTAAAACTAAATCCTACATGGCTGACAAATTATGTTAAAAGAGCAATAAACAACAAAAAAATAGCCTTCAAAAAATTCTAATCTGATGGGTCAGCTATAACATTTAAACAGTACAAAGAGCTTAATAAAATCTGTAAAAATGTAATAAAAACAGCAAAAATTCTAAACGAGAGACAGGTGGCCAAAGAAAGAAAAACCAATCCTAAATATTTTTTTAGATATATAAATGCAAAAAAAACCAAGGACAGAGCATGTAGGACCCCTTAATAATGATAATGGGGAGGTTGTCACAGGCGATAAAGAGGAAGTGGAGCTACTGAATGGGTTCTTTAGTTCTGTATATACTATGGAAGAAGGAGGAGCTGACATTGGACAGGTCAGTGCTGGTAACACATCATGTAATGTACTGAACTGGCTTAATGTAGAGATGGTACAAGGTAAGTTAAGTAATATAAATGTAAGCAAATCTCCAGGGCCAGATGGATTGCACCCGAGTTCTTAGAGAGGTAAGTTCAATAATATCTGTACCCCTGTTCATGATCTTTAGAGATTCACTGGTGTCTGGTATTGTGCCAAGGGACTAGCGCAAGGCGAATGTGGTGCCAATCTTCAAAAAGGGCTCTAGGTCTTCCCCAGGAAACTATAGACCGGTAAGTTTAACGTGCATTGTGGGTAAATTGTTTGAAGGACTGATAAGGGATTACATACAGGAATACATAGGGGATAATTGTATTATAAGTGATAGCCAGCATGGGTATACTAAGGATAGAAGTTGTCAAACCAATCTAATTTGCTTTTATGAAGAGGTGAGTAGAAGCCTTGACAGAAGAATGGCTGTGGATATAGTGTTTCTGGATTTTGCTGAAGCATTTGATACTGTCCCTCATAGACGTCTGACAGGTAAGTTAAGGTCTTTGGGTTTGGAAATTTTAGTTTGTAACTGGATTGAACACTGGCTCATGGGTCGTACCCAGAGAGTGGTGGTCAATGATTCGTACTCTGATTGGTCCCCGGTAATTAGTGGTGTACCCCAGGGTTCTGTACTGGGACCGCTGTTGTTTAATTTATTTATCAATGATATAGAGGATGGCATTAACAGCTCTGTTTCTATCTTTGCAGATGACACCAAGCTTTGTAGCACGGTACAGTCTATAGAGTATAGGTTACAAGATGACTTGGATAGACTAAGTGTCTGGGCATCCACTTGGCAAATGAGGTTCAATGTGGATAAATGTAAAGTTATGCATCTGGGTACTAATAACCTGCATGCGTTGTATGTCTTAGGGGGGATTAAACTGGCAGAGTCACTGGTAGAGAAGGATCTGGGTGTACTTGTAGATCACAGACTACAGAATAGCATGCAATGTCAGGCTGCTGCTTCCAAAGCCAGCAGGATATTGTCATGTATCAAAAGAGGCATGGACTCAAGGGACAGGGACATAATACTCCCCCTTTATAAGGCATTGGTACGCCCTCACCTGGAATATGCTGTTCAGTTTTGGTTGCCTGTACATAAAAGGGACACTGTAGAGCTGGAAAGGGTGCAGAGACGCGCGACTAAACTAATATGGGGCATGGAACATCTTAGCTATGAGGAGCGATTAAAGGAGTTACAATTGTTTAGTCTTGAGAAGAGACGTTTAAGGGGGATATGATAAACGTATATAAGTATATTAATGGCCCATACAAAAAATATGGAGAAAAAACTGTTCCAGTTTAACCCCCCCCCCCAAAGGACGAGGGGGCACTCCCTCCGTCTGGAGAAGAAAAAGTTTAGTCTCAAGGGGTGACACACCTTCTTTACCATGAGTACTGTGAACTTATGGAACAGTCTACCTCAGGAACTGGTCACAGCTGGAAAAAATAACAGCTTTAAAACAGGATTAGATACATTCCTGGAACAAAATAACATTAATGCTTATGAAGAAATATAAAATCCCATCCCTTCCCCAATATTGCGCCACACCCCTACACTTCAATTCCCTGGTTGAACTTGATGGACATATGTCTTTTTTCGACCGTACTAACTATGTAACTATGTAACTATGTTAGTTAAAGGCAACTGCAACAGACGGAGTAAATTACTTTAAAACGGTTTTCCTCAAACCAGAAAAGCTATTACCTTTCCTCACTCCCCAGTGGCTTACTTCTAGCTTCCTTCCTGCATGAAATAGGTTGTGCTAAGGTAGTGCACCAAGTATTATCCTAGGTCTGCCACGAGAGCGAAATCACACCTTCATGTGATAGCCAATGACCATGCAATGTTGCAACATAGTACCTGCCCCACTGTCTCAGCCGCCCCCTTCATGCAAGGAAAAAACTATAGTGCTAAGACAGGATCAAGTTAAAGTAAGCCACTGGAGAGAGAGGAAATGTATTACAATTTTTATTTTTGGATACCCCCTTTAACTATATAATATAAAAAGCAGCCCCAGAGATTTGTGTAGAACCACCATAACATTGTCAAAATGCATCTTGACAAAGTGTTAGTGAAATGTGCTACCTATCAGCAGTTTGAATCACCCCTCTTTTCCCAGTTTGTAAATAAAATAATATAAACAAAAATAAACATAAACATATGTGGTATCACTGCATGCATAAATGTCTGAGCTATTAAAAAAAGTTATAATATATATATATATATATATATATATATATATATATATATATATGACAGAGTCAGTCAGTGAAGAGCGCGCTAGGAACACAGCGCACTTCCAGACTTGCACATTGGTTCTGTTTACAAACAGAGGACGCGTGGATGAAGCGGCGAATCAGGTGTGCGACACACTGTTTTGGAGGTGGGGTATCAACCCCCTGGATGACGTAGTATGTTGTTTACATACTGTACTTTGTATTTTATAAGTCTGTATATGGAGATTGGCGGATTTATACTATTTATGTGGACACTGTACACTTATGTATGCACTGAGACACTGTTATATTGATGCATCTGTATTGTAATGTTTTTATGTTTAATTGATGCAAATGACCCAGTGATGTAACCATGGTTAATTATATTTAAGGAAGTAATGTAACACAAATACACTGCTTGAGAAAGACCTCATTGTGAGGTTGAAACGTTGCAATGACATAATGGGTCAATACATACACCGTTTATTGTACCTTGGAGTGCCGCTTCCTTTTTTGGATTACGTTTGAGAAGGTTTGGAGTTTGAACCTGTTGAAGCTGAGCACCCATTTAGGACTTGAAGTCCGAGTTACAGTGCCGGATCCCTCTCCTGCTTTTTGTATATTATATATACATATATATACACACACACACACATTAGTTGTATAATATAGTCATGGCGGTAAATCTTGGCACCCCTGAAATTTTTCAAGAAAATTAAGTATTTCTCACAGAAAAGGATTGCAGTAACACGTGTTGCTATACACATGTTTATTTCCTTTGTGTGTATTAGAACTAAACTAAAAAATGGAGGAAAAAAGCTAATTGGACAAATGTCACACTAAACTCCAAAAATGGGCTGGACAAATTATTGGCACCCTTAACTCAATATTTGGTTGCACTTCCTATAACCATCAATAAGCTTCTTACACCTCTCAGCCGGAATGTTGGACCACTCTTCCTTTGCAAACTGCTCCAGGTCTCTCTTATTGGAATGGCGCCTTTTCCCAAGAGGAATTTTCCTCTCCACAGGTGTTCAATGGGATTTAGATAAAACTCATTGCTGCTCACTTCAGTACTCTGCAGAGCTTTGTTGCCATCCATTTCTATGGGCTTTTTGACATATGTTTGGGGTCATTGTCATGCTGGAAGACCCAAGATCTCGGACTGAAACCCAGCTTTCTGACACTGGACTGTATAGTGTGACCCAAAATCCGTTAGTAATCCTCAGATTTCGTGATGCCTTGCACACATTCAAGGCACCCAGTGCCAGAGGCAGCAATACAACCCCAAAACATCATTGAACCTCCACCATATTTCACTGTAGGTACTGTGTTCTTTTTTTTTTTTTTTTGTAGGCCTTATTCCCTTTTAGGTAAACAGTAGAATGATGTGCTTTACCAAAAGGATCCCAGAAGGATTTTGGCTTACTCAAGTTTATTTTGGCCAAATGTAGTCTTGCTTTTTTATGTCTCTGTGACAGCAGTGGGTTCTTCCTGCGTCTCCTGCCATAGCATTACATTTAATTTAAATGTTGACGGATATTTTGTGCTGACACTGATGTTCCCTGAGCCTGCAGGACAGCTTAAATATCTTTTCAACCTGTTTGGGGCTGCTTATCCACCATCCGGACTATCCCGCCTTGAAACCTTTTATCAATTTTTATCTTCTGTCCATGCCCAGGGAGATTAGCTACAGTGCCATGGGTTGCAAACTTCTTGATAATGTTGTACACTGTGGACAAAGGCAAATCTAGATCTCTGGAGATGGACTTGTAACCTTGAGATTGTTGATATTTGTCCACAATTTTGGTTCTCAAGTCCTCTTTCTGTTGTCCTTGCTTAGTGTGGCGCACACACACAGACATAAAATGCAAAGACTAAGTGACTAAGACTCTCCTTTTTATCTGCTTTCAGGTGTGATTTTTATGTTGCTCACACCTGTTACTTGCCCCTGGTGAGTTTAAAGGAGCATCACATGCTTGAAACAATCTTATTTTTCCACAATTTTGAAAGGGTGCAAATAATTTTGTTCAGCCCATTTTTGGAGGTGGTGTGAGATTATGTCCAATTTCCTTTTTTTCCCCCACCCTTTTTTTGTTTAGTTCCAATACACACAAAGGGAATAAACATGTGTATAGCAAAATGTGTGTTACTGCAATCCTTTTCCGTGAGAAATACTTCATTTTCTTAAAACATTTCAGGGGTGCCAACATTTGCGGCCATGACTGTATGTATATATCTCGTTACTCCCATACTGCCAGTACCTTCCTCAACACATACTGGGGTACATTTATTTGCTTCTGAATCAACAGCCGAAGTGCATATTTCACCATCACTTCCTGACCAAAATCAATCTGACCTTTGGCAAACAGTATCTAAACACTAACCACAAGAACCGTATGCGCCAAACCTTGCATACCGATTCTTATACACCTCCCTTGGATCAGCGTTTTGTTTCACTGGTTCCTGGACCTCCTGCACAGGACGTGATAGATTGTTCCAAAGCAATGGACTCTGATGCCTCTTTTTCAGGCAAAAGTCAACATGACTCCTCAACTGATGTGATGCCCTGATTACTGGGGTGAGAGACCCCCAGCCAAAAAGAAATTATTTAAGACGCCCCTAATTAGTCGCTCTACCAGGCGTAATGTTGCAGACCGATCCTCCTCAGATGACTCACACACTCCTGTTGATGGATCACCGTGTCGCACCCCTACTCCAGTCCAACATGCCTCCCACGGTGCATACTCCCCCATGCTGTCACTCCGACCAGTCATTCTCTGCCCTCACCTGAGATGGCAGTTCATACACTGAAAAACCACCCTGAGCTATAAGCGCGCTTGGCACTGCTTCCGACAAAGGCTGACATACAATCTGTGGCCTCCGTCCTGAAAATGGCCTGGAAGCAAGATTTGAAACCCATTAAGGTGGAGGTGACCCATCTTTGTGACAGGGTCCAAACACTTGAGGACTTCCGCTCCACAACTGTTTCACAAATTCAACAACTCCAAGAGGCTACCAATACTAGCACCATTCACCAAGCCCTCGCTGTTGACCATCTAGATGACATGGACAATAGAAATAGAAGAAATAATATCAGAAAAAAAAGGCTTCCTGAATCGGTTTTGCCCCAAAATTTGTCCATGACCATTCAAAAGCAAAAACCAGCAGATACTCCACTAGAACTTGACAGAGTGCATAGAGATCTGAAGACCCAGACCCCAAATTGCCGAGAGATGTCATCTTTCGGTCCACCACTATCTACAGAAGGATGAAATTATGCGGAAAGCACGCAATCCAGATCCATCTGTCTCCAGACTTATCACTACGCACTCTTCGCCTCCGCTCTTCCTTGAAACCATTACTACAACTTCAACAAAACGCACAAATTACTTACAGATGGGGATTTCCATTTGCATTAATAGCTAGCTAAACATGGAACTGCAACAGCCACTCTCCAAAGCCCGGAAGATCTGCAGACCTTTCTTACTACTTTCAAACTCTCGATCTCACTAATAGACTGAAATCGCTTGTTCCTTCTCCTTCTCCTATTCCATCAGCCTGACTCCCTGTCCATCCACATGTCCTGAATGATCGCCAAGCTGACCTGCGCTCAGCCCCGCTAGCTCAACGTCAGAAAAGAAAGACTTGAGTATAACTTACTCGCCTTATTTTTTAGCCTGATGTTTTCTCTCCCTTTTAGGTGATGTGAAGACATGGATGGAGTGAACAACGCCTCTACGGTCTATTGTTCTCACTCTTTGCTAGATATAATAGCTTAATATTGAGCTGTTTTCTATATATTCTTTAAATGGTTTTCCTATGTTGAAATAGTTATTTGTTTTTTATTCTGTACTATATTTTTGATAATCATCTATTGCCTATTTCTGACTTATTTGCCATAACTCTTTTATTGCCTTTCTCCCATTAGATTTCATGGGGCTTGTCCCCGCCAATTAGTCATGTAGCCTGTTCCATACCAGTACCCCTTTGTTGCCTACTTGGCTAGGAGTTTCCTGATGCTACCCTACGGTCCCGAATTTGACCACCCCTTTTTCTTCCCCATATTTGATGCTCCTGTTAGCACTCTGGATGGTGCTGATTATCCACTTTGGCTACACAGTGTAAGTTCTGATACTAGATCTAAATGAGCATCCCTGGCTTTCCATAGATCTCTCCCACTCACTATTCTTGACTCTTCTCTCGCTCCCAATGCTCGCTACGTTTTCGCAAATTGTGAAATTTCAGGTCAGAAATTTACTGTAGCCTCCATATATGCCCCTAATTATGGCCAAATACCCTTCCTCATAAAAACACTTGAAGCTTTGACTGATTTTGCGATAGGACTGTGTGGTGATCTGAACCTCCCTCTCTTTCAATCTGTTGACACCTCCTCGGGTCATTCATATTTACCACACAGTAAACTCAGAGCCCTTAGGCAAAAGCTTAAAGGACAACTGTAGTGGTACAATTTATATATGCCTGTGCCCGGGCCTCAAAAATAAACAATATAAACTCATACATACCTTCCTACGAGCCACAGTTGGTCCGGCACAGGCCTCACGGTCCGGCAGTGCTGACGTCATTCCACTTCCTGGGGACGAGGACGCCGCAGAGCCATCGGCATATCACCGGCCGTAGCGATGTCCTGCCCCGGCCTGTGATAGGCTGAGCCCACTGTCATGTAAGAAGCCGGCCAGAGATCCTTACATGACAGTGGGCTCAGCTTATCACAGGCCAGGGTGGGACATCGCTACTGCCGGTGATACGCCGACGCCTCTGCGGCGTCCCCAGGAAGTGGAATCATGCCAGCACTGCCGGACCGTGAGGCCTGTGCCGGACCAACGGGGGCTCGTAGGAAGTTATATATGAGTTTATTTTTTTTTTATTTTTGAGACCCCGACACGGGCATATATAAATGTGCACCACTACAGTTGTCCTTTAATTCCTTACAGTTGGCAGATGTGTGGCAGACTATGCATCCACAGGGCAGGGATTATACCTTTTATTCCCATCCTCGACAATCCTATAGTTGTATCGACTATGTTCTTTGCTCCCATCACCTCCTACCATCCTTCCCATCCATTGAGATAGGTGTAACCACCTTCTCAGACCATGCTCCTGATATTAGCTCTTTTACGCTGCTCTCTTGTCAAGCTACATTCAGCTTAGCGACTCAACAAGTCTCTCCTCTTGGACGACCTCACATTTTAGCCAGGATAACTCCTTAGACCCGTCTTCGCCCCTGGTGAAGTAGGAAACAATTAAATGTGTTCTAAGAGGAATATTGATCAAACATGGGTCTAGACTCAAGAGAGCAGCATCAGCTAAGTTGTCAGTCCTCCTCCAACAACTCCACACCTTAGAAACCCAGCATAAACAGACCCAGCAAGATGCCTTATTCCGAGAACTCATCAAAGTCTGCCATGATCTTTTAGAACTACTAAACAAAAACATAGATATTACAAGCAGATAACTGTGAAAATGTTTTAAGAATGGGGCAATGAGTCATGTCAACTGTTTCAAGAGCCCAGAAATCTTCCATTTGTGTTTGCCATTTATTCACATACGGGAACTATTACACACTTTACCAGTTGTTGCTCTAATAGCTGCAGGGACCACCCATCATCACTGCAGGGACCGTACGCATTCCGGTGGGGAGGGTGAGCTGGTCTGTGCCGTCCATCTTCACTGCAGGGATGGTCCGCATTCCGGTGGGGAGGTTGAGCCGGTCCGGACCATCCATCTTCACCGGGAGGCCCTATTCTCTGCTCCAGGCCATCCCTGGACTAGTGATGCTGCATTGCCGCCATACGGGGATGTCCGTGCGCAGAAGACATGTGACATCAAGGGGCGTCCCTGCACGGTGTCGGTGTCACTGCAGCGTCACTAGTCCAGGGATGGCCTAGAGCAGAGAAGAGAGCCTCCCGGTGAAGATGGATGGCCCATCCCGGCTCACCCTCCGTGGACTGTCCCTGCAGTGAAGATGGACGGCCCAGCTCAACCTCCCCCCACCCCCACCGGTATGCCGAAAATGCCTAAAGCTATTTATTTTTTTTTTTTTGGGGTTCGCTCGAGTTTAAGCCAAGGGGGGCATTTTGAGCATGAAAAAATATGATGAAAAACTTGGCTTATAATAGAGCATATACGGTAAGTAAAAAATAAGAACTCCTTTAAATTAGATCATAGCAGCTGGATTTGCTTTCCTGCAGAGCAGCAATCACAGGTGTAATTGTAATGCATTCCACAAACTGTACATGAAGCCTGATTGTACTGAGTGGATTTCTGAAATATGTCAGAACTAACTGATAACACGTGTGAGAAGGTTTCAGTAACATTCTTGTAAGACATCAAATATTTGAGAATACAACATTCTTTAAAATGGGGTAAAACATCTAATTCTTGTTTTAGAAGTGGTTGTATTTTTTTACTCTATGGATAAATGCTTCCACATAGTTCATTACAGTGTTGCTGTCATTCAAAGACTTATAAAAATCTCTGTTTTAAAGACAAGTAAGGATGCATGTGCAACTCATTTTACAATATAAAGAATTCAAAGTCAAGAAGGGTCTATATATTTTAATTTCCACATATATTGTGTGAGCTAATTATTAGCATTTAGGCTTTATGCTTTAATCCATATCAGCATAAATGCATAAAAAAGTATAAACATGTAAATGCTCTAAAGGTTCCAACTCTAATTTTGGTAGGTCGCTATTAGGTGGAGACTACCTGATATGATGTCTCCCGTACACTGCACATACAGAGAAAAGGGGATATGCACCTGTGTATCTCTATGGCAAACTCTCAGAAACAGAAGCAACAGAAATGGTGACAGTATAGAGTAGTTCTGAGTAGTGTAAGCTATGTAAACAGTGGGAAAATTTTTGGTCCTAACAGAGTATATACAGTATGTCTACTCACTAAAATAAAACTAAAGGCCACCACTTCCAGGGTGTGTTTCTGTTTATTTTTCTGTTGTTTCTACATATAAACAGACTGAAAAGATAAAGTTAAAAAAAAATAATGTTTGCAATTCACCTTGTTTTTAAAATTATCTAGTGAAAATAGAGACATTTTCTTACAAAGTATGACATCATCTGGTGTTAAAACTGTATAGCAATGTGAATTTCCACCTAATTGATGATGGACACATATGCTCCGTCACTGCTCCTACAGACAGAGCTCTGCATAGTGATCCTCTGTGCACAGAACATCCAACAGAATTTAGTTTCTGTACACAATCAGCTTTCTAAATTTATGAAATGTCATAAGAATTTAGAGCGGCTATTGTTAGTTTTGAAATGTGATTGATGAAATTTGAGACTATGTAATGGTAAAATATGTAGATGCAGCCTCACTGCCCATATATACCTTAGTATATAATGTTCTAACATTTCATGACTACATGAATATAACAAGTAATATAATTGCTTTAATCAGCCCCATCGCCACAGTGGCTCATGGTCCAATTTTTCTATATAATACATATACTGTACATTATAGAATGTATCATATATGTATTTTGGGGGAATGCGAGAGGAGGCCAATTACTTGTAAGATAATCTGAGCCATATTTGCTGAGAATTTGGGTTAGACCTATTCAATGTAGCTAATCCAAGTCAAGGCTATCACACATTTTTCATGCGGGTTGCAGGAGTAAAAATTCCATTTATTTTGTTATGTTTTTGACACAGATTTCAAACTTACATCTAAAAAATGTGTGAAAAATAACTCAATGTAAACAAGGTCTAAGGACTGTATTAGACCACCCTCAGGGCACTGTAAACGAGCGCTTGACCACTGCATGCGCAGGGCCACATGAATGATTGCTAGATCGTTCATGCAGCCCTTTGCTGCCATCACTTGGCGGCCGAATGTTCCTTATTACATGGGGAGATGTGCGGCCACTGAGTGATCATTTTTTGATAAGTTAAAGTGACCCGATCAGATGATGGAGTGTTTGCGCTTCCGATGGCTGATTGCTGGCTCTACTACACAGGATGATATCTGCCTGTATAGCTGATATTCACCTAGTATAATAGGGCTTTAAGAAACTAATGTTGAGGATCACAGCTGTGCAAGGTAAATCTATTCATCTGCTATAAAAAAAAAAAAAACACCTAAACAAAGAAGCAAATAGTATTGTGCTTTTAAATGGGTACTCCGCCCCTAGAAATCTTATCCCCTATCCAACGGATAGGGGATAAGAGGTCTCATTGCAGGGGTCCCACCACTGGGGACCCCGCAATCTATCCTGCAGCACCCGCTTGTCATCAACTGCCCGGAGCGAAGATTGGCCACCACGCTCCCTCCCACAGAATTGCATTGAGGGGGTGGGGCGTGAAGAGGGGGCGGGCGCGACGTTACAATACTTCGGTCCCTGTATCGTGAGTCATCAGCACGGAGCAATCTTTGCTCCGTGCAGCTGATGACAAGCAGGTACTGCAAGAGAGATTGCGGGGGTCCCCAGCGGCAGAACCCCGCGATCAGACATCTTATCCCCTATCCTTTGGATAGGGGATAAGATGTCTAGGGGCGGAGTACCCCTTTAATCCATGTTCAGAAAGATGAATGTATTTACTTCTAATGCCAGGGCTAATTCTTTATACATCCTGAGTATTTACAAACACATTTGGGAACTATAGAAATAGGAAAATGTAAAATTACTGCTTGATGTATGTTTATTATTCGTATTAAAATGGGATGAATAAAAAATCGAATGAGAAAGTGGATGATTTATAAATACATGGAAAGTACTGATAATAAGCATGCCTTGTTTCATTAGATTTTTAATTGACAGCCTAGAGGAGAGTCACACATCTGCATAGCAGTACAGAAGAGAAAAGTGAGAGATAGAAAATTAGATTCCTTTCACAGTGGCCAATGAGTGATACTGCTGGCCTCACCTTTTCGTCTTAGATTACACAAGAGAAAACCGTGAAATGTAAAATGGAGGGCAAGAAGAGAAAAATGACAGTAGGGTTCACTTGGAAGAGGATGCAATAAAATTAAGAAAAAAAAATGTGTGCTGGTAAGCCAGTCTTCATCCATCAGTATGCATTATCCGATAACCTAGAGCAGGAGTTCTGTTGTCTGTTAGACACAACAGATCTCATATACATCTTCTGCAAAGAATTAATTTAGGTCTTTCACCTTTGCCTGTTTGACCTAAAGAAAACAAAATATGCAAATAATGGATAGAAATCACAGGACCTCATCTTGAAGAGGCCGCGCTTCTATCAGCTTTCTAAATTAATGAAATGTCATAAGAATTTAGCAGCTATTGTTAGTTTTGAAATGTGATTGATTAAGTTTCCATATGAGATTATGTAATGGCAAAACATGTAAATACAGCCCACTTGCCTTATATATCTTAGTATATAGTGTTCTAACATGTCATGATTACGTAAATATTACAAGTAGTGAGTGACCTGGAAGTGGAAGAATGGCTATTTTATCATACTAAGAACTGAGGTGCCTAGCAGGATGTCAACAAAGTGCACAGAGTGAGCTATTACATAGACAAGGAAATGCTGCAGGTATATAACATAATGGCACAACAGTTGAGAACAATCTCCCAATGACTATGAGCAGGTGGCTTCACAGTCCAAAAAAACAGATAACTGCTCCAATTAAGGTAGAATAAACTTAAAGCAATACTGACAGCCGGTTCACCCGCACTAAACCCAACACACACAAAAAATAAAATATGGTATAACTTACTGGGATCTGTTGTCCTGTTTTGGAGAAAGGCCCGTTATTAACATACATTGCTATTATGTTGACGTGGTTATCCAGGCCAAGACATCTTATTCCCTATCCTTTGGATAGGGTATATGTTGTCTGATTGCAGGGGCACGCTGCTGGGACCCCCGCCATCTCCCTGCAGCACCTGCATTCTATGCGAGACTGCCTCCAGTCTCAAAAAGCTCATTCTTTCCAGGACTGGAGACGTGACATAACACCACGCCCCCTCATGAAATCAAGCCCCGCCCCCTCCATACATGTCCTCCGCGACCAGACATCTTATCCCCTATCCTTCTCTGTAAAAATTACACATTGGCACTGATTTACTAAGAGTGCAGAGTAGCTTTTTTTGAGTTTTTTTTCTTCTCCAACAGATATTTTTTAAGTGTACTTACTAATGTTTCCCTACATTTTAGTTTTTTTTTTTTTAACACATGCTCTGAGCTTTGGGGCTTTCCTCAACTCACATCTGCCACATTTTCTGTGGAAACCTTAGTAAATATGTTCGGATGTCGAA
This sequence comes from Hyla sarda, assembly GCF_029499605.1. Classification (NCBI taxonomy): domain Eukaryota; kingdom Metazoa; phylum Chordata; class Amphibia; order Anura; family Hylidae; genus Hyla; species Hyla sarda. The sequence continues at coordinate 104,796,744 of NC_079196.1, read as the reverse complement.
AGAGTCAAGGACATGCCCCTTTTCAGCGACCACACCCCTTTCCGGGGTGTAAAGTGGAAAGTTAGTCAGGTACTTTTCACTTCTGCTGCAAATTCTGGCGCAGACAGAATTTCTGGCGCAATGCACCAGTTACTGGCGCACAACCCGACAAAACAGGTCGGGTTTACAATAGTAAATCAGGGCCATTATTTTTATTCTGGAGGTCCAAGCGGTTATAATGATACCCAAATTATATAGGTTTTATTTTGTTTTACTTTAAAAAAATTATAACTTCTTTTAGTGTATACAATGTGACCAAAACTATGCAATTCTGGACTTAGGTATTTTGCAGTTTAATTAATATTATATTTTTATAGTTTGGATATAGTTTGGGACTATTACATGCAATCATTAGATTGCATACACTGTTCAATGCTATGATAGTATATTGCTCCAGCCTCCTGAGGCTGTCTAGAGCCATGGAGAGCCAATCAGAAGGTGAGGAGCCAGGTAAGGGCCCTCCCGGGGGGGGGGGGGGAGGGGGAGGTCTGAACACTGGGACAGTGATTGGTGGAGTACCTCGTCGCTCCCAAAACCAGTTTGTCTCAGAAGGTGGGGAGCACTTAGAGGTGAGAGAGGAGTCCTGTTCTGAAAATTGAGGACGAACACAGCAGTTAACCCCCCCCCCCCTAATTTTTATTTATTTAATTTATTTATTTATAATAAAATAAATAGAGGATGCCGAATCATTGGCACATGCAGTGCAAACCTAATGTTGCTAAAATTTCTGGGGCTCTAAAACAAACCCAGATATGAAACAACAGTTCCAATAGCAAGAAAGAAGTACAGGCAACTCGCCACGTTGTAGATTTTCACTCTGTATTTATTGCTGGGACATGCAGGCAAAGCGGCCCCACGCCGCACCGGGATGCCGATCGCTAGTGCGTATACGATGACAGCTGTTTCTTTCCACTTGGGAACTTCAACAGATCGTCTCCATTCACCTGTGCACGTGACCATATATCTCCTCCTTCAATCATGACGTTGTGCCAAGGTGAGCGGAGCTACAATCTTACAAATAATTTTATAAGAGTTATTTTGAAAAAATAACAATAAATACATTCCATATTTTTATACTAGTGAAGATAGCAAAATTGCGGTGATACATTGTTAAAAAATATGTACTAAAAAAACTATTTGTAACCATACTCAATGCTCAGAGGAAGACTCCCATATCTATTCTGTCGTTTAACCCCTTCATTTCTTGAGCTCCCGTTCTCAATATCTATCGGGCTTCTATTTACCTTAGTTTTTTCACATTGTCCTGATCTGCTTTTATTTTTACTTTTTCTATGCCTAAAAATGTTATGTTTTTTATATTTCCTTCATGTTCCGTAATTATGTGCTCAATTAATCTTGGTGAGCCCTTTCTTGTCTCTATGGAGTGCATGTGTTCTCTGAATCTGACATTCATGGGTCTAATAGTACTACCTATATAGAACCTCATGCACTCACATACAATCGCATAGATCACATTTTTAGACCTGAAACACATAAAGTCCGTTATTTCCTTTTTAACCCCTCCTAAGTTTACAAAGTTACTTGTCATGAAATGGTTACACCAATTACAGTTCCCACATTTTTTATTTCCTCTAATTAGTGACTTGTTTAACCAATTTTCTTCTGATGTTCTTTTTTCTATTATTTTGCTTTGTACTAATTCATCTTTTAGGTTTTTGGTTCGCTTGAAAGCTATCATTGGTTTTTCTATTTTTAGATTCCCAAGAATCTGGTCTCTCTCTATAAGGTGCCAATTTGTCAGTATAGCTCTTTTTATGACTTGGTGCATGGGACTATATTTAAATGTAAATGTGAACCTTTCCTTTTTTGATGTTATCTCTCATTTTTGTGTGTTTTCTGTGTCTCCTGTTTTTCAGTAAGGTGTTTCTGACAATTTTCTTTACTCTCTCTGCTGTCTTTTTTTTTAGCATTTGTAGTGGGTATCCTCTGTTTTCTAGTCGGTTAACCAGTTCTTCAGCTTGTGTGTTCAATGCTTCTTCTGTATTATTGATCCGTCTGAGTCTAAGTAATTGTCCATATAGCATTGCTTCTTTTGTGTGAATGGGGTGGTAGCTAGTATAGTGTAGCAATGTGTTACTTGCTGTTTTTTTTCATTTTGCTTTTTTATGAGGACGTCTAGGAATTCTAATTCTAGTTCTGTGTTGCTATGTTTCGAGGTAAAGGCCATATTCATTTGGTTATTGTTAAGATAACTAATTAAATTTTCAAAGTCTTTTGGTGTGCCCTTCCAGAGCATGAACACGTCATCAACAAAACGTGAGTAGTGTCCTATATGCTCTAGGAAGGGGTTAGCATTTGTGAAGATGTACTTTTCCTCGAAAGCTGCAAGGTACAGGTTCGCCAGCGTACAGGATACTGGGGTCCCCATTAATATGAAATGAATTGACTCGCAGATGAAATCTATAAAATACTTTGTTTTTCCTGTCCGGACTAAGATTTCCCTGATGCACTCGACCGCCATCTCCTGTGGTATCCTAGTATAAAGAGATAACATAAAAAAAAGGAAAGGTTCACATTTACATTTAAATACAGTCCCATGCACCAAGTCATAAAAAGATATATACTGACAAATTGGCACCTTATAGAGAGAGACCAGATTCTAAGGAATCTAAAAATAGAAAAACCAATGATAGCTTTCAAGCGAACTAAAAATCTAAAAGATGAATTAGTACAAAGCAAAATAATAGAAAAAAGAACATCAGAAGAAAATTGGTTAAACAAGTCACTAATTAGAGGAAATAAAAAATGTGGGAACTGTAATTGGTGTAACCATTTCATGACAAGTAACTTTGTAAACTTAGGAGGGGTTAAAAAGGAAATAACGGACTTTATGTGTTGCAGGTCTAAAAATGTGATCTATGCGATTGTATGTGAGTGCATGAGGTTCTATATAGGTAGACCCATGAATGTCAGCAATAAACACAGAGTGAAAATCTACAATGTGGTGAGTTGCCTGTACTTCTTTCTTGCTATTGGAACTGTACGTACCCTGAGTTTCTATGTACATGAGCACCACCACACAAGATTCACCAACTTACTGCTAGCTGAGCTATACACATAGACGAAATAAGGGAGATGCATTGAGGGATAGCAGTGCCGACAAGCTTTACCTTTACTGAAGCTAGATATGAAACAACTGTTGTGCATAAATTGTTTCCTTGAAGTTGAAACTAAGTGCTAATTACCATTCATTTTAGCCTTTTACTTTTGGATTACTTACCTAGTTTTCAGAATCTTTCAACTTCTATGCCAAAGGAATTGCATGAAAATAAGAAGGAGGAGACAGAATAAGCAAGTTTACCAGAAATTTGAAAGGAAAAAAAAGCCCTGTTAGTCAATGCATAATATGTGTCAAAAGAATCAACATGTTATTCCCAGTTAATGTGAATGTCTGCAAACACTGGAGAACAGTCTGTGTGTATGTTAACAAGCTTTCATCAGTCAAGGGCACATGTGCAAAATGTAGAGACTTCTAGACAGAATTCAGGATAACATGCATATCCATGAAAGTCAGCGCATGCAACAGTAATTGTGAACATACAAAAGTACTGAAAATACCACTTGATGCTAAAAATTGATAGAATAAAAGAGATACTAAAGCCGATACCTGGTGGAGTGCTCCGCTGCTTCTCTGATCCGCATCATGCCGCAGCCCTGTTCTGCCGTTCCGATTACTGCTGCTGCTCCGTTCTGCAGTCTGCATCATGTGGTCTTATGGAGGAGCATGTGACACCCACGTCCCTCTACGTCGTCCCCTGCGCCCAACGTAACGCTACAGAGGAAGCAGAGTGACGTGTGTGTCACATGCTCCTCCATAAGACCACATGATTCAGACGGCAGAACGGAGCAGCAGAGCGGCGACAGGCAAGTAAGCAACTACAAGTCGGGTCCTTCTGGCTAAAAGTCGGGTCCTGCTGGCTAAAAGGGTGGTAATGCTGGCTAAAAGTCGGGTCCTGCTGGCTAAAAGGGGGGGTTCTGCTGGCTAAAAGGGGGGGTCCTGCCGGCTAAAAGGGGGGTCCTGCCGGCTAAAAGGGGGGGTCCTGCCGGCTAAAAGGGGGTGTCCTGCCGGCTAAAAGGGGGGTCCTGCTGGCTACAGGAGGGCTGATACAAATGTCTGCAGGGGGGGGTGCTGCTGTCTACAGGGTGGGCTGCTGTCTAATGTCTTCAACTATCTATATTACTTACAAGGGGATACTACCTACTATTAAAGACAATCTTACAGCAGAGTCACCTGTACTAACTTAAATTTATAGGTAGATAGTGCAGGTGACCCAGTTTCTAACGCTGCTCACCATGTGATCATCGTTCTCGCCGCCAATACAAATTCCCTGTTCTGTCCAATGGAGAAGAGAGAAATCTTGGCTCATACTACAGCAGCCGCCTCCATTGTACACAACAAGGACCCACATATCATACGGTAAGCAGTGCCAGAAACCGGGTCACTCTGCTGTCAGATTCCCTTTAAAATATAAGTACTCGTACTTGGTATTGTCAAGTACTAGAATTAAAGTATTGATACTCTTACTCGATCTTAAAAAAATGCTATTGGGACATCCTTAGTACAAACCTATCCTCATGACTGCTAAGCAGTGTAAGTGTTAACCCCTTAAAGGGGTACTCCGCCCCTAGACATCTTATGCCCTATCCAAAGGATAGGTAATAATATGTCAGATCGCCGCGGTCCCGCTGCTGGGGACCCCCGAGATTGCCGCTGCGGCACCCCGCTGTCATTACTGCACAGAGCGAGTTCGCTCTGCACGTAATGACGGGCAGTACAGGGAACGGAGCATCGTTACGTGATGGCCCCTCGTGACGTCACGGCCCGCCCCCTCAATACAAGTCTATTGGAGGGGGCGTGGCGGTCGTCACGCCCCTGCCATAGACTTGTATTAAGGGGGCGGGACGTGCTGTCACGAGGGGCGGAGCCATGATGTCACGCTGCTCTGTTCCCTGTATCACCCGTCATTACGCACAGAGCGAACTCGCTCTGTGCAGTAATTACAGCGGGGTGCCGCAGCGGCGATCCTGGGGGTCCCCAGCAGCGGGACCGCGGCGATCTGACATCTTATCCCCTATCCTTTGGATAGGGGATAAGATGTCTAGGGGCGGAGTACCCCTTTAAGGACCCAGGCAATTTTCAGTGTAGGACCGGGCCATTTTTTGCACATCTGACCACTGTCAATTTAAGCATTAATAACTCTGGGATGCTTTAACTTTTCATTCTGATTCTGTGATTATTTTTTCATGACATATTCTACTTTCTGTTAGTGGTAAATTTTTGTCGATACTTGCATCATTTCTTGGTGAAAAATTCCAAAATTTTAAGAAAAAATTTAAAATTTAGCATTTTTCTAACTTTGAAGCTCTCTATTTGTAAGGAAAATAGACATACCAAATAAATTATATATTGAGTCAAATATACAATGCGTCTACTTTATGTTTGCATCATAAAGTTGCCATGTTTTTACTTTTAGAAGACATCAGAGGGCTTCAAAGTTCAGCAGCAATTTTCCAATTTTCCACAAATTTTTCAAAATCTGAATTTTTCAGGGAAAAGTTCAGTTTTGAAATGGATTAGAGGGGTCTTTATATTCAAAATACCCCACAAATGACATCATAAAAACTACACCCCTCAAGCTATTCAAAATGACATTCAGTTAGTGTGTTAACCCTTTAGGTGTATCACAGGAACAGCAGCAAAGTGTAGGAGATAATTCAAAATCTTAATTTTTTTACACTCGCATGTTCTTGTAGACCCAGTTTTTGAATTTTTGCAAGGGGTAAAAGGAGAAAATGTACCCCAAAATGTGTAACCCAATTTCTCTCCAGTAAGGAAATACCTCATATGTGTATGTCAAGTGTTCGGCGGGCACAGTAGAGAGCTAAGAAGGGAAGGAGCAACAACGGGATTTTGTAGAGTGAATTTTGCTGAAATGGTTTTTGGGGGGCATGTCGCATTTAGGAAGCCCCTATGGTGCCAGAACAGCAGAAAAAAAACCACATGGCATATCATTTTGGAAACTACACCCCTCAAAGCACGTTAAAGGCAGATGTGCAAATGAAAAAAAAGAATTTTCACTAAAGTGTTTTTTTTCCCCCAAAATTTACCATTTTTACAAAAGGTAATGGGAGAAATGCCCTCCAAAATTTGTAACCCCATCTCTTCTGAATAAGAAAATTCCCCATGTTAGGATGTAAAATGCTCTGCGGGTGAATTACAATGCTCAGAAGTGAAGGAGTCACATTTGGCTTTCGGAAAGCAAATTGGAATGAAATGGTTTTTGGTGGATTTGTCACATTTAGGAAGCCCCTATGGTGCCAGAACAGAAAAAAAGACCAACATGGCATACTATTTTGGAAACTACACCACTCAAGGAACGTAACAAGGGGTACAGTGAGCATTAACACCTCACAGGTGTTTCACAACTTTTTGTTAAAGTTGGATGTGAAAAAACATTTTTCACTAAAATGATTGTTTTTCCCCAAATTTTACATTTTTACAAGGAGTAATAGGAGGAAATGACCCACAAAATTTGTAACCCCATTTCTTCTGCATATGGAAATACCCCATAAGTGGACATCAAGTGCTCTGCTGGCACACTACAATGCTCAGAAGAAGAGGAGAGCCATTGAGCTTTTGGAGAGTGAATTTGTTTGGAATGGAAGTCAGGGGCCATATGCTTTTACAAATCCCCCCGTGGTGCCAGAACAGTGGACCCCTCTACATATGACCCCATTTTGGAAACTACAACCCTCACAGAATTTAATAAGGGGTGCAGTGAGTATTTACACCCACTGGTGTTTGACAGATCTTATGAACAGTGGGTTGTGCAAATGAAAAAATTAAATTTTTCATTTTCACGGAACACTGTTCCAAAAATCTGTCAGACACCTGTGGGGAGTAAATGCCCACTGCACCCCTTGTTACACTAAGTGAGGGGTGTAGTTTCCAAAATGGGGTCACATGTGGGGGGGGGGGGTCCTTTGTTCTGGCACTATGAGGGCTTTGTAAACACACGTGGCCTTCAATTCCGGACAAATTTTCTCTTCAAAAGCCCAATCATTTTATTTTCCCATCCAATTTTAACGAAAATTCGTCAAACACCTGTGGGGTGTTAAGGCTCACTATACCCCTTGTTACATTCCCTGAGGGGTGTAGTTTCCAAAATGGGGTAACATGTGGGTATTTATTTTTTGCGTTTATGTCAGAACCGCTGGCGTTTGCTGACTTTAGCCTGTATAAATTAGTTCAGCTTTCAGGTGCTCCGGTGGGCTGGAAAATGTGGATAAAGTCTTAGGAGACTCTCCTAGGACTGTATCCACCTTTTCCAGCCCACCGGAGCACCTGAAAGCTGAACTAATTTATGCAGGATAAAGTCAGCAACTGCCGAGTCGAGAAGTTCATGAGGAATCGAATTACTGTAACTTCACTCATCTCTAATCTCCTGTTTTATAGTTTATTTTTCATATAATTATTTTCCATATCATTACCATGAATATTACTATGACCAGGATTATCACCATTTCTTAATTATACATATTTATTTTATATTTATTATTATTAATATATATATATATATATATATATATATATATATATATATATATATTTATTTCTTTCTTTCCCTCTCAACCCCCCCCCCCCCCCCCCCTCCACATATCCCAACCAGGTGGAAGCTGAGGACTGAACTCCCTTTTTTTACCTGAAAACTAAATTGAATGGATATTTGCAATTTAGTGCATTATTGCTTATGTAATAAATCAACCTAATAATAACTAAGTGGAAAGGCAAGGGTGAGACTTCAACATGTGACAAGCTTGTGCAGAACAATTTTGGCAGAACTTGGCTTTCCTTAGAGCACGTTATAGGTAATTTAAAATTAGGGATTATTGAGGATTTTATGTGGATGCTATCATTACATGCCACAGATATTCCATGGTTGGCTCTGTAATTTAACCTTAAACTGGTCAAATTTAGAAGATTTAGATGATAGCGGTGCAGAATGTAAGAATCATTTATTTGTAAATGGTGGCCTTTAATCAGAAATTGAAAAGGTTTCCTACACATCAGCAATGTACCTAAACAGCATTATGAGGAACATATAAGGCCTTGCTTAAAAAGCATACTGAAACATACAGACATACATAATGGACATTCTAATTAGAATGTAGCTTTGCACTTGTGATATGTGCAATGAGAAAAAAAAATGTGAATAAAGAAAAAAAAGGATCAAAACAAGGCTGCATGCAAATGGCACCCTTCAAGTAATACAGAGCCATATTGGAACCCACAGACCGCTATTAAAGCTTACCATACCACTATTTACCACCTACAATACACAGTACAGTAAAACCTCTCCAAAAGACTATGGGGGAAATTTATCAAAACCTGACAAGAGGAAAAGTTGCTGAGTTGCCCATAGCAACCAATCAGATCGCTTCTTTCATTTTTCACAAGCCTTTTAAAAAATGAAAGAAGTGATCTGATTGGTTGCTATGGGCAACTCAGCAACTTTTCCTCTGGACAGATTTAGATAAATCTCCCCCCATCTCCTTATTCATACCAGAATTTGTGTGACGAATTTTCAGTTCACCATACATTTATAATCATGGCTATTTACTTTTCATGACTATTTCCAATGAAAAAGTTGGTGGTCTTATCAAAGAGGTTTCACTGTATATAGATAAAGGCCCTCATCTACTAAGCTAAAACCCACTCGTTTTTGTCGGGTTTTTTTTCAAGTTATTTTGGTGCATAGTGTCTGCGACATGTCTGAAATAGTGTGGGACAGTGTGGGACAGTGTGCACCAGGAAAATCTGACTAACCCGACACTACATTGCGAAAAGGTGGAAAGGGGCATGGTCTGCCACAAAAGGGGTGTGGTCAAAAAGTTTGATCACAACCCAACCAATTTATAAGTGAATTGACAAAAAATCCTGTGACTAAATGGCTGGAAATTTAAACCTAGAAATAGCTGGTCAGAAAATGTTACTGACTTGTAAGGCTACTTTCACACTGCCGTTGCTCCTTGTCGAGAATGGCCGTCAAAGTCTCTCTTTTTTTTTCCTGACTTTAACAGCCATTCTTATAATGGGGAGCAATGGCAAACAACGGGTCCCGGTGGCTCACATTTACTATTATGGGGACCACCGGGACCCTTTATGAATAACAGGAGAAAAAGACGGCACATGCTGTAATTTTTCTCCAGTTATTCTTCCCGGCTCGCCAAGCAGCCGTCACACTGCCGTGCACTAACAGCAGTGTGAAAGGGGCCTGAAAGGGGTATTCCAGGAATATTGTTTAATTGACTATGCTAAAGGGGCTGTAAAGTTAGTGTAGATCATAATATAGAGTATGTACCTGTGTGTGACGGTTTTCTTACAATTCTTCTGTGATTTTCACTCCAATATTTATTTTTACCAGCATACAAAAGGACTGTTGTCATTGCAATGCGGCCGAGACCTGACTCACTAGTCAGCTGATGACAGGGAGCCTGTCTGCTTCAATGGGTGGAGCGACCGCTTGGTCGGAGAGGGATCAATCTGCAACTAATGCAACAGCTGTAGGCACCCTGATTGAAAACCACAGGTCTTTGAATGGATGCAGCTAATTTATGTTTCAATAAGTGGGGTAGCTTATGTGTGGGAGGAAGGAAAATGGAATTGTGGGATTTGTAGTCAAAAAAAGAAAAGTCAAACAGGAAATACCAGTTCACAAAAAGCTAGCCACAGTTTTATGGTAATTTCATAACATAGCCATTTAGTCCAAAGACAAGAACAGATCCTTCCTAAGCATGTCCATAACTGCCTGCTAGGTACGTACTAAAATCACCTTATGGTGGATAACCTCTTTAATATGTGAATCCCCATAGTAAATAGAGAGGAATCCTGCAAGTTTAAAACAACATTTCATACGATTAAAAACAAAACACTCTTAGTAAATGAGGGCCAAAATACTTTTTTTTTTTTCTTCTGGAGAATTCAACCTCTAGAGGACATACATATGCATACATGTTTAACCTGTTAAGGACCAAGGGCGTACAGGTACTTCCTTGTGTTCTGGAACTTAAAAACCAAGAAACCTTAAGCAGCTTTGAAGCGAGCGCTGATTCCGTGATGCAGCCGATCCAATTATATAACCCCGCCGCTCAATAAAAAAAATCCCCCCTAATTTACCATTTTACAAAGAAAGAAAATAAATGAACATATTTGGTATCACTGCGTGCGCAAATGTCCAAACTATTCAAATATAACATTTATGATTCTGTACGGTAAATGACATAAGCATTAAAAATCACATCATACATCATTTTTTATTTTTTATTTTTTTTAAAGAGATTAAAAAGTCCCATCAAAATAAAAATGGTACTGATAAAAACCAGAGAGCACGGCACAAAAAATGAGCCCCATACATCCCTATATACGGAAAAATAAAGAAAATATAGAGGTCAGAAAAGGACCTTTTCATGCATACCAATTTCGTTAAAAAAAGTTTGCATTTTTTTTTAAGCACAATAATAGAAAAACTATATAAATTGGATATCATTCTAATTGCATTGACCTAGAATAAAGATAATGTATTAATCTTACCATAAAATGCACTGTGTAAAAACCAAAAACCCCAAAAGTTGCAGAATTTCAGTTTTATTATAAATTCCCCTCCCAAATAATAAGTGTTTTGTTTCGCAGTACATTTTATGGTAAAAGTACAATTGGTCACACAAAAAAACAAGCCCTTGTTAGGCCTGTAGGTGAACAATTTTTAAATAATATGGATATGAAAAGGAGAGGTGGAAAAAACGCAAAAAGAAAATTGGTCTGGTCCATAAATGGGTACTCCAGTGGAAAACCTTTTTGTTTTTTAAATCAATTGGTGCCAAAAAGTTAAACAGATTTGCAAACTACTTCTATTTAAAAATCTTAACCCAGTACTGGAAGGATTAAGATTTTTAAATAGAAGTAATTTGCAAATCTGTTTAACTTTCTGACACCAGTTGATTATAAAAAAAAAATAGTTTTCCACATGAGTACCCTTTAAGGCCAATAGGGGCAAATAATCCCATTCCCCACTCCTTAGTTTTTTGACATGACTCATAGGCCAAACAGACATCTGAGAATACTGAATTGCTAAGTCTAAGGGGAGTATCATTTAAAAAAAATACAGGAACTGGGAGATTTGCCCTTTATTTGGGAATTTTCTCCAAGAATGTGTCAGGAAAAGTTGTCAAGTTGAAAGAGACTGAATAGTCCTGATTTATCAAACTGTGTGATAGATGTTCCCACTGCGACCAATCACCCCTCAGCTGTTCATTTACCAAAGATTTTAAAGGAGTAGTCCAATCCTTAAGATAGGGCATAAGTTTCAGATCGCGGGGGGTCCAACCACTGGGGCCCCCCGCGATCTCCTGTATGGGGACCCGGCAGCCCACGGGAAGGGGGTGCGTTGAACACCGCATGAAGCGGCAGCTGACACGCCCCTTCAATACAACTCTATGGTAGAGCAGGAGCGCTGCCTTTGGCAATCTCCGACTCTCCCATAGCTCTGTATTGAGGGGGTGTGTCAGCTGCCGCTTCGTGCAGTGGTCAACACGACCCCTTCCCGCAGGCTGCTGGGGCTCCATACAGGAGATTGCGGGGAGTCCCAGCGGTCAGACCTCCTACGATATGAAACTTATCCCCTATCCTTAGGATAGGGGATACGTTTTTCAGGACTGGACTACTCCTTTAAGATATGAAAGCGGAGATGTGATCGGCTGTTCTGGGAAAAAATCTCTCCAGATTTTCACACGTGCGGAATTCCGTATTGTAATTAATGGGATTCTGCTGCTTTGTGCACACAAAAACATCTGCCGTTCAAATTCAGAATTCCGTGTCCGCACCCACAGTTTGAGGAATGACCGAATGGAGATTTTCTGTGCGGAAATTCCGGACGTGTGAACATAGCCTCACACATTTTGATAAATCAGGGATGATGTGTTGATAGAAACAGTATTCCTGCTGAAGAGAAAATCTGTCCCTAGTGGAACAAATTTGTAGCTACTTTAGCATCCCAAACTGACTAAAACAACCTGTGACTCTGGTTGGCTTATAAGCTAGTGTACCAGTGTTTGCCGATCAAACAATTTTGTAAAGTGAGGAAACATGGCAGATGATTAGTACTAATGGTGATGTCTCCTTTATTTTCTTTCATTAAAGCAAATTAGGGCAGCATCAGACCTACTGCATGGGGCAATATACATATACACACTTGTTTTCTTTTCATCTATCTTTGAAATCCATTCTACAGTTTATCATTTATTTCTCACCTAATTAGTTCTTATAATTGTAAATGCTGAGATGTTATGGAGATAATAAAAGAGCTAATTACCACTAGCTCATTTCTACAATATGATATGACACTGAAAATTGTATTATTACTTAAGTGTGCCACTTGCATTGTCGCTGATGAGTGCAGAGAGGAAGATCTGCAATGTAATTTGGCTTCTAACTGTGCATTGTACAAGGAAATTTAAACAAAACCAGATATTCATGTTTGTGCTGGCAGAAAAATAAAGGAAAAATACACATTTTCCTTATCTGAGCGTAATGTACATAAAGAAACAAAGCAATGTGTAATTACAAATCCTATTTGTGCTACTATTTTAAACTTGTTATGGCAACTCAACTAATCAACCTGTAACAAAGATTTTCAGAATTAACGATAAAATAGAAACTTGCAGTCAAAAGATATAAGGACCTTGCATATGAGACATACAGAAGAGACACGATGTGACAGATAACTGCTGATGTTTAAGATGCAGACAAAAAAAAAGAAATCGAGATGCCATGTAACAATACATCCTACAAGATTTCCTTCTTCTAGAATTTAGTTTGATGCCATCATTTTGGTCTAAGATCTTTGTTGCAGTGTCATACATACTGTTTGATTCTTGTATAAAATACTGAGCTTGGAACTAATGCAAACAGAATATAAAATAAGTCAGATAGTAAGCCTACTATTATGCTCCTCTTGAGTATTTGCTGAAGAGATAAAGCTATCCAGAGAAATATCTTACTATGGCCATTCATACTTTATAAAGTTTTAGTTTTTTTTTTAATGATAAGCAAAGTAACCGCAGAGTGGACAATGGAAAATGTCATACCAAGCTTTAGAGCTGAGGAAGTAACTTCGATTTCCCCCCGAAGTGGCTGGTGTTGAGAGTCTGTTTTAAAGATTTCAGGACTGAGATGGTCTGTGATATTGGATGCATTATCGGTTCTGCTCGATGCGTCCTGTTCATCAAACACAGCGATCAGCTGAGAAAAGAACAGAGAAGTTGTTAAATATGTGACAAACTATAAATAGCAACAAGCTCTACTAAATGACATTCACAACAATAATCAGTTCTAGGAATTATATGCCATCTAATTTTTAAAGGTGTGATATCTTTTCATTTCCAAGAAATGTTTCACAGATGTCATAACAAGCCACTTATATGGAGTTACAATAGACATAGTAGATGATGATTATTAATACTGTTAATCTACATAAAAGATCGAAAATGCAACATTGGATATAGTAGTTTCACATTAGGCAGAATATAATGGGATAGGTTAATATACCCTAATATTTTACAGAAATACATGAATTCCCCAAAATATCATTATGTACAGTAATAATAATAATGATAATAATTCAGATTTTTATTTTAAATACATAGTAACATGCATTTAAAACAAACAAAAGAAAGCATAAATTCCTTAAAAATATGTTTAACAAAAAGAATGATTTTAACAATGTGTTATTTTCCGAAGACACATAGCCGTAACTTGAAAGTATTGATACATCCATGAAACCTTGCTTAAATGGTATCCCCGGGATCTCTAGAAAGGGAGCCTGATCCATGTCCCAAACAGCAAACTGACCGTCATTAGTAGTCACTTTTAAATAAAGCATTAAATTGTTTAATACTACTGCCCCTTCTGGCCATTTTTGTATTTGGAGAATGAGAGTGGCCAAGTAGTTGACTGTGGCCTTTAACCTTTTAAGGACGCCAGGCGTATGCATATACCCTGCATCCCGAGTCCTTAAGGACGTGGGACGTATGCATACACCCGTGGGAATTCCGGTCCCTGCAGCTAGCCGGTTGGGGACCGGACCGGAATGCCTGCTGAAATCATTCAGCAGGCATCCCGGCACATCGCCGAGGGGGGTCCTGAGAACCCCCCCTCCATGTCGGCGATCGCAGAAAATTGCATGTCAATTCAGACATGCAATTTTCTGCTATTCCGGGCTGATCGGGTCTCTGGTGACCTGATCACCCAGAAAATAGGGATGATCAGAGCTGTCAGGGACAACCCCGATCATCCTGAGGGATAAGAGTGAGGTCGGAGTGCTGCGATCTTCTCCTATCCCTGCCATTAGTCAGAACTGATTCTGACCAATGGCAGGGCAACCCCCCCGTTCTGCCCTCCCCTGGATGTCGAGGGGATTGTGGGAAGAAGATGGAGGCCGGTACCTGGAGGAGAAAATGCCTGGGGACCCCAGATCGTCGCTGGAGACTGCTGGATCCTGGCTCAGGTAGGGAAACTACGGTGGGGGTGGGGGGGGGGGGGGGGGAATGAAAGTGAAAGTTAAGTGATCTTTACTGTGGCAAGCACTAGGAAGGCCAAACTGCAACTCCCAGCATGCCCAGACAGCCAAAGGCTGTCTGGGCATGCTGGGAGTTGTAGTTTTGCAACATCTGGAAGGTCACAGTTTGGAGACCACTGTTACAGTGGTGTCCAAACGGTAGCCCTCCAGATGTTGCCAAACTACAACTCTCAGCATGCCTAGACTGCCCAGGTATGCTGGGAGTTGTAGTTCTTTAACATCTGTCCCTTCAGATTTAGCAATTTTCATAAAATTTTTGAAAATTGCTGCTCTACTTTGAAGCCCTCTAATTTTTTCAAAAAGCAAAAATATGTCCATGTTATGATGCCAACATAAAGTGGACATATTGTATTTGTAAATAAAAATTAAATTTATTTGGAATATCCATTTTCCTTACAAGTAGAGAGCTTCAAAGTTAGAAAAATGCAAAATTTTCAAAATTTTCATGACATTTTGGGATTTTTCACCAAAAAAGGATGCAGGTAACGCTGAAAATTTACCACCAAAATAAAGTAGAATATGTCACGAAAAAATTATCTTAGAATCAGAATATTCGGTAAAAGTGTTTTCGAGTTATTAATTTGTAAAGCGATGGTGGTCAGAATTGAAAAAAAGGGCTCAGTCCTTAAGGTGAAAAAGGGCTGCGTCCTTAAGGGGTTAATGCCCTCACGATAGAAGGGTTGTGGTACAATATCATAGGGAGTATGAGAAGTCATTTTCTGTCTCAGTACAAAGGGACAAAACAGAAGGGCTGAAATATTAAACAATAGGGTTAGCATAACAATAAGCAATATTGTCATTTACATTTATTTTGACAAGAAACTTCCTGTCTATGCAAATTTATGCGCAAAAAAAGTATCTTCCTCCAGGAGGAATAAACATTCTTAACAAGTAAAATAAGCGTATTTAATTAACGACGAAAACCTATGATCACAGCTCCAACCCGAGATCACAGTACAATAGTAATGTTGCAAATAATGGATTATTTAGGCTGTCACACATACATAGCTAATAATAATCTGTGACAACAGAATAAAATGGATAATTTAAAGAATTTAACAACAAGTACACTAAAAACCACAAAAGGTTTTATAAGGAACACAGTTCTCCATGAACAACTGAAGGAACACAAAAGAAAATGCAATTACCGCTCAAATCACTCCAAACGAAACAAAAAAAATAAAAAAAAACAAGTGTGACTACAGTTAACCCTAACTATTCATTTTACTCATGAAATTAACCGAACTGGTGACCACTGGTGTTTATTTCTTCTTTTTTTTTTTTTTTTTTTTTTATATAGTGAATAATGCATTAAAGGGGTATTCCTATCTGAAGACATTATCCCCTATCCACAGGATAGGAGAGAAAAAGCTGATTGGTAGGGGTCCAAATGTTGGGACTCCCCCCAATCCCTTGAATGGGAAAAAGTGTCCCTGAAATGAATGTCAAGCTCCACACATTCTCTATGGGGCCAGTAAACATTATTAACCCCTTAACCCCTTAAGGACCAGGCCATTTTACACCTTAGTATCACAGCGTTTTTTGCACATCTGACCACTGTCACTTTAAACATTAATAACTCTGGAATGCTTTTAATTATCATTCTGATTCCGAGATAGTTTTTTCGTGACATATTCTACTTTAACATAGTTGTAAAATTTTGTGGTAAATTGCATCATTTCTTGGAGAAAAATCCCCAAATTTGATGAAAATTTTGCATTTTTCTAACTTTGAAGCTCTCTGATTGTAAGGAAAATGGATATTCCAAATAATTTTTTTCTGATTCACATATACAATATGTCCACTTTATGATTGCATCATAAAATTGATGTGTTTTTACTTTTGGAAGACACCAGAGGGCTTCAAAGTTCAGCAGCAATTTTAGAATTTTTCACAAAATTTTCAAACTCACTATTTTTCAGGGATCAGTTCAGGTTTGAAGTAAATTTGAAGGGTCTTCATCTTAGAAATTCCCCACAAATGACCCCATTATAAAAACTGCACCCCCCCCCCCAAAGTATTCAAAATGACATTCAGTCAGCGTTTTAACCCTTTAGGTGTTTCACAGGAATAGCAGCAAAGTGAAGGAGAAAATTCACAATCTTCATTTTTTACACTCGCATGTTCTTGTAGACCCAATTTTTGAATTTTTACAAGGGGTAAAAGGAGAAAATGTATACTTATGTTTGTAGCCCAATTTCTCTCGAGTAAGCACATACCTCATATGTCTATGTAAATTGTTCGGCGGACGCAGTAGAGGGCTCAGAAGCGAACACATGCCATACCATTTTGGAAACTAGACCCCTTGAGGAATGTAACAAGGAATTAAGTGAGCCTTAATACCCCACAGGTGTTTCACGACTTTTGCATATTTAAAAAAAAATAAAATACAAAAAATTCACAAAAATGTGTGTTTCCCCCAAAATTTCACATTTTTGCAAAGGTTAATAGCAGAAAATACCCCCCAAAATTTGTAACACCCTCTCTTCTGAGTATGGAGGTACCCCATAAGTTGACCTGAAGTGCCCTACAGGCGAACTACAATGCTCAGAAGAGAAGGAGTCATATTTGGCTTTTTGAGAGCAAATTTTGCTCGGGGGGCATGTTGCATTTAGGAAGCCCCTATGGTGCCAGGACAGCAAAATAACCCCCACATGCATACCCCCCCCCCGCATACCATTTTGGAAACTAGACCCCTTGAGGAACATAAGGGGTACAGTGAGCATTTACCCCCCACTGGTGTCTGTCAGATCTTTGGAACAGTGGGATGTACAAAATTTTTAATTTGCACAGCCCAATGTTCCAAAGATCTGTCAGACACCAGTGGGGTGTAAATTCTCACTGCACCCCTCATTACATTCCGTGAGGGGTGTAGTTTCCGAAATGGGGTCACATGTGTTTTTTTTTTTTTGCATTTGTCAAAACCACTGTAACAATTAGCCACCCCTGTGCAAATCACCTAAAATGTGCATGGTGCACTCTCCCTTCTGGGCCTTGTTGTGCGCCCCCAGAGCACTTTGCGCCCACATATGGGGTATCTCCGTAGTCGGGAGAAATGGCATTACAAATTTTGGGGGGCTCTTTTTCCCTTTTACCTCTTGTCAAAATGAAAAGTATAGGGCAACACCAGCATGTTAGTGTAAAAAATTTATTTTTTTACACTAATATGCTGGTGTAGACCCCAACTTCCCCTTTTCATAAGGGGTAAAAGGAGAAAAAGCCCCCAAAATTTGTTAGGCAATTTCTCCAAAGTACGGAGATACCCCATATGTGGCCCTAAACTGTTTCCTTGAAATACGACAGGGCTCCAGAGTGAGAGAGCGCCATGCGCATTTGAGGACTAAATTAGGGATTGCATAGGGGTGGACATAGGGGTATTCTACGCCAGTGATTCCCAAACAGGGTGCCTCCAGCTGGAGGCTCCATTTTGGAAACACTGCCGTACAATACATTTTTCTTGGGGGGGGGGGGGGAACAGTGTAAGGGGGTGTATATGTAGTGTTTTACCCTTTATCATGTGTTAGTGTAGTATAGTGTTTTTAGGGTACATTCACACTGGAGGAGGTTTACAGTGAGTTCCCTGCTAGGATTTTGCCGCAGCTCATACTTGAAGCAGAAAACTTACTGTAAGCACGCCCGTGTGAATGTACCCTGTACGTTCACGTGGGGGGGGGGGGGGGGGAACCTCCAGCTGTTTCAAAACTACAACTCCCAGCATGTACTGATCACCGAAGGGCATGCTGGGAGATGTAGTTATGCAACAGCTGGAGGGATCGCAACTACAACTCCCAGCATGCTGGGATTTGCAGGTTTGCAACATCTGGAGAGCTACAGTATAGAGACCACTGCAAACTGTGGCCCTCCAGACGCTGCAAAACTACAAATCCCAGCAGGCCCAGACAGCAAACAGTTGTGTGGGCATGCTAGGAGTTGTAGTTTTGCAACATCTGGAGGGCTATAGTTCAGAGACTACCATATAGTGGTCTCAAACTGTAGCCCTCCAGCTGTTGCAAAACTACAACTCCCAGCATGCCCAAACAGCTGTCTGGGCAAGCTGGGAGTTGTAGTTTTGCAACATCAGGAGGGCTACAGTTAGAGACCACTCTATAATGGTCTCAAACTCTACCCTGCAGATGTTGCTAGGCAATTTACCGGCTTCCGTCGGATCCAGCCGCACGTCATCGCCGCCCGCCGATCTCCGTCGCCCGCAGCCTCCGTCGCCCGCAGCCTCCGTCGCCCGCCTGGATCGATAAGTGGATCTTCAGCGCCGGTCCCCATCGTTTCCCCGTCCTTCCCCGCTAATAACTATTGCAAGGATTAAGATATTTTAATCGAAGTAATTTACAAATCTAATATATAAGGGAAAAAAGGGGAGGTACCAAATGCCTCTAGACTAATACCATACAATGGTACATGATGATGGAATTACAGAAAAAATAAATCTGACTGTGCTTCACTTTAAATGATGTACAAATTTAATATAAATTAATATAAAATATTACAAATAAGACATAAAATAAATAATGCAAATCTAATACATAAATGCCTCCTACCACAGGGCCCTTGTGGGGAGGTATGATATTTATATACAAAGCATATATTAAAAGATGTTAAAATATAGCATGTGGATTATATTCTACCGCTATCCCAATATATTGCAAACCGACATAGTGTACTTTTGTGCGGTACACTCCGTTCTCATGTGATCTAGAACAGTTCACAAAGTGATATAGTTACCAACTCCTAATGGTGGTTTTGGCTGGACGTCCGAGAGATGGATATGTGGGGGCTGTGTCCAGCGCTAGCGTGCGCTTACGGTGACGGGCCCGGATGCCACAGGCCGAAAAAGGGTCACCGGTCACGGAGTAATTGCAGGCTCAATGGCAGATGTAGTGGAGGCTGTGTCCAGCGCTGGCATGCGCTTGCGGTGACGGGCCCGATTGCCACAGGCCGAGGAGAAGTCACCGGTCACGGAGTAGCTCCGGAGGTGGAGATGAACTCGGAGATAGATGGATCTTGCTCCGGAAACAAGGAAAGGAAAGCCTCGTGGAAGATCTCTCGGCGTCTGGTGGAATGGCGGATAGATTACAGCCAGGTGTAAAATCAGCAGATGATGGAGTTGTATCGGAGGTAAGTGATGGCGGTTTGTGGATTGCGGTGGTCATGCGGTAAATAATTATTTCTCTAGACGCGTTTCAGGGTACTTTATATATGACCCTTTCCTCAGTAGAGATATATTTAACAGTGAAGCTCAAAGTCCTTTTATACATGTTACCTGTCTAATTGTTACAGGTGTGTTTCTGTTTAGATCTTCCGCAAATAGTGGAATGGAACGGGAAACATGGGGTTGTTTCATCTTGATAAAGCAGTGTTCACATTTAGAATCAGTATGTATGCGTTCTTATTTAAATATAGTATTATATATATTATAAACATTGGAATGGTACATATAGCATACAGTAAGATGTACAGATAGAGTGTATAATACTGAGATTGGAATATTAATAAAAATAAATATAAAAATATGAAAATATAAAAAATATAAAAATAAAAATAATATAAAAAAGATAAATAAAATATATTGATAAAAGTAGAAATAAATGAGAATGAGATAAAAATACAGAAAAACAAAAATAAAAAAGGATAATAAATAAAAAGATAAATATAGAATAGGTGCATAAATGGAATAAAATGCTATAGATTTACATAATAAAGTTACTGAAAATAATTAGTGTATAGGAAGGTTGAAGGATGGTTCGTCACGCAGAACAAAGATAGAGTTCTGCGTGACGAACCATCCTTCAACCTTCCTATACACTAATTATTTTCAGTAACTTTATTATGTAAATCTATAGCATTTAATTCCATTTATGCACCTATTCTATATTTATCTTTTTATTTATTATCCTTTTTTATTTTTGTTTTTCTGTATTTTTATTTCATTCTCATTTATTTCTACTTTTATCAATATATTTTATTTATCTTTTTTATATTATTTTTATTTTTATATTTTTTATATTTTCATATTTTTATATTTATTTTTATTAATATTCCAATCTCAGTATTATACACTCTATCTGTACATCTTACTGTATGCTATATGTACCATTCCAATGTTTATAATATATATAATACTATATTTAAATAAGAACGCATACATACTGATTCTAAATGTGAACACTGCTTTATCAAGATGAAACAACCCCATGTTTCCCGTTCCATTCCACTATTTGCGGAAGATCTAAACAGAAACACACCTGTAACAATTAGACAGGTAACATGTATAAAAGGACTTTGAGCTTCACTGTTAAAGATATCTCTACTGAGGAAAGGGTCATATATAAAGTACCCTGAAACGCGTCTAGAGAAAGAATTATTTACCGCATGACCACCGCAATCCACAAACCGCCATCACTTACCTCCGATACAACTCCATCATCTGCTGATTTTACACCTGGCTGTA
This sequence comes from Hyla sarda, assembly GCF_029499605.1. Classification (NCBI taxonomy): domain Eukaryota; kingdom Metazoa; phylum Chordata; class Amphibia; order Anura; family Hylidae; genus Hyla; species Hyla sarda. The sequence continues at coordinate 104,775,588 of NC_079196.1, read as the reverse complement.
ATCTATCCGCCATTCCACCAGACGCCGAGAGATCTTCCACGAGGCTTTCCTTTCCTTGTTTCCGGAGCAAGATCCATCTATCTCCGAGTACATCTCCACCTCCGGAGCTACTCCGTGACCGGTGACTTCTCCTCGGCCTGTGGCAATCGGGCCCGTCACCGCAAGCGCATGCCAGTGCTGGACACAGCCTCCACTACATCTGCCATTGAGCCTGCAATTACTCCGTGACCGGTGACCCTTTTTTGGCCTGTGGCATCCGGGCCCGTCACCGTAAGCTAGCGCTGGACACAGCCCCCACATATCCATCTCTCGGACGTCCAGCCAAAACCACCATTAGGAGTTGGTAACTATATCACTTTGTGAACTGTTCTAGATCACATGAGAACGGAGTGTACCGCACAAAAGTACACTATGTCGGTTTGCAATATATTGGGATAGCGGTAGAATATAATCCACATGCTATATTTTAACATCTTTTAATATATGCTTTGTATATAAATATCATACCTCCCCACAAGGGCCCTGTGGTAGGAGGCATTTATGAATTAGATTTGCATTATTTATTTTATGTCTTATTTGTAATATTTTATATTAATTTATATTAAATTTGTACATCATTTAAAGTGAAGCACAGTCCGATTTATTTTTTCTGTAATTCCATCATCATGTACCATTGTATGGTATTAGTCTAGAGGCATTTGGTACCTCCCCTTTTTTCCCTTATATATTATTTTGTACTAGTATTTTATTTGGTGTAAATACTTTCCATTTAGCCTCGATTAATTTATATTGTGAGCTGCACATACCCTATTTTTTTCGATTCAATTTACAAATCTGTTTAACTTTCCGGAACCAGTTGATATATATAAAAAAAAGTTTTGGCCTGGAATACCCCTTTAAGGACGCAGCCCATTTTGGCCTTAAGGACGCAGAAAATGTATTTTTACGTTTTCATTTTTTCCTCCTCGCCTTCAAAAAATCATAACTCTTTTATATTTTCATCCACAGACTAGTATGAGGGCTTGTTTTTTACACGACCAGTTGTCCGTTGTAATGCCATCACTCACTTTACCATAAAATGTATGGCGCAACCAAAAAAAATACTATTTGTGTGGGGAAATTAAAAAGAAAACCACAATTTTGCTAATTTTGGAAGGTTTCGTTTTCACGTCGCACAATTTATGGTAAAAGTGACGTGTTCTTTATTCTTTGGATCAATATGATTAAACTGATACCCGTGATAACATACTTTTCTATTACTGTTGCGCTTAAAAAAAAAAGAAAAAACTTTTTAACCAAATTAGTACGTTTAAGATCCCCCAAATTTGAAGACCTATAACTTTTTTATTTTTCCGTGTAAGCGGCGGTATGAGGGCTAATTTTTTGCGCCATGATCTGTACTTTTTATTGATACCATATTTGCTTATGTTTCCCCGAAAATACACCCTACCCCGAAAATAAGCCCTAGCTGGATTATCAAGGTGGGCTGCAATATAAGCCCTACCCTGAAAATAAGACCTAGGCCAGGGGTACTCAACTGGCGGCCCGCGGTCCAGATCCAGACCGTGGCCGCCAGTAATGCGGACCGGAACTTCCCCCCCCCCCCCCTTTGGCTGGTCCCTTGGCAAGTTAAATGAGCTGGGGCAGGGACACTGTTGCTTTAAAACGTCTGCGCGTATGCACGCCCGACGTCACAGACATGTCCCTGCCCCGGCTTCTGAGCAGCAGAAGAAGATCCTGCCGCCGAGAGCTGCGGCTTCAGTTTCGGACGCTATGAAGGTGGGGTAGTGCTGGTTTCCGCTGGGGATGAAATGTGTAGTTTATTATGGCAGAGGGGTGGGGGGCACTGTAGGAGGGTGGAGGATGATGGGGGAAGGGGAGGATGGGGGGGCTGAAGCAGTGTGGAGGATGGGGGGCTGCAGCAGTGTGGAGGATGGGGGGCTGCAGGAGTGTGGAGGATGGGGGGCTGTAGCAGTGTGGAGGATGGGGGGGCTGCAGGAGTGTGGAGGATGGGGGCTGTAGCAGTGTGGAAGATGGGGGGGGTGCGGCATCCTCCACACTGCTACAGACCCCCATCCTCCACACTGCCACAGCCCCCATCATCCACACTGCTACAGCCCCCCATACTCCCACAGCCCCCCATCCTCCACACTCCCACAGCCCCCCATTCTCCACACTCCTGCAGTCCCCCATAAATAAATAAGCCCTACCCTGAAAATAAGCCCTAGTGTGTTTTTTGTGACTAAATTTAATATAAGACCCGGTCTTATTTTCGGAGAAACACGGTATAAAACTTTTAATACATTTTTTATTAATTTGTTTTGGAATAAAATGTTATAAAAAAGCAGCTATTTGGGCCTTTTTTTTTTTTTTTTTTTTTACATTCACGCCGTTCACCGTACGGTATCATTAACATTTTATTTTAATAGTTCAGATATTTACACACGCGGCGATACCAAATATGTATATAATTTTTTTTACATTTTTTTTTTTTTACACTTTTTGGGGGTGAAATAGGGAAAATGGGGCAATTTACGTTTTTATTGGGGGAGGGAGTTTTTCACATTTTTTTTTACTTTAGTTTTTAATTTTTTTAACTTTTATTTTTAATCTTTAATAGTCCCCATAGCACTGATCAGGGTTATCGGTCATCTTCTGCTCTGGTCTGCGGGAAGGAAGATCTGAGCAGAAGACTCCCGGAAGACAGTGGAGGCAGGTGAGGGGACCTCCGTCTGCCGTGCTGGATGATCTGATCATCCAATTAAGTGACCGCGATGCTGCAGATGCCGTGATCCATACCGGTATGGATCACGGCATCTGAGGGGTTAATGGCAGACATCCGCGGGGTCGCGGAAGTCCGCCATTACCGGCGGGTCCCTGGCTGCGATTAACAGCCGGGACCTGCTGCGCATGATCCGGGCATCGCTCCGATGGCCGCGGTAATGCTTAGGACATAAATGTTTCATTTTTTTTTTTAAATCAACTGGTGCCAGATTTGTAAATTACTTCTATTAAAAAATCTTAATCCTTCCAGTACTTATTAGCTGCTGAATACTACAGAGGAAATTATTTTCGTTTTGGAACACAGTGCTCTCTGCTGACATCACAAGCACAGTGCTCTCTGCTGACATATCTGTCCATTTTAGGAACTTTCCAGAGCAGCATATGTTTTCTATGGGGATTTTCTCCTACTCGGGACAGTTCTTAAAATGGACAGATATATTAGCAGAGAGCACTGTGCTCATGATGTCAGCAGAGAGCTCTGTGTTCAAAAAAGAAAAAGAATTCCCTCTGTAGTATTCAGTAGTTAATAAGTACTGGAAGGATTAAGATTTAAGAAGTAATTTACAAATCTGTTTAACTTTCTGGCACCAGTTGATTTAAAAATGTTTCCAATGGAGTACCCCTTTAAGCACATGGGTGAGAACTAGAGATGAGCGAACTTTAGAAAAATTTGATTCGGCCGATTCGCCAAATTTTTCAAAAAATGTTTTTTGATCCGAATTTATTAGCGGCAAATCTATATTACAAACGGCTATTTCTGGCATACAGAGAGCCTCAATAGGGGTGTAGAACACTTTGCTGTGTTCTAACACGCATATGGAGTGTGCTAGGGTAGTGAAATAATATTGTTATTCAGAATAACATGCAGATTACTGGCATCGCTTTTAGAATCACTGCACAGTGGCACAATGACAGAGCCTGGAGGTGGCATCAGTATGAGGAAACCATATAGTGGCTGAATGACACAGCATGGAGGTGTTGGCAGCATGAGGAGACCATATAGTGGCTGAATGACACAGCGTGGAGGTTTAGGCAGCATGAGGAGACCATATAGTGGCTGAATGACACAGCTTGGATGAGGCTGAAGCATGAGGAGACCATATAGTGGCTGAATGACACAGCGTGGAGGTATTGCAGCATGGAGACCATATAGTGGCTGAATGACACAACGTGGAGGTGTAAGCAGCATGAGGAGACCATATAGTGGCTGAAAGACACAGTGTGGAGGTGTTGGCAGCATGAGGAGACCATACAGTGGCTGAATGACACAGCGTGGAGGTGGCGTCAGCATGAGGAGACCATATAGTGGATGGATGACACAGCTTGGATAAGGCTGAATCATAAGGAGACCATATAGTGGCTGAATGCCACAGAGTGGATGTGTTGGCAGCATGAGGAGACCATATTGTGGCTGAATGACACAGCTTGGATGAGGCTGAAGCAGGAAAAGACCATATAGTGACTGAATGACACAGCGTGGATGGGGTTGGCAGCATGAGGAGACCATATTGTGGCTGAATGGCACAGCTTGGATGAGGCTGAAGCATGAGGAGACCATATAGTGGAGTGGCTGAATGGCACAGCCAGGAGTTGGCAGCAACATGAGTAGACACTAGGCCTTCACAATCCCTAAGATTATAAAATGAATTCTGAAATTGAAACCAAAGATTTTGGGTAGCTAGTGCTACCATAACAAAAGTTTTTATTCCCAGACCCAGCACCATCAGCAAAACATATATTGGCTGAATGACACAGCCTGGAGTTGGCAGAAGCATGAGGAGACAATTAAAATGTATAATTTTTACTTTTAAGGATTTTGACATTGAACTTTTAACTCCCCAGTTTTAGTGTCCCAGGCCCTGGAGTGTGGGTACAAAGGGCCAAAGCTAACAATGAAGCACAAAGAAGGAGCCTGGAGGTGGCATCAGTAGGAGGAGACCATATAGTGGCTGGATGGCACAGCCTGAAGTTGGCTAAAGCATGAGAAGAGACCATATAGTGGCTGAATGGCACAGCCTGGAGTTGGCAAAAGCATAAGGAGACAATAGGGCCTCGCAATCTCTAAAAATATAAGATTAATTTAGAAATTTCCATTGAAGATGTATGGTAGCTAGTGCTACCATAAACATATATAGGTAATGTCCTAGGCCCAGCAGCATCACTTAAACATGTAGTTGCTTAATGACACAGAAGGAGCAGGCAGCAGCATGAGTACACAAGAGGTGTTCACAACCCCTAACATTAAAATGTGAATGTTGAAATCTCTATTGAAGATGCATGTTAGCTAGTGCTACCATCTCAAAATTTAAGGCCCAAGCCCAGCAGCATCAGTAAGCCAAGTAGTTCCTGAAGCACACAGGTGCAGGCAGCAGCAGTACTCAATGGGGTTTCATAACCCCTAAGATTGAAAGATCAATGTTGAAATCTCTATTGAAGGGGTATGTTACCTCATGCTATCATCAAAGAATTTCAGGCTCACGCCCAGCAGCATCACTAAACCATATAGTTGCTGAAACACACAGCCTAACATTAAAATGTTAATGTTGAAATCTGTATACAAGATGAGTGTTAGCTAGTGCTAACATCAAAAAAATTTAGGTACAGGCCCAGCAGCATCACTAATCCATACACTGTAGTTGCTGAAACACACAGCCTGGAGCAGGCATCAGCATGAGTTTACAAGAGGGATTCACAACCCCAAACATTAAAATGTTGGAAATGAAAATGGGAACCATGGTGACTGACAACAGGAAGAACATCTTGTCTGTGCTGCGACAAGGAAGCCTGAGCCATGCGCCCTGCATGGCACTTGTGTTCAATCTGTTTGTCAATTGGTTCCGGAGGTGTTCCCACCATCTGCAAGTCATCTTAACAATGGGAAGGAAACTTTGCATGCACTTCAGCCACTCGTACACAGCAAAGCACACCCTCCTTGATGTGCAGCATCAGAGCGATATCCCCCAACATAGTCTGATTTGCAACATTTCCACATGTTGGAATTCCTCCCTGCATATGTTGGACCAACTATACGAACAGAGAAAAGCCATCATCGATTTCTTGATGATCCAAGCGGATAGGGGGACTCCCCTGTGTAACTTTAATGTCAACCAGTTGAAGCTCATACGTGACACTTGCCGTTTGCTCAGGCCCTTTGAGGAAGCCACATTATTAGTCAGTCGCCAGGATTACGGGATGAACGACATCATTCCACTGCTTCATTTACTACAACAGGTGTTGGAAACGATGGCTGGTCAGGGCACTGGAGACGTGGCACCTACATCTCACGGCCACATGAGCCTGTGGGGGATGACTTGGAAGAGGAGGAAGAGGGGGACAGTGGATCACAGTTAAGGTTTCACAAAATGGGCGTTTTTTATAGTCATCTGACAGTAGAGGAGGAGCAGGAGGAGCTAGAGGGTTTTGGAGGAAGACAAGACAGAGGACCCAGACACACCTTGGCAGTATGCAGTGAAGATGGAGGCAGGGAGCCCCTCATATTTTCAATTGTGAGGCCCCATGGTCTAGTCAAGCTGTTGCCTCCTCCAGGCTGGGTCATTCAGCCACTATATGGTCTCCTTATGCTGCCGCCACCTCCAGGCTCGGTCATTGTGCCACTCTGCGACAGCGATTCTAATAGTGACGCCTCTATTCTGCATGTCATACTTAATAACAGTATTATTTCACTAACACAGCACACTCCCTATGCGTGTTACGGCAAGGCAAAGTGTTCTACACTCCTGTTGAGGCTCTCTGTAGCCCAGAAATAGCAATTTTTAATAGTGATTTGCTGCAAATAAATTCGGGCTGAACCCAATTTCTTTGAAATATCTGGAGAATCGGCCGAATCGAATTTTTAAAAAAATGTGTTCATCTCTAATACACACTATTAATGATAGTCTGATAAAATATGAAAACAGTAGGGGTGGGTATGCTCAGAAGTTTTCCCATCGACCTTTTACAATAAGGAGTAAGTCAAAGGAAAAATGGGCAGCAGTGAGAGCACCAATGTGAGCTACCAGTTTTGATACAGAAAAGAAAAAAATTGGAATAAAAAAACAGGCAATTCTTCCTCCAAAAATTTATCAAAAGAGGTTGAACCAGGCCTATTATTAGTCTGATATATTCTATATCTATAGATGTAATTGAAAGCTCATACATTTGTATATATCGGTATTAAACAATTGCATTGGAAACTGTGTCTAAATTAAAATTATTAGCTTAATTCACGTTTAATTTGCTTTGCTTTTACCTTTAAACTTGACCTGGACAAAAATCAGCATAGGACTGGAAAGCTCAAGATAAGATAACCACTGTCTTTCCCACATTATTAAACCTCAGGTTTCTCTGTTAGTGTCATCAGTTGTAAAACTGACCATCTCATTACATGAGATTAGATCATAATGTGTCTCTAGACCCCAGCAAATGTTAGGAAACACTCAGATTCATGTGATTGTGCCGATAGAAATCTTTAGCGACAGGGCTGCCCAGACAAGATTTAACTTCAATTTCATCCTGAAACTCAACATCTTACCGTCTAGCAAAGCAAATGAGTTATTTTCTAGAATAGGTGCCAGGCAGTTATTGTTCATCTGAGCAGTTCACCACTTGTAATTAAAATGAGCTTTATGGCTAATGGAGAGCGCAAGATAAAGCACTCAACACACAAGAACACTCAATCATAAAACTATTTATTACTAGCGTTATGGATTTATGTATTTTGTCTGGCCACAAATTATTTAAAAATAAAATTCTTTCTCCATTAATAAAAAAAATTGAATAGCTTTGATTACAATTAATTTAGTAAAAGATCTAACAGAGCATTTTAGCATTTTTACCAGGAAATACTGTAGCAAAAATAAAATAGCAATAAAGTGATAATGCTGATAGTGACACTGGTGTGTGCATGGATATGGGTGTGTGTGTGTGTGTGTGTGTGGGGGGGGGGGGGGGGGGGTTGGATTTCATTCACTAGTAAATAAAATCCTCAATGTGACAGCTAAATAGGATTTATTGAGAGCCCACCTATAATTTACACCAGCTACCGGTGAAAATTACAATAAATTCAGTGGAGAAAAGGTAATCAAGCACTACTTAAAAAAGGACCAGGCTCGACATCATACAGTCATACATTTATTACACAAATATTTTTGTATTTTTTAAATGCCGTCACCATTCACCACTCCCAGGTCTGTTTATATTGCCCACATATGCATTGTCAATGGGCATTGTGGTATACGCTGCACAAGTGTTTTTTTTTTTTTTTTCACTCAAATCCTGCAAAACAATGGACACCAATGTAAAATCAGACTGGCCCCATTCAGGTCAAAGGTATCTGTTGGTGTCCATTGTGCAATGGATCTTTCAGCTCAGTTTTTTCTACCAGGTATGAAGTCTGTGGCGGAAAAGATGTGAACTTAGCCTTAACTGTATAGACCTTGATTTTATTTTTCAAGTAAACATAAATAGAGCATAACTAGAGTTCCTTATCTAATCATAGAGTATAAAAGGACAAGATGGCACATGCAGATTCTTGATATCTAATTGATATATCTTTGCACTTTTTGTTTTCATTTTTGTTCAAAACCAAAAATACCAGACTGGCATGAAATTCCCTGCTGGACAAAAAAATGCTACATGAAATGTTTCTCCACGGATGCCCCATACTGTATAAAAGTGATTGGTCCATGAAATTTAAGGTTCCTCAGTACAGGAAAAATAAATAAATAAATAAAAATACAATCCGCAAATTGACATCCTACAGCAAGTTCTGAGGTAATTTTTCATTTGTGCAAAATCTATCAAAGTTTGTGCACTGTATTGATAAATTTGGAGCACATAAGCCAAAAACACAGCAAAAAAAGTCTGTTAAGTGGCTTCACACAAACACATATTGATAAATATCCTCCAGAGAGTAAAAAATCTCCCTAAGCAATATGACCAAATGGGTAATGTTTCTACTTGAGCAGAGCTTCATAAACGCATGTGGATCAGCTAATACCCCCTTTTTAAGGTAGCTTTCCTTTCAACTCAGTGTTTTACTCTGAGTAGGAATCTTAGAATATGATTGGGGATATATGTTAAGCCAGAAATCTCTTCAGAAGTAAAATAAGGGGATAAACACGTAACCTCAATTACTTCTGAGGTCAAAGAGTAACAATATCATCCAGCAACTTTGATTTACAGGAGTTTTGGCCATGAAAAAACTAAAATATAAACTGTCTGACATGTATGTTACTTTCTAAACAGCTATGAATGAAAATATACCGTATTTATCGACGTATAACACGCATTTTTCAGGCTAAAATTTTTAGCCTAAAGTCTATCTGCGTGTTATACGCCGATAAGCCTCTGCAGTTCAATGATTTAAAGCGGGTGCTTTAAATCAATGAACTGAAGCTGCTTTTGCAGGTCCAGAGACCTGCCGTCGCTGCTCGATTTTCTGCCCCTGCTTATCCTGGGGTCCAGAGACTGCCGGCGTCGCTGCCCCATTGCCTCCTCCATCCCCGTTTTTTCTGACCCCGCAGAAGCCCCCAGGAAAGGCAGGGGGAGAGAGGCAATCGCTGCCCGCTTCTCTCCCCCTGCCTTTCCTGGGGTCTAGAGCCCTGCTGCTGCCACTTCTCTCCCCCTGGCTATCGGCGCCGCTGCCCCATTGCTTCCCCCATCCCCGGTTTTATAATTACCTGTCGCCGGGGTCGGTTCCACGCTGCTTCTGGCTCCGGTGTGGCGTCTCCTGCTTTGTTGCTGTGCACTGCACAATGACGAGTGATGTCGTGTTGAAGACATAGCTTGTCATTGCACCTCGCAGCGCATAGCAACGACACAGGAGATGCCACACCGGAGCCAGAAGCAGTGCGGACCCGATCCCGGCAACAGGTAATTATAAAACCGGGGATGGGGGAGGCAATGGGGCAGCGGCGCCGATAGCCAGGGGGAGAGAAGCGGCGGCAGCAGGGCTCTAGACCCCAGGAAAGGCAGGGGGAGTGAAGCGGGGTAGCGACGGCCTCTCTCCCCCTGCCTTTCCTTGGGGCTTCTGCGGGGTCAGAAACAGTGTATCAAGGTATACACATGCACACACACACACCCTAATTTTACCAAGGATATTTGGGTAAAAACTTTTTTTGCCCAAATATCCTTGGTAAAATGAGGGTGCGTGTTATAGGCCGGTGCGTGGTATGCCCCGATAAATACGTTATATCATCATGTTTTATTAATGGAGCCCAAGATTAATTTGTATATTTATCTGTATGTTATGAACATTTTTCTACATTATTTTTAGTACATTTATCTATTTATTAATCAATTAATTATGATGGTGGTTAAATCCTTATGGACAAGAGATCTGGCAGACCTAGTAGTTACATTCTAAAGACTAAAAATCCATTAAACCTTTCACATAATTATAAGACAATGTCAATATTTTACACAGATCGAACAAGATGCTGTCAAGTTATGTCTGTTTTACCAATGAATTACCCTAGAACATTATCTGACAAACAGAATAAAAATGTAATAGGCATAGTTCATGCCTGGATGATGCAGTGGTCTACCTCCTTTCTTCTCACTGGCTTTGTTCCCAAGCACACTTTAAGCTAATACCCAAGTATGCTCTTCCCTTAATACCACCTTATTTTTTTAAATTTTTTTTTTTTAAACAGTGCCTCTTAATTTATTCAGTGAAGTGATTATTTATCCTTCTTTTCACACAGTTTTGAAACAAGGGACTGTTGAATTGAAGAAGCTGTCTTGAATGTTAACACAACAGGATTTGCAAGTCTTTAAAGGGGTACTCCGGTGGAAAACTTTTTTGTTTTTAAATGAACTGGTGCCATAAAGTTAAACAGATTTGTAAATTACGTTTATTAAAAAATATTTATCCTTCCAGTAGTACTTATTAGCAGCTATATGCTACAGAGGAAATTATTTGCTTTTTGATTTTTTTTTTTTATCTTGTCCACAGTGCTCTCTGCTGACACCTCTGTCCGTGTCAGGAACTGTCCAGAGAATTTTCTCCTGCTCTGGTCAGTTCCTGATACGGCTGTCAGGTGTCAGTAGATCAGGTGTCAGTAGATATAAAAAAAAAAAAGTATTTTCCACCTGAGTACCCCTTTAAGCTATAACATAGAAGTACTGTAAATACAGACCGGTTAGTCAGTAGCACAAGCACATAGTTGTGGTAGAGTAAGGGCGTGTAGTGTAAACTGGTGGGTGATGTGGCTATTATGATTATTAGAGAATGTGGGTGACGCCAGAAGTTATGACCAACCCCAATTGAAGGGAAGCAGTTGCCAATCGTCAAGTGCTGGGAAAATAATTCCTCAAATGCCAGGTTATAGCCAGAGCCGGCACTACCATGGGACCCGGTGGGACTTTGTTGCCCCTTTAGTGCCACCTAGGTCTATGGTGGGGTCGGCCCTGCCGCTGCACCGCCGCTGCTCACAGTTCTAAAGTGGCCATGGCGCCGTCGCAACGCAAGCTGCTTAATAGCGCAGAGGACACTTGAAGACAGTGAGCCTACGGCCAGCTGGCCTGGGTCTGACAAGGGATGTCGTGCAAGTGGGGGGTGGGGGTATGGGGCAGCATTTCACTCTTAGACCCAGGCAGCACAATGTCTTGGGCTGGCCTTGGTTATAGCTAATCTCTTGTAACTTTACTGGGAACAATTGTAGGATAGTAATGTGTGGCAACTGGTTTTAAGGCCTGTTCCCATCAGGTATGGGGCAGGTCACACAGGAGAGGTATTGCCTCTCTCTTGACTAACTCTGTCAGACCAGAGTGAAGGAAAGGCAGGCTAAACTGCTCATGTGGTTTATTTACTTATCCTAACAAATAAATATAGTTAAAGGGGTACTCTGACCCCAGACATCTTATCCCCTATCCAAAGGAAAGGTCTGTTCACCTATCAGCTATCTCCCTGCTGCACCCAGCATTCGTTTAGAGCATCGAGTGCAGCACTGGAGGCTCTAAACTTCACAGTCACACCCCGCTTGTGATGTCATGGCCACCCCCGCTCAATGCAAGTCTATGGGAGGGGGCATGACGGGTGTCATGCCCCCCCATAGACTTGCATTGAGGGTGCGTGGCCGTGACATCACGCGTCTCCGCCCCCACATTGCCGGTCACCTGGCACAGAGCGAAGTTCTCTCCCACCAAGCGATCTCTCCACCCATTAAAACAGACATGCTCCCTGTCATCAGCTGACTAGTGAATCAGGTCTCGGCCGCATTGCAACCTGGGAAAAATCTGAGACAACAGTTATTTTGTATGCTGATAAAAATAAATATTGGGGTGAAAATCACCAAAAAATTGTGAGAAAACCGTGACACAAAGGTACAGACACTATATTATGAACTACACTAACTTTACAGCCCCTATAGCATAGTCAAATGGAAAAAAAATTCCTGGAATACCCATTTAAAGATACAATGGCATTAGAAAGTGTCAAACACAATAAAGGCATTTTATAACCTCCACCAGACAGAGCAAGAAGACAAGGGTGTTCCGTCCCGGTACAACCCCATATTTACAATGAGCTTTTTACCAGTGTCTAAATATGGTGCATCAAGAAAACCATTAACTGCAGGAAAAGAAAATGTTTAGATAACAGGCTCTAGGACTGAATGTTCTGTATTTAATCACTTAGGGACCTAGGGCGTATGGATACCCATCCGGAGGCTGCGGGCGATGGCAATCGGCAGGCAGCGATGTCGTGCGGCTGGCTCCCTGTATGTGGTCTCTAAACTGTAGCCCTCCAGATGTTGCAAAACTACAACTCCCAGCATCCCCAGACAGCTGGTTTGCTGTGTGGGCATGCTGAGATTTGCAGTTTTGCAACAGCTGGAGGACTGCAGTTTGAAGATCACTTTGTAGTGATCTCTGAATTGTGGCCCTCTAGATCTTGCAAAACTACAACTCCTAGCATGCCCACACAGCAGTTTGCTGTCTGGGCATGCTGGGATTTGTAGTTTTGCCACATCTGGAGAGCCACAGTTTGGAGATCACTGTGCAGTGGTCTCTAAACTTTAGCCCTCCATATGTTGCAAAACTGCAAATCCCAGCATGCCCACACAGCAAACAGCTGTCTCGGCATGCTGGGAGTTGCGTACCTCCAGCTGTTGCATAACTACATCTCCCAGTATGCCCTTCGGCGATCAGTACATGCTGGGAGTTGTAGTTTTGCAACAGCTGGAGGCACACTGGTTGGAAAATACTGAGTTAGGTAACAGAACCTAATTAAAGGTTTTCCAACCAGTGTGCCTCCAGCCATTGCCAAAGTACAACTCCCAGCATGCACGGTCTGTCAGTACATGCTAGGAGTTGTAGTTTTGAAATAGCTGGAGGTTCGCCCCCCCCATGTGAATGTCCAGGGTACATTCACACAGGCAGGTTTACAGTAAGTTTCCTGCTTCAAGTTTGGGCTGCAGCAAATTTTTTGCCGCAGCGCAAACTCCTAGCGGGAAACTCGCCATAACCTGCCAGTGCGAATGTAACCTAAAAACACTACACTAACACATAATAAAGAGTAAAACACTACACTACACTAACACATAATAAAGAGTAAAACACTACATATACACCCTCTTACACTGTCCCCCCCCCCCAATAAAAATTAAAAAACGTATTGTACGGCAGTGTTTCCAAAACGGAGCCTCCAGCTGTTGCAAACAACAACTCCCAGCATTTCCGGACAGCCATTGACTGTCCAGGCATGCTGGGAGTTTAGTAACAGCTGGAGGCACCCTGTTTCGGAATCACTGGCGTAGAATACCCCTATGTCCACCCCTATGAAAATTCCTAATGTAGTCCTCAAATGTGCATGGCGCTCTTTCACTGCGGAGCCCTGTCGTATTTCAAGGAAACAGTTTAGGGCCACATATGGGGTATTTCCGTACTCGGGACAAATTGCACTACACATTTTGGGGGCATTTTCTCCTTTTACCCCTTATGAAAAGAAAAAGTTGGGGGCTACATGAGCCCTTTAGTGTAAAAAAAATTAAATTTTTACATTAACATGCTGGTGTTGCCCCATACTTTTTATTTTTACAAGCGGTAAAAGCAAAAAAAGACCCCCAAAATTTGTAACGCAATTTCTCCCGAGTACGGAAATACCTCATAAGTGGGCGTAAAATGCTATGCGGACGTACAACAAGGCTAAGGAGTGAGAGCGCACCATGTACATTTGAGGCCTAAATTGGTGATTTTACTGCGGTTCTGACATTAACACAAAAAAATAAATACCCACACGTGACCCCATTTTGGAAACTACACCCCTCACTGAACGTGACAAGGGGTTTAGTGAGCCTTAACACCCCACAGGTGTTTGACGAATTTTCATTAAATTTGGATGGGAAAATGAAAAAAAAAAATTTTCATTAAAATGCTGGTGTTATAATTTTTTCATTTTCACAAGGGAAAATAGGAAAAAAGCCCCCCAAATTTGGAACCCCATTTCTTTTGAGTAAGAAAATACCCCATGTGTGTATGTAAAGTGCTCTGCGGGTGCACTACAATGCTGAGAAGAGAAGGAGCGCCATTGGGCTTTTGAAGAGAAAATGTGTCCGGAATTGAAGGCCACGCGTGTTTACAAAGCCCCCATAGTGCCAGAACAATGGACCCCCCCACTTGTGACCCCATTTTGGAAACTACACCCCTCATGTAATGTAATAAGGGGTACAGTGAGCATTTACGCCCCACAGGGGTCTGACAGATTTTTGGAACAGTGGTCCGTGAAAATGAAAAATTAAATTTATCATTTTTACAGCTAACTGTTCCAAAGATCTGTCAAACGCCAGTGGGGTGTAAATACTTACTGCAGCCCTTATTAAATTCTGTGAGGGGTGTAGTTTCCAAAATGGGGTCACATGTGGGGGGGGTCCCCTGTTCTGGCACCATGGGGGGGGGGGGTGCTTTGTAAATGCAAATGGCCCCTGACTGCCATTCCAAACAAATTCTCTTTTCAAAAGCTCAATGGCGCTCCTCCTCTTCTGAGCATTGTAGTTCGCCAGCAGAGCACTTGATGTCCACACGTGGGGTATTTCCATACTCAGAAGAAATGGGGTTACACATTTTGGGGGTCATTTTCTCCTATTACGCCTTGTAAAAATGTAAATTTTTGGGAAAAAAATGCATTTTTGTGACATTTTTTTTTTCCATTTACACATCCAACTTTAACAAAAAGTCGTCAAACACCTGCGGGGTGTTAAGGCTCACTGTACCCCTTGTTACATTCCTTAAGGGGTGTAGTTTCCAAAATAGTATGCCATGTGTTGTTTTTTTTGCTGTTCTGGCACCTAAATGGGGTAACACATTTTGGGAAGCATTTTCTCCCATTACCCTTTGTAAAAATTGTAAATTTGGGGAAAAAACTGCACTTCAGTGAAATTTTTTTTTTTCATTTACACATCCGACTTTAACGAAAAGTTGTCAAACATCTGCGGGGTGTTAAGGCTCACTGGACCCCTTGTTACGTGCCTTGAGTGGTGTAGTTTCCAAAATGGTATGTCATGTGGGGTTTTCTGCTGTTCAGGCACCATAGGGGCTTCCTAAATGTGACATGCCCCTCAAAAACCATTTCAGCTAAATTCATTCTCCAAAATCCCATTGTCGCTCCTTCCCTTCTGAGCCCCCTACTGAGCCCACTGAACACTTTACATACACATGAGGCATTTCCTTACTCGAAAGAAATGGGGTTACAAATTGTGGGGGGCTTTTTCTCCTATTACCACTTGTAAAAATTAAAAACCTGGGTCTACAAGAACATGCAAGTGTAAAAAATGAAGATATTGAATTTTTTTTAAAATCAACTGGTGTTAAAAGTAATTTACAAATCTGTTTAACTTTCTACAAAAAAATCTTAATCCTTCCAGTTCTTATCAGCTAATTTTTGCTCCACTGGAAGTTCTTTCCTTTTTTTATTTTTTTATTTTCTGTCTGACCACAGTGCTCTCTGCTGACACCATTGTCCATGCCATGAACTGTCCAGAGCAGGATAGGTTTTCTATGGGGATTTCCATAGATCGTAACTCTTTTATATTTTCATCCACAGACTAGTATGAGGGCTTGTTTTTTGCGCGACCAGTTGTCCTTTGTAATGACATCACTCATTATATCATAAAATGTATGGCGCAACCAAAAAACACTATTTTTGTGGGGAAATTTATGAAAAATGCAATTTTGCTAATTTTGGAAGGTTTCGTTTTCACGCCGTACAATTTACGGTAAAAATGATGTGTGTTCTTTACTCTGAGGGTCAATACGATTAAAATTATACCCATTATTACATACTTTTATATTATTGTTGTGCTTAAAAAAAATCTAACTTTTTAACCAAATTAGTACGTTTATAATCCCTTTATTTTGATGACCTATAACTTTTTTATTTTTCCGTATAAGCGGCGGTGTGAGGGCTCATTTTTTGCGCCATGATCAGTACTTTTATTTGATACCACATTTGCATATAAAAAACTTTTAATACATTTTTTATAATTTTTTTTAATAAAATGTATTAAAAAAGTAGCAATTTTGGATTTTTTTTTTTACGTTCACGCCGTTCACCGTATGGGATCATTAACATTTTATTTTAATAGTTCGGACATTTACGCACGCGGCGATACCAAATATGTCTATAAAATTTATTTTTTACGCTTTTGGGGGGTAAAATAGGAAAAACCGGCCGTTTTACTTTTTTATTGGGGGAGGGGATTTTTCACTTTTTTTTTACTTTTACATTTTTTTTTTACACTTGAATAGTCCCCATAGGGGACTATTCATAGCAATACCATGATTGCTAATACTGATCTGTTCTATGTATAGGACATAGAACAGATCAGTGTTATCAGTGATCTTCTGTTCTGGTCTGCTCGATCTCAGACCATAGCAGAAGACGCCGGGAGCCGGAAGGTGAGGGGACCTCCGTGCGGCGTTCTGAATGATCGGATCCCCGCAGCAGCGCTGCGGGCGATCCGATCGTTCATTTAAATCGCGCACTGCCGCAGATGCCGGGATCTGTATTGATCCCGGCACCTGAGGGGTTAATGGCGAACGCCCGCGAGATCGCGGGCGTCGGCCATCGCCGGCGGGTCCCTGGCTGCGATCAGCAGCCGGGATCAGCCGCGCATGACACGGGCATCGCTCCGATGCCCGCAGTTATGCACAGGACGTAAATGTACATCCTGATGCGTTAAGTACCACCGCTCCAGGACGTACATTTACGTCCTGCGTCCTTAAGGGGTTAAAGGGGTACTCCGGTGAAAAACTTTTTTTTTATTAAATCAACTGGTGACAGAAAGTTAAACAGATTTGTAAATTACTTCTATTAAACAATCTTATTTCTTCCTGTACTTATTAGCTGCTGAATACTACAGCAGGAATTCTTTTCTTTTTGAAACACAGAGCTGTCTGTTGAAATCATGAGCACAGTGCTCTCTGCTGACATCTCTGCCCATTTTAGGAACTGTTCAGAACAGCATGTTTGCTATGGGGATTTCCTTTTACTCTGGACAGTTCCTAAAATGGACAGAGATGTCAGCAGAGAGCACCGTGCTCGTGATATCAGCAGACAGCTCTGTGTTTCAAACGGAAAAGTATTTCCACTGTAGTATTCAGCAGCTAATAAGTACATGAAGGATTAAGATTTTTTAATAGAAATAATTTACAAATCTGTTTAACTTTCTGGCACCAGTCAATAAAAAAATGTAAAAAAGTTTTTCACTGGAGTACCCCTTTAATAAATTAATATTGTATACTCAGTACAAAATGTATTTCTACCCACAGTTCTTAACTCCAGCAAAAAGTATCCACTGGTGGCCACAGTTTATGCCATAAGTCGCTTTAGGTTGCTATTTAGGCTGACCCTCATCCTCTTTAGTCGAGCTTGGCTGTGGCTACTTCTCTTCCATTGGTCTTCTAAATGTCAGGTTACTAAAAGCCAATGGAGCGCCTGAATGATTTTAGGCTAGGTGTCCTACATGAATCAGATCTTCGAAAGCTGTTTGCATGATCTGTTTTTTTGGGGTTTTTTTTTCCACTCACAAAGTTGTATTAGGGCTTATTTTTTGTGGGACATTATGTATTTTTCAATGGTGTACTTTATTTTTAATCATATAATTACACCAGCTACTGGTAGGTTGCGTAGGTGTTAGAGTACCGGCACTCAATATTTAAATACCGCAATCAGTATATATCGTAGCATTTAAAGGGGTTCTCCATCAAAAAACATTTTATCCCCTATTCAAAGGATAGGGGATAAGATGTCTGATCGCGAGGGTCCTGCCGCTGGGGACCCCCACAATCTCCGGGCCAGCAGCTGTGGCGTCCGGAACACGGAAGCTTGGAGCCCATTCATGTCTATGGGAGGGGGCGTGACAGCTAGTACCTAACCACCACGCTTCCTCTCATAGACATAAATGGAGGCAGCTGCAGTCGTCAGTCATTCGGCATGGAGCGAAGTTCGCTCCGTGCATGGATGACTGGGGTGCCGTGCTGGGGACCCCAGTGACCTGACATCTTATCCTCTATCCTTTGGATAGGGGATAAGATGTTTTTTGGCAGAGTACCCCTTTAACCATTTACATGATGGACATTGGAGTGATCTTCAATGTCAGTCATTACCAGCAGATATCTGCTGCTGATAGCAAAGGGCATTTGCTGGTTATGACACGTTCCTGATTCGCAGGCACACACCATGTTCCCCTCACCTGACCCATGACGTACTGGTACGTCGAGGGTTGGGAAGGAGTTTTAAAAAAATTCCTTTTTGTAATGATAATTTTTATTTATCTAGCGCCAAAAGATTCTGCAGAACTTTACAATTTTGGTAGCAAGTACTGGTCCAGCCAGCAAATACCATTAATGCAGCCCTAACCGCGGCTGTTAGAGCTGCCAGAAAGAAAACGTAATTTACTTGATTGAAATGACTGCTTCTGTCATTCACTCACAATTTTTGCCTGAATGTACACAATATAGAGGTTCTAATGTGTAGTTCTTGCTGAAGTTTAATGGCACAGTAACGTGGCAACATTTTGTAATACTTATAACACTGCAGGCATCTTACATCTTATTTGTATCTGGGCTGCTGTTCTGTTCTCTGCATATAACTTACAATATTGGTCTCCCTGATCATCGCGGTGAAAAGGGTTTCAATCTGGTAACTGGTGCATACATATATTCTGGAAACTAAGCCTAAATGGGGGTCTTGCAGTTAAGCTTCAATTTACATGCATCCAACTTAGCTGTGTATTCTTCCCATAAACTGGTCTTCTCTTTGATCTTTGAGACTTTACAGAAAAGTAACAGCTGACATCACATTAGTAATATTCTAGCTTTTCCACCACTTTTAAACTAAACAGACCTCAAAGACTGTAAGAATATTGTGATTAATTAACAACAAATATTTATTACAACATAATGGTGAAGTTGAATGAATAATACTAATGTACTTTTAGTTTGTTGAAATAAATTTGATTCCTGATAGAATCTGTTCCCTTATTTTTTGCCTAATGTAAAGTATGCAAGTCATCTTTCTTGTGTCTTCTGTCTAGTGTTTTGCGAATCAATGGCCTTTCCCTATTTATTGATGAGCTGTCCTGGTAGTCTGCATGGGAAATAATTCCTTGGTTGCATCATACACTATCCAGAGTATATTTACTTTGAAGACTCCAAGGAACCCTGTGACAATGCTGGTTGGAAAGTTTAAAATAGTAGCGTCAATAGGAATCTAAAGTAGAAGAAGAAATCCCTCAAAGTTACACCTCAAATTTTTTTTCTTTTAAAAGTTATTTAAACTTGCATGTGTACTTCCAACACATGCAGTATCTTATGCATCATTGATCATGTCCATCCCTCACTTTTTTGTAAGTATTTTGACATATCTATTTTCATATCACTGAAGAAATGATACTCTGCTATAATGTAAAGTAGTGGGTGTACATACTATATAACAGTGTTTAATGTAACTGTCCTCTCAAAATAACAACATACAGCCATTAATGTCAATAGATTGGAATCAAAAGTGAGTACACCACTAAGAGGAAATATCTAATTTGGGCCCAATTAGCCATTTGTCCTCCCGGTTGTCATGTGACTTGTTAGCATTACAAGGTTCACAGGTGCGAATGCGGAGCAGGTGTCTTAAATGTTATATTATCACTCTATCTACAACTAGTCACTGGAAGTTCAACATGGAACCTAATTGCAAAGTATTTTCTGAAGATCTGAAAAAGACAGAACTGTTGCTGTACATAAAGATGGCCTATGTTATAAGAAGATAGCCAATACCTTGAAAATGAGCTGAAGCACAGTTGGCAAGACCATACAGCTGTTTCACAATGCAGGTTCTACTCAGAACAGGCCTCACCATGGTCGACCATAGATGACAAGTACACATGCTCAGTGTCATATCCAGAGGTTGTCTTTGGGAAATAAACGTGAGTGCTGCCAGCACTGCTGCAGAGGTTGAAGGGTGTGGCTCAGACCACATTGCCGTTGCCCCAGAAATAAGCCTCTTCTAAGGCCGGGTTCACAATTGCGAAGGAAAACTTTTCCAGGCCTGAACCCTATCGAGCATCTGTGCAAAATTCTGAAACGGAAGGTGGGGGAAGCACAAGGTTTCTAACATCCATCAGCTCTGTGATGTCATCATGAAGAAGTGAAGGAGAACTCCACTGGCAACCTGTGAAGCTCTAGTGAACTCCATTTCCCAAGAGACTTAAAGGTAGTGCTAAAAAATAATGATGGCCACACAAAATATTGAAAATATAGAAAAACACAGAGCACTCTACTAGTGCATCATCAAAGGGTAACCAAACAGGTGAATAAATAGTTGTGCTTACTGCTGGTAGTTGAGTTTAAAGCACAACATCTGTACAGGCATGTAAAGATAACACAATCGGCAAAATATCTTCAGTTTTTTCTCACACATTTTGATAAATCAGGATCAGTGTACCTGGTTTGATCCATACCCTTTCTTAAGTATATGCATATCTGTATAATAATAAAAAATAAAAAAATAAACATGTATATACAGTAGCCACTGGGTCAGAGTGTGTCCATGAAAACGTACATCCTGTCACGGGTGTACAACTTGCCCATGGATTTACCCATGTGTAAAGCAAGATGGTCAATTGAATGATAAGTGCATAAGACACACACAGATTACAAAAATGTATATACAGGTACAAACTATATAAAGTGTAAATAATGATTAAAATATCACCAATTGTGCAATTTTTATCATTCTTCTGCGATATTTTAATCATTATTTATATTTTTTATAATGTATACCTGTATATAATGGTCCGGTGTTAAGTTATTTTTAGGTGTCAGAAAAAGTAAAAGAGCTATCCAGGGACAAAAACACAGAGCTAATTTCTTCTAAAAACAGCACCACCCCTGTCCTAGGGTTGTGTGTGATATTACAACCTGGCTCCATTCAGCTCAATGCAATTTAGCTGCAATGCCACACACAACAGATGTGGTGCTATTTTTGGAAGAAATTAGCTCTATGTTTTTATCCCTAGATTACCCTTTTAAACACTGTTATACAGGCTGTGAACTCACTACTTTACATTGTAGAAAAGTGTAACTTCTTCAGTGTTGTCACATGAAAAGATATTATAAAATATAAAAAAAAACGTGAGGGTTTTATTCACTTATGTGAGATACTGTATATAGATGTGTATACAGTATCTCACATTAAGGGGCTTCACATGTTTAACTGGGTTAATAACTGTTGATCACCGCGTCTGATGTTAAAGTGAAAGCTTTCCGGCAGCTCAGTGGTGCTGTTCGCGACCGCCGTGGTAAAATTGCGGCATCTCGAACAGCTTACAAGGCGCGAGGAGGATCTCCTACTTGCCTCCTTCGCGTCTGATCGCCGAATGACTGCTCCGTGCCTGAGATCCAGGCAGGAGCAGTCGAACGGCAATAACACTAATCAATGCCATGCAATTGTATGGCAGTGATCAGTGTAGGAAATCAGTGTGTGCAATGTTATAGTCCCCTATGGGGGCTATAAAATTGCGGAAAAAAAATAAAAGTGTTACTAAATGTGATTTAACCTCTTCCCTAATAAAAATCTGAATCAACCCCCTTTTCCCATAAAAAAAATCTATGTAACTAAAAATAAATCTAAACATATGAGGTATTGCCGCGTGCGTAAATGTCTGATCTATAAAAATATACAATTAATTAAACCGCACGGTCAATGGCGTACACGTAAAAAAATTCAAAAAATCCAAAGTAGCATATTTTTGGTAACTTTTCATACCATAAAAAATTAATAAAAAGTGATCAAAAAGTCCAATCATATCAAAATTTGTACCGGTAAAAACTTGTGTAGCAGAGCTATACAGTAGCCAATGAAGACACCACACAGAAGCAGCCAATGAAAGAAAGACTACAAGACAATAGAAATGTAATTTCAATACAGTGCTAAAAACCTGAGTGGTGATAATATGATAACATTCTCATTGCCGTTTTTGAGCCCCTTTTAAAGGGGTACTCTGGCGCTTAGACATCTTATCCCCTATACAGCTGTCACGCCCCCTCCCATAGGTTTGCATTGAGGGGTGGAGCTGTGACGTCATACGGGGCGGAGCCGTGACGTCACAAGCTCTGTCCCCGTGATCAACAGTTATCAGACCCGGAACAAACACGCTCCGGGGACTGATTTTAATGGGCTGCAGCGTGCAAGATCACGGGGGTCCCCGGTGGCGGGACCCCCGCGATCAGGCATCTTATCCCCTATCCTTTGGATAGGGGATAAGATGTCTAAGCACCGGAGTACCCCTTTAAATCCCCTCCATGTTGCAAAGCTATTTTTTGTTCTCTTCAATTTAGGGGTGGGACAAGGCTTGACTGTTTGCCCCTAGTGTATACACACACAGACTTTATTTCCCTTATATTTTTGAATTTTGAATAATCACAACACATACTCCTATTTGCTATGCCATTACATTGCTGGTGAAAGTTTACTGAGCAGGATGTCACTGTGTTGGGGGATGATTTACACAATGCCCTACTATAGATAGTATGTGGAGGGTGAAGAGGTTACTGATGGCTTTGGCAAAGCGCTATGAGAGCAGAAATAGATGGAACAGCAGCAGCACAGCAAGGAAAGGGATACACTAAGCACTAAACTACAGATGCTGCAGCTATTGAGGAGTTTGGCAGAGTAAGGGAAGAATACAATGCAGCACTGAAAATATACTAGAAGCAGGAGGTACAGCTGTCCTGAGCTTTATGGGTTGTGAGAGATGAAAGGAAAGCCTTGATTTACCTTTCATGAACTGTGTGGATCATCTTGAGCATGCAAACTGGCTCAGCTTGTTGGTAAAGAGCCCAGACGCTACGGATGGTATTAGTACAGCAAGAGGGTCTGATGAAGCAGAGCAGATATAGGCTATGTTCAAACGATAGAATCTCTGTGCAAAATTTTGCATGGACATTCTGCTGCAGCAGAGTCCTATTGATTTCAATGGAATTCTGCTGCACTGTGCAGAGGGAAGAACTTCCGAATTCCAGAGTCCACAGAAAGAATGGACATGTTTATTTTTTTACGGAGTAAACACGGAAATGCATTGCCGTCTATGAGACAGCACATTTACAAGCGGTCCTAGCGTCGGCATGTTCTGTTGGTGGAATGTCTGCACTGAAATTGTCCATGTGAACATAGTCAGTGTTATAGCTAAGCTGGAGTTGTAAGAAAGGCACAGCTGAGGAGCTCAAATGCAGACAGGTGGAGCAGGCTTTATCAGCAGACAGGGGTGTGGTCATCAATCCAGGTCATGCACTGAAAAATCTGGAAGGTATCAGAAGTATTAGACATAGGCACAGTCAGGTAACAGACTCTGGTCTGGAACACAGTAGATTAGAACTTTGAACAGCATTAGAAGCAAATACCCTCACTTGTAGTAAAACTACACTATTCAGGCACCACAGGAAGGGAGAAGTGCTCTCATATAAGTGGTGCCTAGCAGGGATTAGTGGAGGACAGGAATCGGAGACATGCACAAACCTGTTACAAAACAGCCTTTATACGTGTGCGCCCCTTATGGGGTACACCAGAAATTGCTGCCGCCTGCCAAAGTACTGAAAGTGGTGTACAGGGTCTGCAGCAGGAAGGAGGAGCAAAGTGTGCGGGTTGTCCGAGGTAAGCAGTTACAGTGCACACTGGAACATGCCAAACTCCAGCATTAAAATTGCTAAGTTTTAGAACTAATACAGCATACTATTATACTATTCTACAGCATAAAATCCTGTAAACATGACTAAGAACTATGTGATAAAGACAACATGGTGTGCTCCACAGTAAATAAAGATTTTTAACATACCTTGTTTAACATACCCATGTTTGTGAACTTAAGTGTATAGTCACTTATTTTTCATTCATGGAGAATCTTTAAATCCCAGCAAAATATCTGCTTTTTATGAACATGACAACTCACAGAAGAAAGTGCATGGAAAACACGAACAGTCCATTAAAAAAGCTGGCTGTAAAAAATTGCCCCATAAATTTTCTATGACTTTAAACACCAAAGCTGTTCCAGTGGGTATAAAACCTTAAGGACGAGCTTGTAGGGGAAGCCATCAATTTCTTCTTTAACAGATTCTTTAAATTACCTTTTCTGAGTGCACAAGGACTAACATTTTGTTGTTCACTATGTCCAGTTTGAGGATAATACATTGGACATCTGAATCTGTATGCCTAAAGTAGGGACATCTGCACATCAAGAGCAACTTACTATATCTGGTTACTAGTCAACATAGCCATCTATCATAAATAATTGAAAAAGTCTCTTTTCAAGTCCTTTAAAGGGGTACTCCGCTGGGAAACATTTTTTTTTTTTTTAATCAACTGGTGCCGGAAAGTTAAAAAGATTTGTAAATTACTTCTATAAAAAAAAATCTTAATGTTTCTAGTACTTCTGTATGCTCCACAGGAAGTTCTTATATTTTTGAATTTCCTTCCTGTCTGACCATAGTGCTCTCTGCTGACACATCTGTCCATTTTAGGAACTGTCCAGAGAAGGATAGGTTTGCTATGGGGATTTGCTCCTACTCTGGACAGCTCCTAAAATGGACAGAGGTGTCAGCAGAGAGCACTGTGGTCAGACAGAAAGGAAATTCAAAAAGAAAATAACTTCCTCTGGAATATACAGCAGCTGATAAGTACTGAAAGGATTAAGATTTTTAAATCTAAGTAATTTACAAATCTATGTAAAGGAGGGATGTATATATGATATATATACAAAAACCAGTCCTCAAGAGCACTAAGGGTAGGAATGAGGAAAAGAAAGAAAAGTTTAGGATCCAATAAAAGTATATTTATTATAATAAAAATACGACCGATCGCCCTGCAGGGCCCTTGCAAAAGCGAAAGGTGTATGTGATATTAGGTAAATAAATGTAGCACTAATCAAACGATTATAAAAATATATATATCCACTATAACAAGTTGTGTTGGTATAAATAGATATATGATTCACAGTTCGTCACAACCAACAATATTGTAGAAAAGTAGTAGCAATAAATTCCAATGGTACTGAAATTATATCAGAATCTCCAGTAGCATAAATCGTGCCGTTTGTGACTGTATTGCGATGCGCAGTTGTATCAATAAATCCAGAAGTAAAGTTTGTAACCTTGTTGCAGTTTTGAGATAGTTATAACATAACTGTATCAGCGGTGTTTGTAAAGGTAATGTTCGTAACGGAACGGTGCACAGCACCACTCACCCTCCTCGGCAGATCTCGGATGCAGGCTTGGTACGGCAGTATCTTAAAGTAGCGATGTCTGTCTGTACTTGCGGTGCCTTGTTGAGGTGCAGTCTGGGTGAGTGGCTCTCCGGTGGGCTAAGAAGTTCCCGGGTTGGCACGGAATGGCGTCCGGCCTCGTGGGGTAATGTCCGGGAGTTCCGCCGCCCGGGGCTGTGATGGAAGATTACAGGAAGCAGGTGCAAATCTGAATAGGGCGCTAGTAGTTCGCGCGTCACAGTGGTCCCAATGATAGGGGCATCCAGCAGTTGCAAATTAAAAATAGTGGATATAGTCTATTTTCAAGTGATGTACACTTGATAGAGTAGTGCTTGATCACGGGTCAGACGCGTTTCAAGGCCGCGGGCCTTTTCTTCAGTGACAAGAAATTTCTTGTCACTGAAGAAAAGGCCCGCGGCCTTGAAACGCGTCTGACCCGTGATCAAGCACTACTCTATCAAGTGTACATCACTTGAAAATAGACTATATCCACTATTTTTAATTTGCAACTGCTGGATGCCCCTATCATTGGGACCACTGTGACGCGCGAACTACTAGCGCCCTATTCAGATTTGCACCTGCTTCCTGTAATCTTCCATCACAGCCCCGGGCGGCGGAACTCCCGGACATTACCCCACGAGGCCGGACGCCATTCCGTGCCAACCCGGGAACTTCTTAGCCCACCGGAGAGCCACTCACCCAGACTGCACCTCAACAAGGCACCGCAAGTACAGACAGACATCGCTACTTTAAGATACTGCCGTACCAAGCCTGCATCCGAGATCTGCCGAGGAGGGTGAGTGGTGCTGTGCACCGTTCCGTTACGAACATTACCTTTACAAACACCGCTGATACAGTTATGTTATAACTATCTCAAAACTGCAACAAGGTTACAAACTTTACTTCTGGATTTATTGATACAACTGCGCATCGCAATACAGTCACAAACGGCACGATTTATGCTACTGGAGATTCTGATATAATTTCAGTACCATTGGAATTTATTGCTACTACTTTTCTACAATATTGTTGGTTGTGACGAACTGTGAATCATATATCTATTTATACCAACACAACTTGTTATAGTGGATATATATATTTTTATAATCGTTTGATTAGTGCTACATTTATTTACCTAATATCACATACACCTTTCGCTTTTGCAAGGGCCCTGCAGGGCGATCGGTCGTATTTTTATTATAATAAATATACTTTTATTGGATCCTAAACTTTTCTTTCTTTTCCTCATTCCTACCCTTAGTGCTCTTGAGGACTGGTTTTTGTATATATATCATATATACATCCCTCCTTTACATATATTTCTTAGGCCTATTGGGTGAAGGCATCACCTTTAACTTCGAGCACCCCCCTCCCCTCTTCTTCCCCATATCCTAAGTGAGCTACACATTTTTGATATAATTTACAAATCTGTTTAACTTTCTGGCACTAGTTGATAAAAAAAAAAAAAAAAAGTTTTCCAGCGGAGTACCCCTTTAACTCCTATGTAAGGACCTTAAAAATACATATGTTGTAGTAAGAAAAATGTGTAATAAAACACACACACACACACACACACACACATATATAAAATGTTACCTTAGTGCACAGATTACCATTGCAAGACCTTATTGCACAGATTACCATTGCAAGATTTCCAGTAAACAAATACCTGCAATTCAGATCTCTCCTATTAAAGGAGTATTCCAGTATAAGAAAATTTTATTTATATAAAACTATCACCCATAACAATCACCAATTGTACTGGCTTCAGTATGTTTCCGCTTAAAATATGCCTGCCAGAAAGTTGTGTAGTCCTTTCATGTTCAGTATGTTGTTGTCTCAGGAGCTTCGCGACTCCTCCTCCATAATGACGCATTGTGATCTGCTGCCTCTGGAGGCTTAAATGGATCTTTAATGTAAAAAAAATGTAAAATAAAATAAAAAAGTTAATGTTTTAGAATTATATAAAAGCCCCTCCCTTACTAAAAATAATTTTCCTATTTTACAAAAAATAAACAAATAAGCAAGCAAATTTGCTACTGCTGCATGTAGAATTGTCCAATATTGTTAAAATATAATGTTTATGATCTTACACGGCGGACAGCGTAAACGCAAGAAATGCTGATTTTTGGACGCATCATATTTTAGAAAAATAAATAAAAAGTAATCAAAAAGTCTCATCTAAACAAAATGGTACCGCTAAAAACTACAAGTCAGTGATTAAAAGTCATAAAACAGCCCTGTAAATTGAAAAGTAAAAAAAAAAAAAAAAAAAGTTAGAGGGTTCTAAAAAAAGGGGAACAGTAATTGAAAAAAATATATAATTTTTTAATTATAGTAAATTAAATAAAGAACATGTTATTGTTACCATAAATTGCCCTGTTTAAAAATAAACCCTGCAAAGATTGTAAAATGTCATTTTTCTTTTCAATTTTTCCCCACAGATAATATTTATTTGTGGGTTTTACTGTGCATTTTTTTGGTAAAATAAAATGTTTCATTATAAAGAACAATTGGTCACGCAAAAAACAAGCCCTGATATGGCTCTGCAGATGGAAAAATAAAAGTGTTATGACTGTAGGGAGGGAAAAATTAAAAACACAAAAATGATAATTGTCTTTGGGGTTAAAATGGGCTGTGCCCTTTATGGGTTAATATAAATTAATCTTTAATATAAATAAAAGTGATATTCCTAAACTCAGTCTAACTGGATATAATTGTTTCTGACAAATTACGTATTTTCAACACATTTGTTGGAACATGTTTACACATAGAGGTGATCTGAGGACTTTGTTACCAAATATACATTAAGACATCTAATAAAAAAAAGTGTTATCACATTAACACAATGTGACAAAATTACCAGTACTTTGTTACTTGGTGAAATTCTTTTAAATTCCAGAAGCTTGTTACTTAAGAATTAATGTCCTCTACAAATTTAAAGGTATAGCTAATGTATTGCTTCATAAGAGACATCTGCCCTTTAATGATTAAAGTGTCCCATTATGGATATGTAGACAAGTAAATTAGTTTCAGTGTGAATCTACATTAGAATGAAAAAATCAAGCGATCGGAGCGACTTTGAATGAGGCATATTCATAAGCAGTAGACTAGCAAGGACCAAGATTTGAAAAACTGTCAATCTTGTGGGGTTTATACATGCAACATTGTCAAGAATATAATTAGGATGCAGAGAAATAAAATCTAAGGAAAGGGCATCCTGGCTACAAAGATGCCTGGTAGAGGTGATGTAATAAAGAATGCATCTTATCACATCCAGAGTCTCATATCTCATCTAAACATTGTGGCTGACAAGTATGATATATATATACACACTTTAGTCTTCTCACAATTAATGCCTGTTGCACTAAAAATTAGGGATGAAAGAGAACCTAGCATCTGAAAAGTGAGCAAAAGTTGCCTCATAAACTGCGGCCTTGATTTACTGTGTTGGGAGTGTGGAATGTTGTATCAGACTTGCATGATTCCACTCCATTTGCTATAGGGATTCACAGTTTGGAAAGGTTCTGACCAGCTGTTTCTTGGTTGGTATTTCCAGCCATTTATTCACAGGATTTTGTGTGAATTCACTATAAAATGGGCGGTGTTGTGAGAACATGTCGCAACTATGGTTCACCATGCTCCTTTCAAGGCCAACTAAGCTTTTTTTCTGGTTTGGAGGTTCATCTTTGCGCACTGCACCACAAATTTTGGCACTGACAGAATTTGTGTTGGAATGTGCCACATTTTGGAGCACAATCCAACAAAAGCAGGTCGGTTTACAAAAGTTAATCAGGGCCTATACCTGTAACCAAAAATTGACATATTATTAAGAGCATCATCCTTAAGAGGTCTGCTCTTGAACATTTCTTTCCATAAGGTTATTGTTGAGGGAAGTCCAACACGTGACATCCCACTCTACAACACTTTAATACAGAATGTCAGTAGGTACTATCTGTAATGCTTTATTTTCACATGGGAATTCAAGACTAACTTGCTTTGTCCCTTGATGCTAAAAGCTAATTATGGAAATATTCAAGAGATCTTCAAATGGATAGCAGTTGATTAAAGTGAACAACATTTTTGAAATCTAGAAATTGCATTAAAACTCCTTTCTCTGACTTGTAAATAATGTATGTTCTTGTTGGCCTTTAATATAAGCACTTTATTGTGACAAACAACTATTTTTTCAGCGCGTTTTTGGATTAAGAGACAGAAGATGGATCCATCCCAGACTTTGTACAATAATATAAATCTAAAATTACTTTGGACAGATAAATATTCCCCAGTCTCCACTGACTATCCCCAATCACAAGAAATGTTCCAGCAACCTGGAAACTAAAGATTACCCTCTGACATTGTGTTGTCTACAGGGAGACATCAATACAGCTAGAAATTCTAAAATAATTCTAGCTTTGTAAGAGGCAATATGTATGTCTCAAGATGCTACACAAATCAATTGCCCATTAAAGACAGCTAAGGATAATCTAGGTTGTTGAAATCGGCATGAATAGCCACATTTTTGTAGAAGTAGACCTTCTTAAACAAGTAATAAAAAGATAGTTGATGGAAAAATATATATGTGACATCTCTTAGAAGAATGAATATAGTATAAACAATAAAATAAGAAATACATTCCTGTGAGCTGCTCTTGTGGGATAATACTTTCAGTCTACTTGAAGCGTAACATCTTAAAATCCCCTTTGACATTTAGTCTTAATCAAGTGCTGGCAGGTACAGATTTTCTATGAAGGTCTTTGTTGCCAGGAAATTAAGCCATCACCATTTCTTGCAGGAATCTACAATGTCTCTAACACAAAAAAGTGATAAGTCTGAAAATGCATATATATTTCTAATTTCACCATGCTTTTCACATAAATGTATGTTGTACACATATGAATATATTGCAAGAGCAAGTTCCTACCCAAACACAATCGAAGTTAATGCATCACTAAACCGAATTGAAGTTAATGCATCAACACAATTGAAGTTAACGCATCAGTAAACTGCATGGACTTCGACTGCAATACTCCAATCATCCAGTAGATGGTATAATACTGTAGATGGCTGAAATGTTCATTTTTATAGGAAAGCTCCAACTCTGGACAATAAAAATGGAAAAGTAGCTTACCCTCCTACTGGAGCACAGTGTACACACCTACTTACTCTAGCCAAAGAAAATGCTAAATATGGTGGACACTTCTAGACTATACAACACTATTGTCATTAAAGGGGTATTCCAGGATTTTTTTTATTTGACTATGCTACAGGAGCTGTAAAGTTAGTGTAATTCATAATATAGTGTCTGTACCTGTGTGTGACGGTTTTCTCACAATTCTGTGATTTTCACCCCAATATTTATTTTTAACAGCATACAAAATGACTGTTGTCTCAGATTTTTTCCCAGGTTGCAATGCAGCCGAGACCTGACATCACTAGTCAGCTGATGACAGGGAGCCTGTCTGCTTCAATGGGTGGAGTGATCGCTTGGTGGGAGAGAGAACAATCTGCAACTAATACAACAGCTGTAGGCACCCTGCTTGAAAACCACAGGTCTTTTGAATGGATGCAGCTCATGATTGTTTCAATGGGTGGGGTGGCTGATGTGTGGGAGGGAGGGAATTGGAATGATGGGATTTTTAGGCAAAAGAAGAAAACTCAAACAAGAAATACCAGTTCACAAAAAGCCACAGTATTATGGTAATTTCACAACATAGCCATTTAGCCCCAAGACAAGAGCAGATCCTTCCTAAGCATGTCCATTACTGTCTGCCATGTACCTACTAAAATCGCCTTATGGTGGATAACCCCTTTAATATTAGGCTAGGTTTCCACACAGGGTTTTTCTGGTGTTTTTTTTTTTTCTAAAACTGCAACTATATGGTGAAACTGACATGTTCTCTTTATTCTTTGGGTGAGTACGATTAAAATGATAACCATGTTTACATGCTTATTACTGTATAACTTTTTTTGTTTACTTTTTTTTAAATAAAATAAGAATGTTTAAAATTGCCCTATTCTGACCACCAATAACTCTCATTTTTCCGTATACAAGGCTGTATGAAGGCTAATTGTTTGCACTGTGATCTGTAGTTTTTTTTGTCAGTACCACTTTTGCGTATATGTGACTTTTTCATTACTTTTTATAATTTTTTATGGGATGTGATCAGATATTAGAAATTTTTGACAATTTTTTTTACGTTTATGACGATCACCACACAAAATAATTAACATTATATTTTAATAGTTCAGACATTTTCGCACAAAATGATACCAAATATGTTGATTTATTTTATTTGTGTACATATTTTTGTTGTAAAATGTGTAAAGTCGGAAAAGAGGGAAATTTTGTTTTTGTTTATTGTGGGAGGGGTTTATTCTTTAATTAACACTTTTTTTTTTTTTTTTTACACTTTTTTTTTGTCCCCACAGGGGACTATTTATTAAAACCTTTTGATTGCTTTTACTGTTCAGTGCTATGCATAGGCATAAAACTGATCAGTGTTATTGGTAATCTACTTCTCTGATCTGCTAGAAGGCAGACCAGAGGAGAAGATTGCAGCAGACGTCCGGAATAAGGTAAATGAAGCTCTGGCAGCATCTTAACTCATCATGAATTCACACTAGGAAAATCTAATGTAATTTACGATAAGCAAAGGCTGTGGCTGACACATTACCAATAGAAGTATATAGCATCCATTAAACAGAAATACTGGGACATTATTCATGACCTATTAAGAAAAAGGATGACATTATAGCATATAGTTGATGGTTGCCAGTGCAACAGTTTAAAGAGCAAGGACTGCCCTGGAAGCTTCTCCTCCATCCCATCAGCCTTGATTGATACAGCTCTTCCTGGTTGGGTATAGGGACAAATCTATCAACCAAGGCCAGAAGAAGCATCCAGGGATCACCCTGAGGACTCACAGCCAATAGGTTATAATAATTTGTTTAATGAATAGGTCATGAAAAGCTTATGAGACATGCTAATATGATATTAACTGTTGTGATGGATTACATACAGTAGCCTTTGTCATCTATAGACTAGTATCTGTTTAAAAGAGACATTTGTATACAGGATCACATCTATGGAAATAGTGCAGTCTACTACACTATTATATATTTAATGTTTTGTGGTTTTACAACATATACCAGTCAGAAGCCAAAAGACACTCTATTGTCCTCCATCTGACTGACTAATAGAACTATTGGGACATTTAGCCTATGCATCCTATAGATAGTTAACAGCTACTGTACATGATAGACTTTACAACTAAGATAAACCACAAAATGAAATAAATAATTTATTGCACTTCTAAATTACATCAGTATACAGACAAATAAAATGCTATGTCAAAGGTGCCTAAGTGACAAGAATGGTCTAATGTTAAAAACGTATCATAAAAGTGCTGGATACTTCTACATTTGTTGCATAAATTGGCTTTACAACCTGTAAAAGCCTTAAATTGATTCCAAGTAAATTCACAATAACTTTTTTTTCAATGTAAGGCCACAACAGTAATTGCTTTTTCTTTCAGAATTTATGGCAATATTTCAGCTTGTGATCAGAAAGTACACGTACGTTGAGAAAGGAAATTAAAAAAAAAAAAAAAATGTCTCACCATTATTTTTGATTGCAGTGAGGTGCAAATAATCAAATACATTATATTTTGTGCCCGACTTTCTTTCCATCCCACAATTGGGGAAATAACATGAGGCACTTCAATCAAAATGTACTTGTGCGTCCTGTGTTTGAATTTACAACTAATGCACATTGACAGGAGGTCTGCAATTACTCCTCAAAGAAATCCCAAATTTCTGAAGCAGAAATGCAATTCATTTCATGATTTACTTTTCTTTTGAATAACTGGAGAACTTCTGTTTTTTTTTTTTTTTTTTAACTAAACACAGCAATCTGAAAAGCATTAAAAACCTAAGACAAAATAGAAACTTTGTGTTTTTAGCAATAAAGGTTTGCTTGTAGGATGGTACTGATACGTGTGAATGCAAAAAATATAACATGTCATTCCAACACAATCCTATAGAGAGATCAGACTCTATATCAGTATTTTGACATTATATCTCAGGGGAAAGTTTACTTTATTCCAACAGGACCAGTTTTAGGGGATGACGTACAAGGAAATTACCCATGGCCCAAAATTTATAGGAGCTTCCTAAGGACAGGGACCCCAGGAGCAATGTATTATTATTATGTGGTATATAGATTAGACTGTCTGTGTTTATGATGCTTGATGCTTTTTAAAATGCACTTTACCCTGGAAAAAATAGCAACTTGTAGGTTTTCCTTATATTCAAATTTCATTTTCTGAGCAATGTATGTGCTCTCCTCACCTTTGAGCAATGCGTAAGTATTGCTCAGAAGGCAGGAAATAGTATTTTATATTTTAAACCATTATAATATAAAATACACAGTCAGGGTGGAAGCTCTGTGTTACTTCTGCAAAGCAGGAGAGTGGGGACCAGGGCATGGGCAGCCCTGCAGTTCCCTACACAAACATTGGTTATATATATATATATATATATATATATATATATATATATATACACACACTAGCTGAGCCGGTTTTTCCTTCCTAATCCTTGTTGGGAAGGAAAATAAACAAAGGAGGAAGCTTTTGACTTCATATCCCGTCCTTCATATCCCGACAATAAATTGTTGTCATATCCCGACCTCCTATCCTGACCTCCTATCCCGACCTCCTATGCCGTCCTCCTATCCCATCCTCCTATCCTGTCCTATCCCGTCCTCCTATCTCGACCTCCTATCCCGTCCTCCTCTCCCGTCCTCCTCTCCCGTCCTCCTCTCCCGTCCTCCTCTCCCGTCCTCCTCTCCCGTCCTCCTCTCCCGTCCTCCTCTCCCGTCCTCCTCTCCCGTCCTCCTCTCCCGACCTCCTCTCCCGACCTCCTCTCCCGACCTCCAATTCCTATCTCCTATCCTGTCCTCCTATCCAATACATCTATCCCGACCTATCCCATCCTCATATCCCCTGCTCCTATCTCGACCTCCTATCCTGAACTCCTATCCCATCCTCCTATCCAGTCCATCTATCCCGTCCTCCTATCGCGTCCTCCTATCGCGTCCTCCTATCGCGTCCTCCTATCCCGTCCTCCTATCTTGATCTCCTATCCCGACCCGTAATATGTGTACAAGGTATTGAAGTATCTCCAGCTGTACGGAAGTTATGTGGGAACATACATTTCCCATTGAGTTGCATGGGACTTTAAACAAAAGCCCTGACCCTCACAAATGGGGGTAGTTAAGGGTTAAATTAACTATCCTATATTTTAAGTGGACATATAAGTAACATGTGACCAATTATTATCGAAATATCTCCAGCCTTTTGAAAGTTATGCAGTAACATATATCCCCCATTGACTTGTATGGGACATTAAACATAAACCCCGCCCCTGGCAAATCGGGGTGGGTAAGGGTTAAATCACCTATCCTATGTTTGTTGCTGACATATAATTAACATGTGTGCCAAGTTTCATGTTAATATCTTTAGCCGTTTGGACATGATGCTGGAACATACACACATACATACATACATACATACATACACACACACGTTGAGTTTTATATATATATATATATAATATAGATTTTTTTATTTACATATA
Source organism: Hyla sarda (assembly GCF_029499605.1). Taxonomy (NCBI): domain Eukaryota; kingdom Metazoa; phylum Chordata; class Amphibia; order Anura; family Hylidae; genus Hyla; species Hyla sarda. Next base: position 104,740,414 of record NC_079196.1, on the reverse strand, counting down.
TATATATATATATATATATATATATAATTTTTTTTATAATACTATACTATAGTAAGTAATATAACTTATTAAAACAACATATAAAAATAAATAAATAATTCTGAGATAAAAAAAAAAAACTACCCAGAATCGCCCTTTTTTTTCTTTATTCTATAAAAAAATACATTTAAAATAAGCACAAGTAAAGACTTCAAAAGGCCAGAAAAACAAACAAACACAATCTGGGAAAGTTAATGCCCTAAAATTCTGTATTGCTAGTTGTCATACTTTTTGTAGGCCCCAAAAATGAATCACTATGTTTAATAAAATAATAGCATGATGTGTCCGCCATGTGTCTATGTTCTAAATAGACCACAGTGTATTCTAAAGTTTCATCTCTACAAAAAGTGCCAGTCTGAGAGAATACTTCTTGTTGTCTCTTTAGATATTTATGGCTGTAGAGAACACACAAAGACACAGGAAAGATGTCCAACAAGGTGGAAAGGCCATGTGAGATCCCAGCAAGCCAGACTGATCACACGGTACCAGACCAATGGCTATCCATGATGAAGAGATTGACCGTTCAGCGTTCCTAAGAGCAGAAGTGAGGTTCTTACATAGACTTGGTAGGAGACACAAAAATGGTGTTCCATATAATGAAGACCAATTTGGAAGATGTGGATGGAATATACCATTTAGATTGGCGAATAAATTAATTTAAAAAAATGTATCTCCATATTGAGATAGTTTTAGGATAATGTGAAACTTCATTCTACCTGCAGAAGAATCAAGACTCAATCTATCAAAGCATTAAATGATTGCTTAGACATTGATAGAATTCCTATTCGCCAAGCTAAGTGTTATGAGTATATTTCCCACACAGGAAATTTGTTTCAAGTTCTTCCTCCTAAAATATAGACTAGCGAGATCATAAAACTCGCTATTTGTCTTAATGTCAAGATCATGCATAAAATAGTCCAGAATGGGGCAGAAGTATATCATAGTTCTTCCAAGTTTATATCCTTAGATGGATTTGCCCATTCTTGGAGTTATGTGATTTGAAGTTGGTTAGAAGGGGGCGGGGAGTGTATTTAGCATTCCATATTGAGATGTCTATGATTAGATATTGTCCATCTTGATATCATAAGGTTTCCTCTGAACACAGTAATATGTAACCTTTTTCTTATATGATATTCTTAACCTAGTATATTTTGTTTTATTGTAACAAGTTACTTACTATTCACATGTATTGTTCTACTATATGTAGTCAACTAACAAGCTTGTAATGTTTACTAATATATCTAATTGATATGCATTTGCATATATCATTGTGTTTATTACTCATTTATGTTTATATTCTTATAACCAATAAATCTGCATACTTTTATAATACCTGTGTATTATTGCATATTGCAAAACTACATCCTTAAGCTTTAATGTCATCCCGTCATATAAAGAACTTGTTGATATCTGAGGAAATAGTCGGACTCACATGTGAATTGTATTGATTTGCTTGGTCTACAATTCACCAGGTCATAATTTAGATATTTTTTATGATTTTCATAATTTTTTATAATATTTTTATGTCCATAATTCATAATTGAATTATTACCGCACAACATAGTTTTTTCAAACGAACAATCGGACTATGCTTTATACTTTGTAAGCACATTTATTACGCCAGTATTTTGTCCATATCATTTTTATTCATATTTTCTAACCTCAAGCTGTATAAACTTAAATATTTATTGGATTTAGGCATAAATGTGATGTGTATGTGTGTGATGAGCACAGGTGTGGTCTCACTCATTACAATGTATGCATATTTATTAGGCATAAAAAAGATGTAACTCTATGAAAAGTCAAAATTGTAAAAAGTCCTTCAGATCGATACAGCACTCTTGAAATTGCTTAGATACTGGCTACGTGTTGCTGCAAAAATAAAATAAAAATGTTGAGGAGAGAAAAAAATAAATAGGCAAATTAAACGGGTACTCCGGAGAAAAATACATTTTTTTAAAAATCACCTGGTGCTATAAAGTTAAACAGATTTGTAAATTACAAAAAAGAAGGTTGCAGCAGCACTCTTGGTCAAAAAATGGAGGCTCTTAGCGCACTTTCTGATCAAAACGTGTCCCCAATCCACCAACCGGAGGTGGCCTCATTTCGGATGAGACCCTAACACTTATTTCACTCACCTCTGCTGGGCATATGGCCTCTGACTTTGTGACATGCTGGATCCACTATCAATTTAAAAACCTCCAGTGAAAAAGGGGAGGGGTGCACGGCTAGAGAGGGTGCCCCTCCCCATAAATTGCACAGCAAAAACAAAAAGAAACATAGCCAGCACAACTACCTAATACACGGGTGCACGCTGCTGTGGCAAATTCAGGGTATACAAAATAGAAGGTTGTAGCAGCACTCTTGGTCAAAAAATTAAGGGTCTTAGTGCACTTTTTAAGCATCCATGCACCCCTCTAGCAGTGCACCCCTCCCCTTTTTTACAGGAGGTTTTTAAATTGATAGTGGATACAGCATGTCACCCAGTCAGAGACCATAGAGTGAAATGAGTGTTAGGGTCCCATCCAAAATGAGGCCACCTCCGCGTGGTGGATGCGGGACACCTTTTGATCAAAAAGTGCACCAAGAGGCTCCATTTTTTGACCAAGAGTGCTGCTGCAACCTTCTTTTTTGTATACTCTGTATTTGCCACAGCAGCGTGCACCCATGTATTAGGTACTTTTGCTGGCTATGTTTCTTTTAGATTTGTAAATTACTTCTCGTTAAAAATACAAATTTTTCCAGTACTTATCAGCTGCTGTTTGCTACAGAGGAAGTTGTATTTCTTTCTGGAATTATTTTCATTCTAACAGCAGTGCTTTCTGCTGACACCTCTTTCCATGTCAGGAACTGTCCAGAGCAGGAGCAAATCCCTATAGCAAACATCTCCTGCTCTGGACAGTTCCTGACATGGACAGAGGTGTCAGCAGAGAGCACTGTGGTCAGACTCAAGAAAGAAATACAACTTCCTGTGGAGCATACATCAGCTGATAAGTACTGGAAGGATTAATATTTGTAAATAGAAGTAATGAACAAATCTGCGTAACTTTGTGGCACCAGTTGATTTACAAAAAAAAATTACAAAGATTTTAAGGGGTACTCCGGTGGAAAACTTTTTTTTTTTTTTGTATCAACTGGCTCCAGAAAGTCAAACAGATTTTTAAATTACTTTTATTCAAAAATCTTAATCCTTTTAGTACTTATTAGCTGCTGTATGCTACAGAGAAACTTGTGTAGTTCTTTTCAGTCTGACCACAGTGCTCTCTGCTGACACCTCTGTCTGTGTCAGGAACTGTCCAGAGTAGGAGCAAATCCACATAGCACACCTCTCCTGCTCCGGACAGTTCTTGACATGGACAGTGGTGTCAGCAGAGATGTCAACAGATTTATAAATCTGTAAAATTTTCTGGCACCAGTTGATTTAAGAAAACAAAAATTGTTCTCCACCAGAGTAATCCTTTAAGAAGAATCAAACTTGAAGCTACAAGGAACAAATTTCCTTCAGTGCTGTCATATTCTAGAACTGCAACCTACCTGGTGTGGCCAAAAGTACAAAGTATTCAGTGCTCAGAAACATGGCCAAGGTAAACCCAACCACTACTGAACGAGACATAGGATGAAACGTCATGACCAGGAAAATAAATATCTGGAGAAAGATTTTTCAAAGGATTTACAGACTGATGAAGTGAGAGTGACTCTTGACAGTCCAGATGGATGTGTCCGTGGCTGGATCAGTAATGGGAACACAGCTCCATTCCAGCAAGGTGAAGGTGGGGTATTGGTATGGGCAAGTGTTTTCAATGATGAGCTAGATGGACCTATTTGGGTTCAAGATTGACTTAAAATCAACTCCTGAAACTACTGACAGCTTTTAGAAGATACTTTATTCAAGCAGTGGTACAAAAAAAAAAGTCTTCATCTTGCAATGACTATGATTTTTATGCAGGAAAATGCTCCATCGCATGCATCAGAGTACTCTACTGCACGGCTAGCCAGTAGTGGAATAGTCTTATGACATTACCTAAGCAAAACACTTTAAAACATAGTCTCTTAATACACTGGGATCAAGTGGTATCACCAAAAATAGACTGTATATGTAACATTGTAACATAGTTTTTAAGGTTGAAAAAAGACAAGAGTTCATCAAGTTCAACCCAATGCCCTACTGTGTTGATCCAGAGGAAGAAAAAACAAAACAAAACAAAAAACCATGAGGCTGATGCCAATTGCCTCATGACAGAGGAAAAATTATTTTCTGACCCCACTATGGCGATCAGAATAAATTCCTGGATCAACGTTCTATCCATATACATCTATTATCCATATAACCCGTAATATTACATTTTTCCAGAAAAACATCGAACTTGCTTATTCAGTCAGACCTCACAACATCATGTGGCAGAGAGTTCCATAGTCTCACTGCTCTTACAGTGAGTACATTTCAGCTGACATTTTTTAGGGTAGAAACTAGAGCCCTGTGTGGAACAGTTTTCTTAATTCTGCTTACGGTGAATTTTTGACCTTTACTGGCCGCTCCCGCAAGATGTGTGTTCCACACTCCCCTGCTTCCACCACATGTGTGTCCAATCCCACCTGCTCCAGCAAATTATTTTGTCACAGTTTTTAGAGAACCCCCCCCCCAGGCAATTTTTTTACCCTATTGTGTCATTTTATCAGCCCACTGTGTCATTTCAGAGGTTTGCAGGCTTGCATAGGATTTTGTGGGACCCGCTGCATGCTCTGTGACCGCCTGCTCAAGACTTAAAACTGTCCAGTCCCACAATTTAATATTGGGTCCTGCAGAACAAGCAGGATCCCAATCCCATTGCAGTTCCCCAGGAACAGCACCCATTAAACATGTTTCCTGGAGACGTGCTTATTAAATGGAAGCATTATCTGGCATTGCTAATTTACTCTTATTTATGGTTGCTCCAAATAAATTCATCCACAGCTAAATCTACTTATTACATCTGATTAGAGATGTTCTGTTTTTTAGGAAAGCATTAACACTGAGATCCGTCAATTATCCATCCAAATTACCAGTGCAGATGACTAGCCATCAATGCCAAAAATACTAATTCTTTGCTTTCCCTCTGCTTTACTTAACACAATCACAGAAAAGTACATTAAGGCAAATATATGCTTCTGCATGACTCAAGGCAATAAATTACCCCATAGCATTCTTCCTATGAATTCACTGCATGTCAAAAAATATGCCAGCACATATTCACCGCTGATGTATGAAGTATTTATAGCCCATTTTATTATCAAATACTCATGCAGGCACAGCAACAACTAAACCTTAAACAGCATGGTGCAATGAGTTGGGGAACATTTAGAAAAGTTGCTTCTAATTTGTTGAAGCAGCATGAACAAAGTCAAAAAAATATACTTATTTCATTCATTATTTGCAGTATATGCCAAGTGCCTATAGCGTCTATAACAGTGTTTCCCAACCAGGGTGCCTCCAGGTGTTGCAAAATCAAAGCCCAGCATGCCTGGACAGCAAAAAGCTGCCAAAGGCTTTTCAGGCATGCTGGGAGTGCTAGTTTTGCAACATCTGGAGGCACCCTGGTTGGGAAACACTGGTCTATAGCATCAGTGATCCTCCTTGACTAGAACGTCAGATTTGTTAGGAGGGATCATATTACATTACATAAATAAAAAGACATACACTGTTCAAAAAAATAAAGGGGACACTAAGATAACACATTCTAGATCTGAATGATGGAACTAATCGTATGAGATACTTTCGTCTTTACATAGTTGAATGTGCTGACAACAAAATACACAAAATTATCAATGGAAATCAAATTTATCAACCCATGGAGGTCTGGATAAGGAGTCACACTCAAAATCAAAGTGGAAAACCACACTACAGGCTGATCCAACTTTGATGTAATGTCCTTAACCCCTTAAGAACGCAGTCCTTTTTCACCTTAAAGGAGAACTCCGGAATATAAAAATTGTCCTCCATACTGCAGTAAAAAAAATAAAGATGTGCATACCTTCCTCCGTTCCCCCGGTAACCGGCTCCGGTCTCCGCCGTGATCCTCTTCCTGGTTGCCGGTGGTCGGATGAATCATACTGCGCTCAGCCAATCACCAGCCGCAGCGAAGTCCGACTCGGCCGGCGATAGGCTGAGCGGCAGTGTGAGAACGCTTCAGGACACAAAATTCTTCAGTACACCGGCACTTGCTGCCGGGGCCGAAAACGTCACACTGCCGCTCAGCCTATCGCCAGCTGAGTCGGACTTCGCTGCGGCTGGTGATTGGCTGAGCGCAGCATGATTCTCCGACCACCGGCAACCAGGAAGAGGATCCCGGCGGAGACCGGAGCCAGTCACCGGAGGCCCCAGGGGAGCAGAGGAAGATATTTACATCTTTATTTTTTTTACTGCCGGCAGTATGGGGGACAATTTTTATATTCCAGAGTTCTCCTTTAAGGACTGAGCCCTTTTTCTCAATTCTGACCACTGTCGCTTTACGAATTAATAACTCGAAAACGCTTTTACCTAATATTCTGATTCTGAGATAGTTTTTTCGTGACATATTCTACTTTATTTTGGTGGTAAATTTTCATCGTTACTTGCATCCTTTTTTGGCAAAAAATCCCCAAATTTCATGAAAATTTTGAAAATTTAGCATTTTTCTAACTTTGAAGCTCTCTACTTGTAAAAAAAAAATGATATTCCCAATAAATGTTATTTTATTCACAAATACAATATGTCAACTTAATGTTGGCATCATAAAATGGACATATTTTTGCTTTTTGAAAAAATAAGAGGGCTTCAAAATAGAGCAGCAATTTTAAAAAAATTTCACGGACATTACAAAATCTGAAGGGACAGATGTTACAGAACTACAACTCCCAACATGTCTGGGCAGTCTAGGCATGCTGAGAGTTGTAGTTTGGCAACATCTGGAGGGATACCGTTTGGGCACCACTGTAACAGTGGTCTCCAAACTGTGACCCTCCAGATGTTGCAAAACTATAACTCCCAGCATGCCCAGACAGCATGGGTTAAAGAGGTTAAAGGGACATTCCGGCCCTAAGAAATCTTATCCCTAACCATAGGATAGGGGAAAAGATGCCTTAACGTGTCTGACCACAGTGCTCTCTGCTGATACCTCCATGTCAGGAACTGTCCAGAGCATGAACAAATCCCCATAGCAAACCTCTCCTGCTCTGGAAAGTTAATGACATGGACAGAGGTTTCAGCAGAGAGCACTGTGGTCAGACAGAAAGGAAATATACAACTTCCTCTGCAGCATACAGCAGCTGATAAGTACTGGGAGGATTAAGATTTTTACATAGAAGTCATTTACAAATCTGTATAATTTACTGGCACCAGTTGATTAGAAACAATTTGTTTTCCACCGGAGTACCCCTTTAAATGAAACCTTTCAGTTGTTCCAGGCTGCCTGAACCACAACAGCATGTTATCACAACTATGATCTTTTATTAAAAAAATGTTTTAACACTGACATTTCAGAGAAATCAGATGTTTTAAACTATCTGGAAATAGGATCACTAGTCATCTATGTCATGGGATGTTTGTTCCCCTATGTCATGGGATGTTTGTTCCCCATTGGTTTTATTTGTGAGATCTCCCCATAGGGAGAGACCTGTCAATTAGGCCCTGTGGGGTTGGGGGCAGCTACCAGGGACCGCTTAGATAAGCAGTAAGTCTGTTCCTGTCTGGCTTTAAAACAATGGTTTCTCTAAAACACTGCAGCATTTCAGGGTGAACGCTGGTTTGTTATGATAATGGTGCCTGTCATTGACCCTTTTATTTATTTAATTGTTTTCCCCTTTATCGCAGGCCCTTGTCATTGACAAGTAAATGTGATGTGACATTATATGTTATCATATGTATGTCTCAGTAATAGACATCAGTTCAGACTACTGGGTAGTTCAGACTACACAAATGCTAGAATTTAGCTGGAACTGCACAGTTCTATTGCAAATGTCATCCAGACAACCACTTCACAGCAAACTACAGTCACTATCCTTGATATATTGTACCGGTGGTGCTAAATCTCGATAGACTTATAAATCATAACATGATAGAAATAGTAAATCGATGGCACTCACCATATCTGCAAATATTCTTTATTCAAGGAATTGTGGGAGCGGATTTATAGGTGCATTCCACAGAATACGTTAGAGGAGCTTCTAATAGATTCTGTGGAATGCACCTGTATGTCCGATCCCACATTCTCTTAAAGAAAATATGCACGTATGGGGAGTGCCATCGATTTAATATTTCTATAATTTCACGAGTTCAGACTACACAATTGTGATCACATCTGACTTCATCTGACACTTCTTTTTTAGGTCTGGCAAATACAAACAGTAGTACAGCAATTAAACTCTGACCATGAAGAGGCAGTTAAGGACATAACATCTTAAAGACTAATAGACCAATATTTTAGGCTGACCAATACTATATATATATATATATATATATATATATATATATATATATATATATATATATATATATATATATATAAAACTCAATGTGTATGTGTGTGTGTGTGTATATGTTCCAGCATCACATCCAAACGGCTAAAGATATTAACATGAAACTTGGCACACAATACTTATATGTCAACTACAAACATAGGATAGGTAATTTAACCCTTACTCACCCCTATTTGCCAGGGTCGGGGTTTTTGTTTAAAGTCCCATACAAGTCTATGGGAAATATATGTTACTGCATAATACTTCGATAATACTTGGTCACATGTTACCTAGATGTCCACTTAAAATATAGGATAGTTAATTTAATCCTTACTACCCCCATTTGTGAGGGTCGGGGTTTTTGTTTAAAGTTCCGTGCAAATCAATGGGAAATGTATGTTCCCACATAACTTCCTTATGACTGGAGATATTTCAATAATACCTGGTACACATATTACTCAAATAATAAAAAGATATGATAGTTAAATTAACTCTTATCTACACCCTTACATAAAAGATGGGTTTTTGTTTCAAGTCCCATGCGAGTATATGGGACTTCCAGTACCTTACTCCACAAGCTCCGCTCTGCCTCTCCTGGTGAATGTGTCAATCCAGCTTGCAAGTCACACCCCATGTCACAAAGAGAGATATGAGGACGGGATATGAGGACTGGATAGGACGACGGGATAGGAGGACGGGATAGGAGGACGGGATAGGAGGACGGGATAGGAGGACGGGATAGGAGGACGGGATAGGAGGACGGGATATGAGGTTGGGATATGAGGACGGGATATGAGGTCAAGATAAGAGGACGGGATAGAAGGTCGGAATATGAGGTCGGGATAGGAGGTCGGGATAGGAGGTCGGGATTGGAGGTTGGCATATGAGGACGGGATATGTGGACGGGATAGGAGGACGGGATAGGAGGACGGGATAGGAGGATGGGATATGAGGTCGGAATATGAGGACAGGATATGGGGTTGGGATATGACAACAATATATGGGGATGGTCAAAAGCTTCCTCCTTTGTTGATTTTCCTCCCCAACAAGGGCGAGGAAGGAAAAACCAGGCAACGCCGGGTACTCAGCTAGTAGTTCTCATAAAATATGTTAGAGTAAGGACAGTTTCACATAAATGTAATATGGGAACATTCCTGTGCCTTCATTATGTGCTGATAATTCAGGTCTGATGTCCCAAACAGGATGAATGATGCTAATGTTGCAATTTTAGGTGACCACGACACAGTCTAGAATGGCTTTGGAGTCATAATACGGCCACAGAAATGCACTTGTATTATGCTCATGTAAATTTGGCCTTTGGCTGCATAATAACAAGATAACAATACAATGTATTGTATGTTAATTTAATGCTGTGATCACACCTTTTTCATTAAGCTGTGTCATATTACAATTAAAAAAGAAATATAAAGAATCCTCTCGTATTATAGGAGCTCAGCTCTGTCCTGTCCTCTTTACTATTGTGTCTGACTTTGAGACAACTGCCTGTAGCAGGAGCATATCCCTCTGCCCTGTCTGCAGTTAGACAAAAATATGGCTGAAACCTGCCCTTTGGCTAAGCACCACCCTAAAGTCAGTCCTGGAAAATAGAGATCAGAATGAGATTAATCCTTGTGTTATCGGCAGGAATTCTATAACACTGTTTCAGGAACATACAGAAAATTCCTTTAACAAGGTCTCATGTATATATGGGCAGACCCATGCTTGATACGAGTGCCAATGTAGCAGATCAACGCTCATTTAATTAGCCTTTAAAAAGGCTCAATAATTGTGTGTGCGTTTTATTTATTTTTTTAAACAGAGACAATAGTCTGGATGTTCCATCAATTCAACCTGTGTAAAAGGAAAGATGAACTGCACCACTAATTTATCAAAACAGCTGTACTTAATCACATATTTTCCTAACTTTGCTTTACTTTTGCTCACTTCTCTTTAGGTGGTATTTTGACTTTGCTCAGTTAACAATTGAAGCTTGTGTTTTCTCTCTTTCTTTCTGTCTCTGTCTCTCTCTCTCTATCTCTTAACTTCTCTTTCCAGCATCATACCATCTAGATTAATTTACAAGTCCACTATATAACTCTGTTGGTTCCCAAAATATTTTATACTACAGTCATTAAAATATACTTTTTGCCATCAGTTGATATTTTCTTATGTCTTTAATGCATTACTGATCATTCGTCTTGGCATTTCACTAGCTTACTATTATAAAATGTTAGGATTATTCTTGAAACTGTTCTTTGAATTTCTCTTTAATCAAATAAAACTAAAACTATAAATGTTACAATGTTTGGTCAGATTTCAACTGTAATATCAAATCTGTACTTGTATTTACTGCTTCAAGAACATATGGAAATATAGAAATTTAAGAATATTTATCCAAAGGTCTAGCATGTAATCAATTGTATTACTAATGATAGCAGTGTAATGAGGCAGCACTGATTACAATAATTTAGCCTTGTATAATGTTTTTGGAAGCATCAACAAAAATTCAGCTATGCCTGTCAGTGAAAAGGAAGACTTTCATGGGTTCATATTGAGAAAAGAACACACCTGCTACATTGTATTACAGTACCTATCTACTTCTGCTTTTATTATCTTTTGCATATCAATGGGACTTGTCCCTATCAGATTAATACCCAAGAGCCACACACTTCAGCCGCACTGCAATCAAGTGGACATTCGAGAATATTATGCATGGCCTGCATCGTTGACACTAAGCTAGAGAAATCTGATTAGTACAAAATTGCATCTGACAAGGAAATCAGAAAGCTGTCAAACACAATGACATGGATTTAATGCTGTGAAGGTAGGCAGGGTAAAAAGCATGCAGATGGCTTGGCATGCATATTGCTTGATAACAAAATAAAAGAGGGCTTACTGATATTTTTTTTAAAGAAAAGAAAAAAAGAAAGAAAGCTCTTTAAAGGAGTACGCCACTGGAAAACATTTTTTTTTTAAACTGGTGCCAATAAAGTATAATACACAGGAAGTTCTTTTCTTTTTTAATTTCCTTTCTGCCTGACCACAAGTGCTCTCTGCTGACGCCTCTTTCCATATCAGGAACTGTCCCGAGCAAGAGAGGTTTGCTATGGGGATTTGCTCCTACTCTGGACAGTTCCTAAAATGGACAGAGGCCTTAGCAGAGAGCACTTGTAGTCAGGCAGAAAGGAAATTCAAAAAGAAAAGAACTTCCTGTGTATTATACAGCAGCTGATAAGTACTGGAAGGATTGGGATTTTTTAATAGAAGTAATTTAAAAATCTATTCAACTTTCTGGCACCAGTTGATTTAAAAGAAAATGTTTTGTAAATGTACGTATATTTATGTCCTGTACATAACTGCGAACATCGGAGTGACATTCACAATCGCGCGAATGTCTGCCATTAACCCCTCAGATGCCGTTATCAATACAGATCACGGCATCTGCGGGAGTGCGGTCACTAAAATGTATAATCGGATTGCCCGCAGTGCTACTGCTCATCCATAATGGCAGACGGAGGTCCCCTCACCTGCCTCCGCTGCCTTCCACGGGTCTTTTGCTCTGGTCTGACATCGAGCAGACCAGAGCAGAAGATGACTGATAATACTGATCAGTGCTATGCCCTATGCACTAAACAGTATTAGCAATCAAAGGATTGCTATAAATAGTGCCCTATGGGTACAATTGAAGTGTAAAAATAAAAGTAAAAAAAAAGTAAAAAGTAAAAAACCTAAAATTAGAAAAATACCCTCCCCCAATAAAAATTTTAATTATCCTATTTTCCCCATTTTTCCCCCAAAAAGTGAAAAAAAAATGTATAAACATATTTGGTATTAAATAAATATCTAAACTATCAAGATATAAATGTTGTTGATCCCGTACGGTGAACGTTGTGAATATTAAAAAAAAAAAAAAAAGTTCTAAATTGCTGCTTTTTTTTTTTTTTTTTTTTTTTTTTTTTATATATATAACATTTTATTCCAAAAAATAAAATTGATAAAATGTATCAAAAGTTTTATTTTTGCAAATGTGGTAACAATAAAAAGTTGTTATTGTACGGAAAAATGAAATAGTTATAGCTCAGCAAAATAGTGGGATTTTAAACATACTAATTTGGGTAAAAGTGCATGCACTATTTCTCCTGCTACTATAACGAGCATTATGAATGACGGGCGAGAACGGGTTAAAACATGTATTAGAACAATCCCATAGACTATAATGGGATTTACTAACGTAAGTTAGGGCTTTTCTAATGGCCATTTTAGCCCGCGATCACATTGGGGGAAATTTATCAAAACCTGTGCAGAGGAAAAGTTGCCCAGTTGCCCATAGCAACCAGATTGATCTTTCATTTTTAACAAGGCCTCTGCAAAATGAAAGAAGCAACCTGATTGGTTGCTATGGGCAACTGGGCAACTTTTCCTTTGCACTCGTTTTGATAAATCTCCTCCATTAATTGTGTGTGGCATTTTAGGTTGTACAATACACTAAAAGAGAATTGTACTAGGTGTTTGCCGTTCTTTGCGCACAACTCAACAAGATAAATTTACTAAATACCTTGTGTATCTGTAACACCACCAATGGCAGAGCCAACAGTAAGAAAGTTTCACCAAATATTTGTGAAGGCTAATAGATTCCTTGTTGAACTTAGGGAACCACTAAAACCAATCGTGGAACATGTTTTGTTAAAGACCAGTTGATACAGACTTCCAAAGAATACAAACCAGAAAATCGGGCTTTATGAGCAGATTTTTAGGTGCACAGGCTGTCTGGATAAAGGGATTTGTAAAAAGCTATACAATAATGAGAATAAACTGTGGTTTTGGAAAAGAAAACATAAAAAAATGCAGCCTTGTCCACAACTATTGTTGGCATTTCTGCAATATGAAGAAAATAAAATCTGATGGGTAATTTCTGACATTTACAATTTTATAGCTTTAAATTGTAAATGAATCTGGGGAGAATACCTTGTTAGGGTGAAACTTGGGTTACTTTACAAAACGAAAAGAGAACGTCTCTCGAGAAGCAATTAGGTTTCAGGATCCACCGCAGGATAAACGAGTCTTGGAAGTGAAAAATAGCGATCAAATACTACTAGTCAAGTCTTGTGCTGTGTTTTTATGCACATATTAATCGGTAAGTCTGCTTCAGTGCTCGTAACAGATCTATAGATTTCTGTGGCTGAAAATGTAAGCTGCACAATTTTAAATCTGCTGAATAAAAGACTCAAAAATAATATTTTCTAAGAAATATAGCTTTATGAATCAGGCACACTCCCGGCACAGCATTAGAATGTCTTTAGGTTTAGGGAACTGAAATACTATAGCTTAAAAGGCAAAACATAAAATCTACTAAAGGTAGTTTCTGCACTTTTAAAATTGGATTTTAAAATATTCATCCTGCATACCAAGTGTTATGAAACTGCCTGAAATGCATTTTATTTTGATTTGTGACGCCATCTCTATACTGGATGGTGAACTCTTTCTGTAATAAAAATATTACAAGCTCCTTCAAAGTAATATCTGCTCCACCTCGGGCAACATAGGCTGTAGAAATTACACACAATTAACCCCTTAAGGACGCAGGACGTAAATGTATGTAAATGTATGTCCCGGTGGTACTTAATGCACCAGGACGTACATTTACGTCCTGTACATAAACGCGGGCATCAGAGCGATGCCCGTGTCATGCGTGGCTGATCCCGGCTGCTCATCGCAGCCAGGGACCCGCCGGCAATGGCCGACGCCCGCGATCTCGCGGGCCTCCGCCATTAACTCCTCATTTGCCGGGATCAATACAGATCCTGGCATCTGCGGCAGTACGCGATTTCAATGAATGATCTGATCTCCCGCAGCGCTGCTGCGGGGATCCGATCATTCAGAACACCGCATGGAGGTACCCTCACCTGCCTCTGTCCGGCTCCCGGCATTTTCTGCTCTGGTCTGAGATTGAGCAGACCAGAGTAGAAGATGACTGATAACACTGATCTGTTCTATGTCCTATACATAGAACAGATCAGTATTAGCAATCATGGTATTGCTAGGAATAGTCCCCTATGGGGACTATTCAAGTGTAAAAAATTAAAAAAATAAAATAAAATTGAAAGTAAATAAAAGTGAAAAATACCCTCCCCCAATAAAAAAGTAAAACGTCAGTTTTTTCCTATTTTACCCCCAAAAAGCGTAAAAAATACATTTAATAGACATATTTGGTATCGCCGCATGAGTAAATGTCCGAACTATTAAAATAAAATGTTAATGATCTCGTACGGTGAACGGCGTGAACGTTAAAAAAAAAAGTCCAAAATTGCTACTTTTTTAAATTCATTTTATTTAAAAAAATTATAAAAAATGTATTAAAAGTTTTTATATGCAAATGTGGTATCAAAAGTACAGATCATGGCACAAAAAATGAGCCCTCATACCGCCGCTTATACGGAAAAATGAAAAAGTTATAGGTCATCAAAATAAAGGGATTATAAATGTACTAATTTGGTTAAAACGTTTGTGATTTTTTTTTAAGCTCAACAGTAATAGAAAAGTAGGTAATAATGGGTATCATTTAAATTGTATTGACCCTCAAAATAAAGAATACATGTCATTTTTACCGTAAATTGTACGGCGTGAAAAAGAAACCTTCCAAAATTAGCAAAATTGCGTTTTTCTTTTTAATTTCCCCACAAAAATAGTGTTTTTTGGTTGCGCCATACATTTTATGATATAATGAGCGATGTCATTACAAAGGACAACTGGTCATGCAAAAATCAAGCCCTCATACTAGTCTGGCGATGAAAATATAAAAGAGTTATGATTCCTTAAGGCCAAAATGTCCTTAAGGGGTTAAACCTGAAAATCTTTTAATTCTTCTACTTCTACCCTAGTCACCTAAATAATCTGCATAAACGGGAGGTACATGTTGTAGAAACGACATTGTTCTGAAGTGTGAACATAGTCTAAGAGTTTAATTTCCATTGTTTAAGTTTAATGAGCATAATTTAAGAGCAAAATAATAAGATTACTCTCACAATAACTCCAGATCTCTATGCACAGAGGATGGACCAGTGCAAACAAATATGCCAAAATGCACCCTTAATGACACCACCACAAAGCTTTCATCCAGAGTGGTCCCATAACAATACTCTCCTTCATTTTGTAAGAGCCATAATCCCTTTTCTGAGCTTCAGCCACAATTTTCACATTATAACAATATCCAATGAATGCCAGGCATATTGCTTACATACAATATACTGTCACAATGCCCCAACTATTAATTACAATGGCAGTGCCCTCACAGTGTTCTAATTAGGGTTAGCTACAATACCCCAATGAGTACTAACAGTGCACCCAATGATGTGACAATATGTCTACCTGCTCTAGGCTCGCTCTCACAATGTTAAATTACCTAAACACTGGACGTTCCACATAAAATGTTAAAGGGGTAGACATCAGGCAGGGATCCCAGGGGTGTTCTATGGATCTCAGCCCCCTCCACACTAATGTGGGATCCTCCTGGACCCCCACCGGTTATGCACTCCATACTCAGATCCCGAATCACATACCTGAAACGATCCTCCGTGGTTCCCCTTGGGGGCCCACTCACACCTCTATTTGGCAATCCGGAGTTCCCACCGACACTCCTTTCTCTCATTTCATAACATGGAGGGCATGGTACTACACTCTCTACTGGAGGCCACGACACTGAAACCACTTTGAGATCTCATAGGTGACACTATCGCCACGACGACTCTAATTCTCCAGTACGCGCAAATCTCTCACTTCTACCACACTCACAAACAATTGCTCTCCCTACATAGCCCACTGGTTGAGTTTGAGCGACTTTGCCTCTCATCATCTGCCCCCGCCAGATCTGTAAGCATCCTATACTCCCTTTTTCTGGACGAATTTGCCTTACCTCCCCTGCATTTTCACTCCTCATGGGAGAAAGACATTGGTCGCCAGATTCTTGATGGCGATTGGCGAAGGGCGCTCTCTCTCTGTCACAGGTCCTCTGTCTCGAGTAGGGCCCACGAGACCAATTACAAAGTGTTAACTAGATGGTACAGAGTACCAACGTTGCTAGCTCGTATTTATCCGGGGTCCTCGGAGATGTGTTGGAGATGCAGTGAAGGCAGGGGCACGATGCACCATATATGGCTCATGTGCTCAAGACTGGACGGGTATTGGACTGCTGTTCTTGATCTCTTGTCACGATGGGTTCCCGACGCACTTCCGAGGACCCCTGAATTACTACTCTTGCCTGTCCTCCCCCGCTCCGTGCCCAAGCACTTAGCCCGATTATTGCACTTCGCACTGATTGCAGCCCGTACTGTTATCCCGAGACTATGGAAGTCACCACACCCTTCAACTTTCTCCTCCTTCCTTCAAGAGCTCTCCTGGATCTGTAGGATGGAGGAACTGTTAGCAGAATCTAAGCAGGACCATGATAAATATCATCTCATATGGGGCCCCTGGCTCACCTTCATAGCGTCCCCGGAGTTTGATTCCTTGCACTTGAGTACCTAAATTTGGGAACATGATACCCCCACCATTTCTCCAGTTGGCGCTAGCCGTCATCTGGACCTGGAGATGAACCGTGTCCGTTCGATCCGCAGGGTAAGTGTTTTTGCTCCTTGTCCTACCTTGCCTGTCTTCCCCTCCTTGACCTCTACTGTCTCTCTCCTTTCCTTGTTCTTCCTTTTCCTCGCTGCTGGTGGCCCCATACTATAGCGATGTCCCCACCAGTATGAGTCGGATCTATCACATATATCGCTATAGCTCCGGTGAATCATGAGACTCTTAAAGGGGTATTCTGTCCCTAGACATCTAATCCCCTATCCAAAGGATAGGGGATAAGATGTCAGATCGCCGTGGTCCCACTGCTGGGGAGCCCTGGGATCCCCGCTGCTGGGGAGCTCTGGGATCCCCGCTGCGGCACCGAACTATCATTACAGCACAGAGCGAGTTTGCTCTGTGTGTAATGATGGGCGATATGGGGGCCGGAGCAGCGTGACGTCATGGCTCCGCCCCTCGTGACATCACGGCCCGTCCCCTTAATGCAAGTCTATGGGAGCGGGCGTGACGACCGCCACGTCCCCTCCCATAGACTTGTATTGAAAGGGGCGGGCCGTGACATCACAAGGGGCGGAGCCGTGATGTAATGATGCTCCGGCCCCTGTACCGCCCATCATTACGGGCTCCCCAGCAGTG